>NC_048301.1:131608029-131765975 GCF_013100865.1 Trachemys scripta elegans | reverse complement strand
GACCGCCCCCCCGAACTCCCTGACCCATCCAACCCTCCCCCCTGCTCCCTGTCTCTTGATTAGCCCCCCCCAGAACCTCCCTGCCGCTTCTCTGGTCCCCTGCCCCCTTACTGTGCTGCTCGACAGCGGGGGAGGGCAGCAGCGTCGGAGCTCCAGACGGCGAAGGGCCGGCGATCTGTGAGTGCAGGGAGAGGAGGGGGGGTGTCAAGTTTCAGGAGGGAGGAGGGGGGAAGTGCAGCTCTGACTCTGGCTGTAGGAGCACCGGCTGCTTTGTAAGCCGTGCGCACGCTCTGCATGGGGGGAGGGAGGGGAGGAGGGGAAGTCCGGACATTGACAAATTCCCCCCGGACTCTATTTTTAACCCGAAAAAGCCGGACATGTCCGGGGGAATCCGGACGAATGGTAACCCTACTATTGTACAGAAAATACAGCAGCAGAACTTCCAGGCGAGCCAAGTGAGGAACGACAGGGCCGAGGGAGCCCATGACCAACCCATGGCCTCACTGTCATGGTGAGCTTGGTGCCGTTCAATGGTAAGAGACCGGGGACCTTGATTTCAATGGGAGTTAGGCACCTAAATGCCTTTGAGGCTCTGGGCCCAAGACTTTTCAGGCAGCAGTGAACACGGGGCTGGAAGTTTCGACTCTGCAATGCGGGATGCAAAGGAAGCAGGACAGCAAGATTTGTTTCCGCACATACCACGTGTCACATCAATGGATTACAAGAGAGAAGCTAGATAAAAGCATAAATCCTTTTGCTGGAAGGTTGCAGTGTAACACTGCTTTAGTTCTTAGAATTGAGAATGATAACACACAAGAACCAGAGAGAGAGAAAACAGTCTGCTCTCTAAACCAGACAGGCACAACTCACCCCATCTTACTCTAGGCTGGCTAGCTGCTGGCTGACTGCTGTCAGTGGTAGGTGGCAGGCTTCACTGCAGAGCCCCCTAGTCTGCAAATGTCCATCAAGGCAACAGAGAGCTTACCTGAGCGACCACAAAGATGCTGACCCCACCAGCTGCACAACTCGCATGAGCAGAGAGGCAGCCGGGGCATTGCTTAGTGATGCCCTCACACCAAAATCATTATGAAAGCCAAAGTTTCAGCCCACTTGCCACCAGGTTGGTTCCAGAGGCAGGTGGGGGACAGCTTCTAGGGGCGCCAAATGGCTGTGCGACTCTTGTGTTCCCTCCGCTGCTCGGAGTTGGGGGCGAAAATATTTTCTGCTGTAGGGCCACTATTGCTTGCCACTCCCAGATGTTCATGTGTGGCCACACTTGAAGGTGGGAGGCTGTTGTGACTCAGGGTACATGTACATTGCAAAAAAAACCAACAACACCAAACCGTGGCAGCAAGTCTCAGGGCCGTAGCAACAAAGAACGGTGGCCCCCTCCGAACATATGTCCGGGCGGGGCCCCTTACAATGCAGAAACTGGAATGTGGTATTTATTTTGCCACTTTTAGGGGCCCCCTTCCTTGCGGGGCCCCCTCCGGTCGGAGGGTACGGAGGGCGCTCGCTCCGCCTCTGCCAGGTCTACAGACTTGGGCTTGCGCTACGGGGCTAAAAAGAACAGTGTAGACGTTCTGAGTCAGGCTGGCGCTGGGTTCTGAGATCCACCCCCCTCGCCGGGTCTCAGAGCCTGCACACCAGCCTGAGCCGGAACGTCTACACTGCTTTTTTAGTCCCATAGTGCAAGACCCACCAGCCTGAGTCTGTAGACCTGGCCTCTGAGGCTTGCTGCCACTGGGGTTCTTTTTTGCAGTGTAGACATAGCCACAGAGATTACAGTCTAAGTCCTGAGGCTAAATATATACAGTAGTAACTGGAGCACCATATGAGGGGCAAAGGCATCCCAGCTTGTGCGTTTCACTTCCCCAGCAATCACGCTCTCCCACGTGCTAGGGAGCATCCATCTCCCATGGGCCATGCTGTTCATTTCAGACTCAAAGTTACTTCCATTCTGCACAGATTTGGGGTCATCCACCTGCCCTTTGCATGCTGGTCTTATTTGCTGCAGAAATAATGTCTCCTGAATGAGTTATGGGCACAAAGCCCAGCAGGTTATGGTTTTTGCCTACCTCAGAGAGAGAGAGAGAGAGCGAGCGAGAGAGTGTGTGCATACGAGCATGCACCCTGCACTGTGCGTCTTTATTGCACACTGGGGCCCTGGGCTGATGAGAGGTCCGATAGAAAGCAGAGCGCTAGGGAACCCGTTTTGAAGATGCAGTTACCAAGAGTTAACCTGTGCTCAGAAACATTCTCATCAGTTAAGCTAGAAGATGCTGCAGTCCCCATAGCAGATCCTGGCACTTTAGCTACTAGCATCTTTAGCTGCTACATTACAATCAGCGCAGCTGAAGGGCATGAAGGAAAGGTGGCTGTAAACCACCTCCCTGTTCCCTTGATTCTGGACTGGCCCAGGGCTGAGACATAGAGCAGCCTCAGGGCTGCTCTAAGTTTCATGTCCATTGCAACAGGCTGTATGGAACACCGTGCAGCTTGAGGATCTGGCCCCTCGTTTTCATGGGTGTTGAGGTTCATACTAAAAAGAAGGAAGGACTCTGCCCAGATGCACATGCCTTAGGTTGGCAGAGGAATTCCCACCCTGCCCGCACCTCCCGCCTCCATCCTGTTTAAGGCCAGCCTGCCAATGCACCACCAAAACAGCCTGTGCAGCCCAGCCGGTGTTTACTTGTGTGAATGCAAATGACTGTTATTAACTGAAGAGGCTATTTACTTAAAGCCGCGGAGCTGGCAGTCAGCGCTGGCGCTCATTTAAACCATTGTTCCACAGGAGAGCCCTGCCTGGCCCACAGCCGCTGCACAGGCGTCTCTCCAGCTCCTCTGCTTTGCTTTCTTCTTACACTCCCTCCATTTGCCATCCCTCTCCTGATCATTTTCTCAGACAGCTGGGCACAAAGGAACCAGATTCGGGTCTTAGCCTGCAGCAGTGTAAATTCGAGTCGCTGCCGGCATCCTTGCTGTCCCGTTCTGTGCCTCAGTTTACCCCTCTGTAAAATGGGGATAATGATACTTCCTGAGGCCTGCTGTGAGGGAGGGAGGATCAGGATTGGGAGCCTGCGGTGTGTGCAGCGGTCGGGCCATCCTGGGGGTGGAGGGATCAGGACTGGGGCAGCAGGAGCTGAGATCTGAACTGTGTGAGGGTATTGCATGGTGCCCAGGGGAAGCTCTGGAGAGCGCTTGGGCAGGGCCGTCCTTAGGCCTATGCAGCATACGCAGCTCGTAGGGCACCCGAAAATTTGGGGAACCACCGGCACAGCAGGTAAGAGCGGGTCAGGTCCCGCACACCCAGCGTGTGCTGCTGTCTCCTTAGGCCGAGGCCGCATTCACAGAGCCAAATGCACCAACGTATTCTGCGTGCGGGCAGGGCCGGCTCTGGCTTTTTTGCCGCCAGCGCGGCAGGGGAGGGCGCTGAGCAATCCCCCACCGGCCAGAGCGCCGGGGGGAGGGCGGCAAGCCCGCCGCGGCTCTGCTCTCCCCGGCGGCCAGAGCGCCGGGAGGAGGGTGGAGAGCCCGGCTGGGGCTCTCCGCTCTCCCCGGCGGCGAGCCCCCGGCGGCCAGAGCGCCGGGAGGAGGGCGGAGAGCCCAGCCGGGGCTCTCCACTCTCCCCGGCGGCCAGAGCGCTGCGGGGAGGGTGGAGAGCCCCTGGCGGCAGGAGCGCCGCGGGGAGGGCGGCGAGTCCAGTCGCGGCCCCACTCTCGGGCCGGAGCGCCCCGCTGCGCTGTCCCCCTCCAGGCACTGCCCCAAGCACATGCTTGGTGGGCTGGTGCCTGGAGCCGGCCCTGCATGCGGGAAAGGGTACGAGGGTCTCTGCAGGGAACCGTGGCTCTTCATCGCCATGAGGCGGACCGGGCGGTTCGGTATCCTTTGCTGCCTCGTCCCTCCCAGGCTGTTTCAATACCTCTTTGTAATAATTTCCAGTAAAGTGTTGACAAATTTAAAAAATTATCTTATTTGCATCATTCTGTCAATAAATCAGAATTTTTTCTATAGCGCTACTTCTTTAGTGCAAGTATAGTCCATCAGCAATATGGTGTGTGCTTCATTTGTTTAACCTGGTTTTAATAAAGTGCATGTGGCAAGTTTTCCAATACTGTAAGCTTATGTTTGTGTTGCTAAGAGCAAGTTGGGCATGGGGGCACCAGTTTAATAATCCTGCAGAGGTCCCCATAAATCCTAAAGTCGGCCCTGCGCCAGGGGGAGGGGAACAGGATGTAAGGGAGGGCAAGGTGCCCCCTATTTGTTAGAGGCCTTTGGTGAGTTTTTAGCTGAATTCTCATCCTGACACCTGTACACATGTGCACACACAACAGAGGTGCAAACACACACTCAGGCACACACACACACACACACACTCATGTGCATGCCCAGACACATGCAGATTTAAGTTGCACACGCACTGCATGCACACACCCATTACACACTGCATGCACGCACATTGTATGCACACACCCATTGCACGCACCCTGCATGCACACACCCATTGCACACACCCATTGTATGCACACACCCATTGCACACACACACTGCATGTACACTCCCATTGCACACCCACTGCATGCACACATCCATTGCGCGCGCACACTGCACACACACACCCATTGCGTACACACACACACACACTGCATGCACACTCCCATTACACACTGCATGCACACACACATTGCATACATACACACACTGTTTACACACAACCATTGCTCATGCACACCCAAGGCAGCATGTCTTACATGAAGAGTATAAATCAGATAACAGACCCCCCCAGACCATGTGGTTAAAAGATGAAGCTGCTGGATTTTAAACTAATGTTGGGGGGAGGGATGGTCTCTTGGAGTTTGAAGTCATGTGATTAGCAGTGCTGGGAATACAGGGACCACAAACTCAATGGGTCAGCAATCAAATGTTTGTACTTCAGCGTGTCACTGACCTGACAGTGCCCTGCCAATGTTTTGATTGAGGAGGGCTGGAGAGAATCTTTTGATCCCAGCTGTAATATTCGCTGCCAGAAATGGCACCCTAAATATTGGACACTCGTGGGCTTCAGGGTCTTGGGGATCCAAATCCCAATCTGCTCATGGATTTTGCAAATGGCTTTCTCTTTATAATAGGCCGGGCTAACTCCCCTGCTCTAATTCCCCTCAGAAAGCCAGATCCAGTTTGACCTTTGTGACTGGTCCCCATCTCTGTTACCTAGCTGGGCATGACAGCATGTCCAGTGGGAAGCTGCACAGTCCAGTAGGTTCTATCCCTGGCTCTGCTATTAGCTCGCAGTGTGACTGTGTACAGGTCACCAAAGCCAATCCGAAATGTTCCCATGGAACTAATGGGATGGTTATAGCCCTCATCTCTCTCTCGCCAAAGCAGCCTGAAGGCAAATCAGCTGTTCCCTTAGTTACTGCATAATCTTTGCGGTCCTTTACCATCTTCAGAACCCGCTTCTGTATCTTCTGGAGTCCTTCCTCGCCTCCCCTGCGTTCAGTGCTACAGGTGTGAACTCACCTGTCCTCCGCAGAATGCCTGGGTCCCTCAGCCTCAGCAGCCGCAGCTCCATTCACTTCTGCACACTGCATTGCTGTTGAAATTCACCCAGCCCCCTTGCTAGCACGTCGGGGTGGGGAACACTCCCTCCACAGTCCTCATAATAATAATTAATAATGTATTAATAGCAGTAACGTCTGTAGCCATGTGGACTCTTGTTATTCTTAAAAACACCAAGAATTAGATAACCCAGCCGCCCGAGAAAGGCCTGCTCTGTGCTCCCAGAAGAATACACAACTCCAGGGTCCATCCCTATTAGCGTAGGGCCAGTCCCTCTGCATCAAGACTTGGGGATCAGGAAAGGACCCTTTAATGTCCCATGCACCCTACTGCCTACCCCAAACTTTCCCATCAAACACCTCTCACGTTCCCCGTGGGCCTCTCTGCTGCAAGATACTTGATCACCATGGGGATCGCTACACCCCAGCTTGATCAGGTGTAAATCCCAGATCAAGTCGACATCTGCCCGACCGACCATCTGAAAGTAGCCGTGTGGCCATGGCAGCCCAGGCAGTGGTCTGGGCTAGCCAATCAGATAAAGAATCATAGAATCATAGAATATCAGGGTTGGAAGGGACCTCAGGAGGTCATCTAGTCCCACCCCCTGCTCAAAGCAGGACCAACCCCAACTAAATCATCCCATCCAGGGCTTTGTCAAGCCTGACCTTAAAAACCTCTAAGGAAGGAGATTCCACCACCTCCCTAGGTAACCCATTCCAGTGCTTCACCACCCTTCTAGTGAAAAAGTTTTTCCTAATATCCAACCTAAACCTCCCCCACTGCAACTTGAGACCATTACTCCTTGTTCTCTCATCAATACCACTGAGAATAGTCTAGATCCATCCTCTTTGGAATCCCCTTTCAGGTAGTTGAAAGCAGCTATCAAATTCCCCCTCATTCTTCTCTTCTGCAGATGGTATGTACCGAGGATCTCGGATGGGGCTGTGTTTGGGTAGCTGCCCACACCACCCTGGCCACAAATGTTGCTGAGCAGAGCTAGAGAGGGTATGTCTCGCTGAGCTGAGAATGACACTGCCCAACCGCAGGGCAGACTCCCTGTTAGTGCTCCTCTCCACCGGGATCGCTGCTCACTTATTTGCAGCCCACAAGGAACCCTGTGCACCCCGAGCCTCCCTCCCACCCCCTCCCGCATTGGAGAGAGCAGCCCTTTGGCTTGAGGCTTTGCGTCTCCCAGCCAGGGGAGTGGGGGAAGCCTCCAGCCTGTTGGTTTTTTTAAAGCCTTTTCTTTTCTCATTATAGGATGTTGCAGAACAACCAGCTCAGCCGGATCCCCGCCGAGGCACTGAGGGATCTTCCAAACCTCCAGTCTCTGTAAGTCATTAAGGATCCCCACTGGAAGCTGCCGGCTTCTCAGCGCTGGAGTCGTTAATTCCTCCGTCCCTTCTGCCTTGTCTTTCCCCTCGTGAGCTACTGTCCCTAGGCTTGTGGGGAGGGAGGGCACCTGTTGTGGCAGGGCCACTGTCTTGTTAGGGTTGCTGGAATTAGATCTCCCCATGTGAGAAGGCCACTGCAGCTGGTAAACGTTTCCAGGAGCCCTGGAAAAAGGCTCTCTACGAGGCAAGCTATAGAATCATAGAATCTCAGGGGTTGGAAGGGACCTCAGGAGGTATCTAGTCCCACCCCCTGCTCAGAGCAGGACCAATCTTCAACTAAATCATCCCAGCCAGGGCTTTGTCGAGCCTGACCTTAAAAACCTCAAAAAAAACCAACCCTAGCCCTGCAGTTACTGTCTAGCCTGGAGCAGCCCAGAGCCTAGCAGGCTTGAGTAGGGGACTCAGGCCTTGTTTGCATGCGACAATTTAACTATAGAGGTACAAACCCTGAGCCCTGGTGTGGCTGCACCTAGACTGGTATAAAAGTGCTTAATACCCCAATAGTGGTTCCTAGACAGGAAGGGGAATAAGCCATACCAGTATAAGGCACCTTTATACCAGCATATCTGCAGCCACACTAGGGCTTGTACTGGTCTGACGATATCGGTTAAAAAAAAATCACCCCCCGTGACTGAACTAGTTGTACTAGTACAATTTTCAGAGGTAGCCCTGGCCTCAGAGCCAGGACAGCAGGGTTCCATGCCTGGCTCTCTCATTGCATTTAAGGTGTAACTACTTTGACAGTTGGCCTCATCTACACTAAAATGTTAGGTTGACCAGCTACATCGCTCAGGGGTGTTAGAAATCCACACACACACCCCAAGCGGGGTAGTTAGGTTGACCTAACCCCCAGTGTAGACAGTACTAGATCGATGGGAGAATTCTTCCACCGACCTATCTACCGCCTCTTGTGGAGGTGGATTAACGACAGCAATGGGAGAACGCCTCCCATCGGTGTAGGCTGTGTCTACACTGAAGCGCTGCCGATGTGCCGCGGTAGCATTTTAAGTGTAGACAAGCCCTTATTAGCGCGACCAATGGATGATGTAATTTCCAGGCATTTTTCACCATGTAAAAACATTCTGTTTTCATCCCCCTTCCCCCCACCACCACTACCACCAGGTTGGTGAAGAATTAGAGAGCTGAAATGTCAGGGTTCTTTTCCCCACACAAAAGTGAGATTGTTTTTAATGCTCCACGTTTTCCAGCGGGTTTGTGACTGGGCGCCGTACTCTGTATGGTTTAAAGCAGGCTGAAAATGTTAATTCTGTCGGTAGAGCTTTCAAGTATTTATGGCTACCAGTAGTTGGTGCTGTCGCTGGCTGACTCTGCTCACGATCACCCCCTTCCTCCCTCTGGCTCTTCTGCCTTCCCCTCCTGCTCCCCGAGATCTGTCAAACAGGGGAAACGCTTCCCACCTGCGGGAGGAGCGCTGAGGCCTGGGTGCAAGGTGCACCATGTGATCTGTTCTATGCCAATCCTACAGCAAGATTAAAGATTAGGCTGTGGGGGGGAGGGGCAGCCCCTTCTCGGGCAGCATTCGCCAGGGCAGTGCTCTGGGCCTAACGCAGGCAGACCCCTGCTCAGCACCCCACCAGGGGCAGACATCTACCTGGAGGGCAGCTGGGCAGCCAGCAAGCACAATGCCCATCGCCTGGGCTTGACAGCTCCCCTTTCTCCGAACTTAGTGCGGCATTCCCGGGGAGTGACCTGCTCTGCAGTGCATGTGCGAGCCGGCTGGTGTGGTGTTCTGTCCCCCTCTGGTGGTGGCCGGGCCACACAGATGTTGAAGACCCTGCTTGTGCTAACAGAAAGTCTCTCTATGCTTTTAGAGGCAGAGGTGCCAGGTTCAATCCCCGCACCTGAAAACCCTCCCCAGTGTGACACATGCAAAGGATGCAGAGAGCTCCAGGAAGCTAAGCAACGCAGAGACTTGTTTAAAGTTCAGGGGGTACGACCCATCATGTTTCTCCAGCACAGCAGGCTCAGACTGGGTCTCTACTAGGACAGGGTGCTTAGGCACTGCAGCATCCATCTATCTAGATTGCATCAGGACAGAATCACCACAAAGTTTGCTTTTCGATTCACCTAGCCCACCCCGCAGATCAAGCACAGAGCAGTGTCTTGCTAGGCTGTTCCCAGGCTGGTATGGGGAGCTTCTGTTTGTATATTCTTCTTCTCAAATTTGCAGTGGTCTGGTCCACTAACATGACACTGAAAGCAGAGGTGCATTCGACCTACACCCACGCAGGCAGTGGTGAGCCGGAGCTTCCCACACGTGGGACCCGAGGCAGCACGGAAGGTATATTCCAGCTGCACACACCTGCAATGCTCTGAGCACAGCAGAGAGTAGCACAGGGCGAAGATGTGTTGCAGTTAGTTTTGTGGTGTGGGACTGACCTGAGCCTACCCGGAGCACTAGCCACATCAGGTTGCATCCACGTTCCGGCTCAGCTCCGTAAAGCCACGAAGCTGGTGCTCAACATCTGAGCCAATGCTTGGAGATCACCTTCAGAGTTCCCGGGGGGCTGGTGTGACTCCAGCAAAGCTGCTGGAGTTGCTCCCCTTTGACACCAGGGTCGTATTTGGCTCCATGGGATTCACTGGGATTGGATTGGCCTGTGGGATGCAAACCCAAGCTTGGAGGGCTATTCCGAAAGGTTTGAGGTCCTTCGGCCACTGAACCCACTCGGAGCCGGGATCAGAGAAACACTGACTCGCTGACACTGCTGCGTCTTTTGCTCTTTATGCAGCAGTGATAGTATGGAGCAATCACATGGGCCCAGTGGAGTCCAGATAATTAGTTTACTAACGATATGTAACATGCCAGGCCTAGCTACATACACAGGCGGCTGCTCTGGATGGATTTTGGTAGCATCAAACAATAGAACACAGTGAGCTCCACTAAAGGATTCACAAGCTATTTAAAGGGATACTACCCTCCTCCTCTATACCAGGGGTCGGCAACCTTTGGCATGCGGCTCGCCAGGGTAAGCACCCTGGCGGGCCGGGCCAGTTTGTTTACGTGCTGCATCCGCAGGTTCGGCCGATCGCGGCTCCCACTGGCCATGGTTCGCCGCTCCAAGCCAATGGAGGCAGCGGGAAGTGGCCTGAGCCGAGGGATGTGCTGGCCGACGCCCCCATTGGCCTGGGACGGCGAACTGTGGCCAGTGGGAACTGCGATCAGCTGAACCTGCGAACGCGGCAGGTAAACAAACTGGCCCGGCCCGCCAGGGTGCTTACCCTGGCGAGCCGCGTGCCAAAGGTTGCCGACCCCTGCTCTATACTATACTCATAAAAAAAAAGACCTTATCTTCTGTGTGTTCCCGTGCAGCAATTTTCCTCTGAGAGCCAAGATTACTACAGAAATACCCTTCTGTGACCTCCCCATTCCACCTATTATGTTTGACGAGTGGCCATTAGGATAAACTGGGTCTGATTTGAGAGAGATGAAAGGTTGTGGAGTAAACAGCGTTCCCCTGTAGCAAACTTCACTGTGTTTTAAGGCAGATATAAAGCTAAGCTGATTTGCTCAGGTTTCATTGCTGCTGCCAGTACATCTTTGAATGCAAGTAACTGGCCCCTAGCCATGAGCCCCTGGGTTCTAGCCGTGTCCCCATAGAGACAGCCATTTCTGAAGAAGAGAAGGCAGGTCTGCATTAGAGATTTTTTTCTCTTCGTAATTCAAGTATCGGTGAGTAATTTTCCACAAGTTTATGAGGCTCGCGTATATTTATTACCGGCATAGTAAGCAGATTGGAATATCCATAGATCATTGTAGCGTGGCTTCCAAGCATTACGAGTTGGGGTATGTGAGCCCTGGCTTGTTCACCTTGCCCAGAGCTTCTGGTCTTTCCATTCAGAAATGGGAAAGGATTTTATGGCACTTCGTAACTATTCATCACCCTGAATTCTGGGGCTTGCCTGGCACTTCGTAGGCTATTAACTAACTGACTGCTGTGCCGTCAGGGAACACACCATAAAACATCATAAGCTGACGGGGCTTGCAGACTGGAGCAAACTTGAGTGTGTGGGGGGAAGCATGGACAAAAAACGAGTGTGTGCTGTTTGTTTTCTCGCTCTTGCAGCTCTATGTGTTAGAACAAAAATCTCCTGCAGTCTGGGCAGGCGGCTGCATCAGTGACATCACCGTCTGTTGCCCCGGCAGCCGTTATGAAGTCACAACGCAGTGACTCCAATGTGAGATCGGAGCACAGTTGGGTGCGGAGGGAGGAAACTCGCATGTAAACATCCACAGGAGCCTCCTCCAAAATGCTGGAGAACATTCGGGTTAGAGACAAGCCCGCCTCACAGTGGGTTTGATTTGCTTGGGTTTTTTGGATGAAATCAGGATTTTGGCTTCTTGTGACTGTACAAGTATTTGTTGGACCAGTTTTCTGCCTATGTTTGCTGTTTAGTTTGATTCATGCTTCATGACCAGTCATCTAAGTCACATGATATTGTTTCTGTCCTCTGTTTGGATAGCAGGAACTGTTTAAACAGGAAAATAACAAGTAACAGTTAGGAAAACTCTTGTTCATTCATAAATTCCCTTGTTCTCATTTCCTTGTGAGTGTTCCCTTGGAGGCCAGCCGCTCCCCGAACAAAAAGCCATGTTGTAAATACAAAAGGGATGAACACCGGTGAATTGACCAGCCATGTGGAGTTCAAACGAATGCTCCTGAGTGCTCCTTTGCAACATGTGTCCTTAGGACTCAGCACTGAACTGAAACGAATGGTCCCAACTAAGTTTGGGACCTCATTAAACATAAGAACAGAGGGCATGGGGAGAAACAGACCAAATTTGGATTGAAAGCAGAGGGGACCCTGTGCATGTGTAAACCGCAGTCGTCAGCAGGCGGGATCAAACCTGGGATCTCTGGAGGCATGAGCCTCTGCCGCATGAACTAAAAGCCAACTAGGTATAGAGCAAACTCAATCTGTCTCTAAGTGGTCTTGGTGCCACTAGCTGGGACAGAACACCATGGCCCAGAGGTGTGTGGGTTACACATGTTGTACTGGGGGAGCACCATTGTCCTATTTTTTCCTGGTTTTTAGATGCACTCTTCGTTTTTGGAGCATGACAGTTCCGATAAGTCAACTTAGCTCCCTCCTGCAAAATGTAGAGTGATCTCAAGCGGGAAAGCAACGCCGGCAGGATTTCCAGCCAGGCAAGGTGAATCTTGGTGCAATGGGCCGTAGCAACAGCCAACAGCGCGCCTCTGGGGTCTGCAGCGTGTTCCCAGCTTGCAGATTGTGTATGTGTCTGTAGCGCTCTGCCTCCCGTCGAGAGCTGATCATTTTAGCAGAAGCGTGCCGCTAGTCCAAGGCCATGTGGGGAGCTTGAGAAAATACCACCCTTTAAGTACCCCCAAGAGGGTGCAGGAGGAATGTAGCAGCCAAAGCAGTGAAAAGGAAGGG
This sequence comes from Trachemys scripta elegans, assembly GCF_013100865.1. Lineage (NCBI taxonomy): Eukaryota > Metazoa > Chordata > Testudines > Emydidae > Trachemys > Trachemys scripta. The sequence continues at coordinate 131,753,601 of NC_048301.1, read as the reverse complement.
GTAAGAAGTGGCCCCCAACCTACGTTAACCTCCAGCTTCTCACATTATTCCAGCTCCTCAGCAGAGGTTACCCCATCTTAGACTGCCTGACATGCCTAGTGGGTATTGATAGGTGTGTGGGGTGGGGTCTGGCTCCCCTAGACATCAGCCCTGCTGTTTTATTTATTGTGCATCACTCAGCTGTGGTTGCCTCTGATTTAGGAGTGCACAATTCATGACCGACCCCTGCTGGGCGTTTCCTTGCAGCAGGTGTTGACATGCTTGATCCTGTCTATGCCATGGGGACAAGCTGGCCTAAGGGAGCGGGTATCATAACCAGTGCCGGAGATGGAGACGGAGCTTTTCCTCCTACTGGCAGCCATCCTGCACTGGTGCTGCTGCAGCTACCTGCTGCCCGCCCGGCGCTGTGCTCCTGCAGCACTGTTCTCCTGCTGATCCAACTTTCTCTATCCTTCCCCTGCTGGGTATCTGGTCCTCCCCTCCTGCTGCTCTGGGCCCCTGCTGATTTTAGACTCACCTGTTTGAAATTTCCAAGGGGGGTGGTTTTAAAGCTGTCTCTTGCAGCAGGAAATGCACCTTGTTCCCCCCACCTCATCTGCCCCTCCCATCCTACCGGCACCATATCCCCCCTCATTCTGAGATCCGTGGCACACCCCTGATTACAAGTTCCATCACTCTGCAGCCACGACTGATGACTCTCAGCCAGAGGCGCTCGGTTTTAGAATCACCTCCATCATCTACTGCTGCGGGGAGCAGGAACCCTACAGAGCTCTGGGAAGCTGTCAGCAAAGACGTCTCTGGAAGAAGAGTAGCCAGACAAATGGAAAGAGGAATTTGGATTTAAAAAGAAATGAAATCCCAGAGCCTTATAAAACGGTCCAACTGCCTGCTCCGGAGGGGCTGCTTCTCATGGGGATTTGCTCTGCCTTTTGGGTCCATTCTGAAACCCAACGGGAGGGATTAGAGAGAAGAGCACGTACACCTGATGGCAACGTCTGGACAAAACAGACCAGGTGCCAGCCTCTTATGTAATGTTCCAGTCCAGTTGTGATCTCCTGGCAGGGTGTCTGGTTACCAGCGGTTTATAGGTGCGGTAGCAGAATGCCATGTGTACTCTGGAACAGTCGTGTGTCAGTCTAATTAACGACTCTGCGGTTTGTGAGCTCTTACCTAAAGCAGATGGGCATTGCGTCTGTTCCTCTGCCAGATGAAAGGAATCCAAGGGTTTCAAAGCAAGCAGGTGCTATAAATTATAATTACTGGGCTTTCAGAAGGAGAGTGAGGGAAAGAGGGAAGGGAGCCACGATGGATTAAAAGATCAAGATAAACTCTTGGTTTTTCTCCCGCGAACGATAGTCAAACGTGACGGGAATGGCTGGGCCCTTTGGTAGCTTTTCTGCAGAGCCTCACTGGGGAAGGGCGTTTCAGAGGCAGCGGGCTGATTCCACAGGGGGAGTTGCCTTGGGTAGTTTTGCAGCAATTTGAGCTGCCAGGGAGGGTGTCAGTGCTCCTCCAGTAATCTCCAGGGAGTCGCAGCCACTTCCCTCGTCTGGTTTTGAGTCCACACACTCCTGGAAGCGCCACTGGGCAGGCTCCCCCAAAGCAGCTGCTGCCGTTCAGTCCTGCCGTGGCGGACTGCATGGTAGGACCTAACAGCCATGCGGCGCTCTGTCCAGCCAGAGCAGGTAGGGGCATTCACCTCACTAGGTCAATACCATCACAGATTGAACAAGGAGGGGAGAAGGGGCTATTTTAATCCCTGGCTCCCTCTGAATCCTTTGGGTTGGAAGGGATCTCAAGCATTCCCTCTCCTGGCACTGTGGCAGGATTGGTGTCACGATCCCTCTGCTACACAGGCAATGCAGTCTAATGGTGCAGGAGACGGGGACTCAGAAGCAAGATCCCTGGGAGCTACTTTTCCCCAGGCAGGGTATAAGGAATTCCCATTCAAGTCAGTCAGTGGTACTCACGCAGCCCCAATCCCTCTAGCATCTCGTAACACCCCTGTTACGTCCTAGGACTGGGGAACAGGCACAGAGACAAAGGGAACTGGTGGCAGAGCTGGGATTTGAACCTAGGTCTTCTAGGTGCTAGTGTAACCCACACACTTCCTGGGTGTGGTGTTCTGCCCTATCTAGTGGCACCGAGACCACTTAAAGAGAGAGAGAGAGATTAATGAGTCTGCTCCACAGCTTTAGCTAATAGCCACATCATCCCAGTCAAAACACAAAAACATGCTGAGGTACCCATAGGAGGCGTTACACTAGGCCAGCACCTGAACCACCAGCCATCCTGGCCCGAGCTCTGCCGTTCACTCTGTGTGGGACCGTGGGCAAGTTGCTTCGCCCCTCTGCTCCTCACGTGCCCCTCCCTCTCCCTTTAAAACAGGGATAATCTCACACACACGCGCACAGGGAGGGTGGGAATTTCATTACTTGTGTGTGACGTGCGTTGGGCATCTCAGATGAAAAGGCAAAGTTGTTGCCTATTATCCCTGATGCATAGCATCAGACTTGACCGTGAACCTTTCCATCGAGAGCCCTTCCCTACCCTGCCTTGGCTTCTTGTGCCAGTGCTGGACTTGACAACATTTAGCCTAGCACTCCACCTGAATGTCTTTCCTCTTGACGTTATCAGATAGATCCTGCAGAGGGAAAGTGCCGCCACATTAACAAAATTTGCTCGCTGTGGCTGCCATCTGACGTCCAACTGAAGTCACCGGAAAGGTTCCAGTTGTTTCAAGCCTCATAGTCCATCTCATGCTTTGTCTCTACCGATGCTCAGAGCCTGCCTGGGGTTCTGAAAGACCCTCCAGACCTGCCACGTGCCCACATTTGGGTTATTTAAAGTAACTCAGCTTTCCTTGCCGACCTCCCAGGGAAAATCACATCTGCTGAAGGTGAAGAAGGTAGTATGGAAGGAGGAAGAAAGGGCAATGGACAAACCTTAGTGCAGGAAGGAATCATGCTAAACTGTTCTGCCAGTTGTGGGGCTGGATATATGTCTCTGGAGTACAGGTGTGTCATACGCTGGCTTGCCCTTTACAGGGAGATGGGTCTCAGTCCCAGGTGGGAGAAATGAAGATCATGTGACCCAATCAGGTCTCTACCTTATCTAGCCCAGAGGCTGCGGGAGAAAGGAGAAGTGTTGGTGATGAATGGCTGCAGACAGGCTGTGATGGGATGTTGAGCTAGTACATGGTCCCCAGCGGGCTGTGAAACCCTGCACTAAAGTGCTGAGTTTGCAGGCCACGGATGCCAGGTCTTAAATGACGCAGTCCCAGGAGGAGGGCTGTGAAACTCTGAACTTAAGGGTGGGTGAAAGGGAGCTCACTCTGGGAGCTGGACTACGTTAAATAAACTAGACCCCAGGAGCGGGGAGGAGGGAGCTTGTTTTAAAGAATTTTGCAGTGAGTGAATTATTTTTGGAAACCTCAGAGAAACTGAGGCAGAGTGCTGCAGGGCCTCCCCATGTCATGAGGGGGTGGGGTGGAGGCTGTGACCCCTGTAGCAAGATGCCTCCAAGTTCTTAATTTCTGCCTGAGACACCCTTATATTCTGATATCCTTAGCAGGAACCCTTTGGAACGTGATGGAATCACAATAAAGACTCTTCCAGCCCCGGCCCCTTAGGGGAGATAATTATTTTTATATATATGGCTGGAGATTAAAACGCAAGGAATGACTTCTAGGAATTTTCAGGTATGTAGGCTTTGATGTAGGCAAAGAGGAAAACGCTCCCCAACCTGATCAAATTCTCATAAGCATATACATTTTTATGACAGATGGAAGGGGAAAAAAATCATTTTGGAATTAGCATGGCCTGAAGAGCGCCTGTGAATTCTCTCCATTTTCATCTCTCACCTTTGATTTGTTTGAGATTTGACAGCTTGCCATTAAGAGCAATATTGTTCCTTGTAAATCGCATTTGATGGAATACGGGTAAAAAGAAAAGTCACTTCCACTGAACGTTTACAGGATAGAAAGCTACGGAAGTAGAAGAGGCGTCTATAAAACAGGGATAATGTAACATCAATTTACAATCTGCTGGCGCAGAATTTATCTTATGACAAGGCTAGCTCTGTATTGTTCATGTGATTTATGGGCCATAAGGAGGGGTTGTGGAGCACAGTAGAAGGGGAGTTGAGAAGAAGCTATTAAGTAGCTGAGGAACTGGGAATCTTGAGGGACTCGGATTCAGACAAAGCAACCACGAGTACTTTCCTTCTGAGCTGTGTCCATTAGAGCAAGGGTCCTCAGGTTTTTCAGAGGATGGACCGCATCTTAACAGAAATAATGCTTGGGTTGGAAAATGCAAGTGCTCTGGCAGGTGGATCTCCTCCCTCCAAAAGGCCCTTCTTCCACCAGTAGCTGCTTTGGGAGAAGACTGAAGAACTATCTCATCTCTGAAGTCCTCTCCTGTCTCCAGCCCAGCAGCAGATTTTGGGGAGAAGCGTGGCAGCATTTGTGGGCTTATTCTCCTCTCCTTGCTTGCATGAGAATGTGTGTTTTCCATTGGGCATTTTCAGCGCATAATAGCACTTCTGTACCATAAAAGGGCACAAAACCAGGGGCAAGCCAGTGGGCCGAGTTTAACCACAAGAGATCAGCCTAGAGTCTGAAAAATCACTTGGAACGGGCATAGGGAGAGGCGAATTCTCCAAGCCAGGGCTGGCCCTCAGGGCTGGCTCTAGGCACCAGTGTTCCAAGCATGTGCTTGGGGCGGCACTTCTCAAGGGGCGGCATTCCAGCCCTTTGCGGGCAGCTCTTTTCAAAGGGCAGCACTCCAGCGTTTTTTTTTTGTTTGTTTTTTGTTTTGCTTGGGGTAGCAAAAAACCTGGAGCAGGCCCTGCAGGCCCTAGACCAAATGGCACCCCAGGCGAGGAGCGGCTTCAGTGCCTCCCCCCCATTTGTTAAACTTTTGAATGCCATATTTTAATTGCATTTGTAGCCCATTTCATGACTTTGATGCATAATTTGCATGCAGAATTTATCCCTGTCATATAAGGTGATACATTTGCACAGGAGGATCTGTATTTATTCATGCCACATATAAGCAAATAAAAAAATGTTTCCTCTAAGCATATAGAAACTTTTTAATTTTAAGAATAACTGAAATGTATTAACATCAAGAAATTGAACTGTGCACCAACATTGGATGGACCAGTATTAAATAATGTTACTGTAGGTGACAGCCTTAGAATGTTAACCCTAGTCCTGTAGTTCAAAAGGTCGCTTTTCTCACCTTTGCCCTGGCAAACTGAAGCACAGCATCAGAGAGATCCAAAGACTGGCCAATTGCATTTTCAAGCCATAAAATAGCAAGCAATGTCAGTCTCTCGTCGGCCATCATCGATCAAAGATATGTTTTAATGAGCCTGAGCTTCGGAAAGCTGCACTCACCACTTGCGACTGTGACAGGCAGCATGAGCAAAATCCTCAAAGCTACCATCAGGAAAAGTGTCCTTCAGCTCTGCCTTGTGAATGAACTTGAGAACCTGGAGTGGAGAGTGCTTCGCATATTGCAGAATTTGACAGCTGATGTCCAATTCAACCTAGAGGGCTTTATCACTAATGTCTGAACATTCCCCAGGTGTCAGCGTCCAGTCAAGGTCCGTACAATTGTTCAAGAGTCCTGTCCACCAGCAGTTTACTGAGGTCATACAAAACCCCCATGGGTCTTTTCGTGGTGCTTCATTTGTCTGAACCTTTCTTCGATGGACTCTCGAGCAGCGTCAACTGCTCCCCTTGTCCAAAGCACATGATGGATCTGCTGATCTCTTACTGCTCCATCACATTGATGCTCTGTAGTTGGAAGAGAACTGGTCAAGCTTTGTTCCCTGTAGCAGTCTGGGAGCCACCGTGGGCTGGAGGAATCAACTCGCCAGCCACTGATTCACACGGCACTTCGAGAGCCATGCCATGTGCTGGACAGATGTCAGAATATAGTTTCAAATCAAGATTCCAATGAACATTTTGCCTTTGCAAAGGCATCTTGCAGCAAAGTAGTGGCCTTAATTCCACCCCAGGGCCAGAGACTTGGAACCACTTTCAATCCAGCAGTTGGTGCAGGAGCTTTACACTAGCTGAGTTCCCACGGCTGGGGGAATCCCTAACTGGACAGCTATGGCTACATTCTGACTTCGTTGTGCTTCTCAAGAGGTGCAAGGTGCTGGAATCAGGACAGGAAATCCTTCCCTAAGTGAAGTGACCCTGGTCACACTGGGGGCTTGAAATAGAACCAAGGAGAAAACCCATATCTCCTGAGTGCCCTACAAGATCACCCTTCCCCTTAGTTAAGCTTCAGCCATGTCCTTATCTCATCCAGATACTAAGAAAACAAAAGACACTACACCACCTGGATCTGCTGAAAACAACACCTAGAACTGTCTCTCCTCAGAATCCTGGTGTCATCATAGCCCAAGGCACATCACTGTCTCCCCATGGGGCCTAAGATGCACACTGGGCACATGAGGATGACAGAACACAGCCTCCTGGAACCCCGCAAGAGAGCAGTTACCCTGAACAGCCCTCTGGAACCCCTCAGAGAGACCAGATCCCTCCAGGGTGGTTTCTTCTGCTACAGCTGGGGCCCAAAATTTCTCAAGCGATGGAACGAAAGGCTCCAGACAGAAAAAAGTGAAACAGCACAGGCACTTGGCCTTTCCCCACCATCAGCTGGTGAATCTAGAGCCATCTTTGCACTATACAGTGGTCTAATGTCAAAGTTAAAGGGATCTGGGAATCAGAGGATGCCATGTCACACCAAAGTTGTCTTAACAATCCTCCCCAAGAAGAGAAAATTAGAGACTGAGCAATGGCCCGTGAGATTGTGTATGATCTTACAGGTCTAGAACCCAAGTCTGCAGAGCTTCTAGGTTGCTAACTGCACCATGCTGCAATTAGTTAGCATTCCATTGCCCATGACTGTCTGTGTCCACAGACCGAGGAAAGTCCTGCCTCAGGGAGTCTGACAGGCAGCAGCCTCATGGCTCCCGATTGGCTCCCCACACTATATAAACCAAAAGGGCATTCCAGGAAGTATTTAAGCAATAGTGTGGGATTTCTGTAGCTGTCACAACCATTTCTGCTCCTGGGTTGGACTTTGCCTCAATTTGGCCTCTTGACCTGGAGCCTGACTTGAATTCTGACTCTTAGTATCCACCTTGGTCTGGAAGCTGATTATGAACTCCTCTGCTATTCCCAGCCTCAGGTTTGACCCTGCTCTGACCCTTGGTTGTGACAGCCCTTGTTAGGGTCCTGACAGACTGCCACCATCAAGAGATGCTTTCTTAATCAGGAAGCGAGCAACCCCATGGAAGGTGAGATCCTACCCTCTTGTAGGGAGCGGATGACCTAGGACTCAAAGACTTAGGCATTCCTAGCTCCAGTTTGTGCTCACTCTGAATGACTGAGATTCAGTGATGTGAAAGTTCATGGGAAGCAAACTTCAAAGTAGCTCATGTAAATTTTCATGGAAACCAAATTTTTCATTTGCATGCAAATGTAATTATTTGTGCTGTAAAGTGCTCCCATGCTCCTCCAGTCTGAGAAGAGAAACAATACACATGGCTTAGCTGACTAACTCAGCTCAGCTGCTTACAGAGAATAGTACACAGTCAAGACCCAGAATTTTTAAAGAGGTGCAAGAAAAGTTGGTAAATTTTTCAAAATAAATAAATTGGTGTAAGTCACACATGTCCTGCCAGCAGAAATGGAGGCTGTAATCACTGAATGCGTTGGGCCACATGCTCAGCTGGGGGAGATCCACTAAAGTCAACAGAGATATGTCAGTTTACATCGGATGACGATCTGGCCCGGAATGTAGAAAGAATTTTTCACTTAGCTTGAAGTAACAATCTCAAATTATGGTATCACCACAGGTACTTGCACTGTCCCGTTCATCTTTAACGCTCCCTTTAAGCACTTGAGTCATTTCCTCTCTTCTAATTTCCCTGTTCTCATGAGCTTGTGATTATCTCGCTGGTGATGCACTGCATGAAGAAGCCTGCAGAAAAATTAAGTGTGCTGTATTATTCCTAAAACTAAAGAGCAGGGGTGGATGGAAAATATGATGCTGGGGTATGTGCTACCTCATCTCGTCTAACCTCTGTCATCCCCAACACAACTTTTTTGGGATTCACCAGCAGTGCTCCCAAGCATACTGATTCTGCAGGATGCCACATGTTTTGATTTAATTCAGCTGTTGTTCCAGTGATGTGACAGAAAGAGACAACCCCCTCCCCACACACACACACACACACACACACACACACACAAAAGACCTGCTGCAACCTTACAAAGGTGTACCTAAGCTGGTAGACCGGAAATCTGACCCCACTGAAGTCAATTGGTGTTTTCCTATTGTTTTCATTTGGGCCACGACTTCAGCCCCTGAGTCCCGATATCACCTCATCTTCCATCCCAGGGCTGCAGTTTCCTTCCAATATAAGCAGCCTGGTGGCATGTCAAAGACTCAGCTTCATGTTGCTTCTCATCTGGACCGTGGCAGGAGACAAGCACCGTAGCACCTATCTGCAAGCACCGAAGCTCACAGACACATAGCTCAGATTGTAATCTCTTCCAGAAGAGGCCCATAACTTCTTGCCTGTTTGCATGGGGCCTAGAACACTGTAGGCACTAAATAAATAACAACACACACTCTAGAGTATGAGTCATAGGATAACTCCCAATATGTTTTCCATTGACCTTTATTAAGGGGACTCGTGACCCTGAACTCTCTCACTTAAGCACATGAGTATTCAGGACTTGTTACATTTCCCCTGGTGACTGAGAAGATTAATGATGGGTCCCAGATGTTACATACAGTAGATGTGTCAGTGCAACAGGGAAGATGAGTCCCAGATGTTACATACAGTAGATGTGTCAGCACTCCTACAAACCTGATGAGCTACAGTGAGGATCCATCTAAAATGGGCTGAGGATGGCAGGTATAAAACTAATGATCTATATTCTAGTGTCATATCTAGGCAGCCCGCACTGTGGTAGTTGGGTACCAAGAGAGGAACCTAGATAGATAATGGGATCTGATTCTGGTCTCCGTTGATACCTGTGTCACTCCACTGACTTCAGACAGTTCCTCCTAATTGATGCTGGGGTGAGAGCTGGATCAGACCTGGGGGTAGAGGATGGGTATCAGAGGGATTACGTTGCCTCCCAGTGCAGGGTGTAGGGCCTCGCTCATTGCTCTGGTAGGAAAACAAGGTGGTTTTTATTTTTCCTAATGACACCCATAAACAAAATGTTCAGAGGAACAGGGTGATATCCAATCAGTCATTCTGAGAGCCTCTGTGAACCAACAAGTCATACTCCTAGCTACGTCCCTTTCCTCTATCAATGTCCTCTGACCTGGCTCTATCACCTGAGTATCTGAGCACCTCACACTCGTTTTGATCCTCCTACATCCTTGGGAAGTAGGACAGTGCCCTTATCCCCATTGTTCACAGTGAGAATGGAAGCAGAGAGAGGCTAGATGACTTGCCCAAGGTCACACAGGGAGCCAGTGGAAGAGCAGGGACTTGACCCCAAGCCCTAGCCTAGTGTCCTAACTATTGGACCATCCTTCCTTATGCATGTCAGTGTTACATAGATAGGTTGGCCCAGGTCCTCAGGTCTAGTGCAGCAGCTTTTCATTGCAGCACAGGTAGTTTATGGTGACCAAGGGAGGGTCGCCCCGGATGTAAGGGGCGTGACTGGGAAGTCCCTATGTCCCGTGGGACTAGTAGGAGCAAGCACAACTTAGAACAGCCTGCAAGCTGCTTGGAGAAGGATTGACCTGGCCCAGCCCAGAGTAGGCTCAGGCTGTGGGAGCCTAAAGGCCATCTCTGCATGCCCTGTCCAGAAGTGGGCTGTGCCCTGCTCTGCCATAGCCATATGAGAGATGACCCACTGTGCGGTGCCTTGTAAGGGCCCAGGCTGATGGCCTGGGGCTCTTCTCCGTTACTGCTGCACAAATCAGAAGCTCCGTTGCTGGTGACAATGGAGCGAGCATCCCAGAGCGTGGGGGTAAAGGCTGGCTCCTCCACGCCGTGACGGGTTTCATGTCTAGAACAGCTTTTGCTGCACTGGATGTGTCGGGGGCAGGGCTGTCTTTATCATGGGTTTGGGCAGCACCCAGTGCTGTGACACTACAGTGGTGAGCACAGTATAAGAACCTATGGAGAATAAGGGCCTTGATCCTGGCGGGGACTTCTGGACGTTGCTTTAGTGACTGACTGAGCCGGTCATAAGAGGGGCAGCTGTACCAGATGTCTGGATTCCCAGAACCTCCATTAGCCAATCAGCCGCTTCTGTTCCTTTTAGGATCCTGTATAGGGAGCTGGCTTGAGGAGGGCCTGGTTAGGATCTCAATGAAAGGCATCCAGAGGCCCCTGGCTCACTGCCAGTGACCTAATGCTACACAGCGGGCTCCAGGACAGTTGATGCGGTGGCTCCTCTTGAGCTCGTATCCCTCGGCAGGCGTGACTTGGTCATTGTGTCACCCTTCACTGTCCCTTTGGAAAGGAGGGGGGAGCGGCTGGCTCTGGGGGCTGGTCCTGGACTGGGCCATCTTGTGTTTGTGGTGTGAGCTCAGTAGTGGCCAAAGGCTGCTACCATCTCAGGGCAGGTAAGCAGCCAGTCCCCTCTCCCCAAGGTTCCTCCTTGCTCCCCTCCAGTCTTCTGTCACCTGTCCCCCTTTCTCTGTTTCCCATCCCCAAGGCCTCCCCCCATTAGCCTCTGTAAGGTCTCCCCCTTCTAAGGCTCCCCCAAGAGCCTCCTTCTCCCTGGTTCCAATCTCCTTTCCCAAGGGCCTTCCTCCTCACAGGTCAAACCCCACTGCAGCTGAGCAGAGAGGAAGCCAGGGAGCTGGGGCTCCCCCATGCAGCCAGCTCAGCCCCCACTGCCTGCCTAGGTTCCCCTCGCTCCACTCCCAGCTCTGGTCTGAGCCAGGAAGGGAAGGGGCCAGGCAGCAAAGGGCTGAACTAGTCCCACCTGCAGCCTCCTGCTTGCCAGGCAAGGTAGAGAGTGGCCCCTCCTGGCAAGAACCTGCGACTGCAGCCATCACCCGCTTGCCTTGGTCCATCTGGCCGGTCTGCAGGTGGCAGGGAGACAGAGCCGGCGCTAGGCATAAGCACACCAAGCAATTGCTTAGGACCCTGAGCAACTCAAGGGGGCCCCTATTTGGTTTTTATTATAAAAACTTGCCTGTTTTAGTGTGGGAGGGGGAATATTCCTGCTTAGGGCCCCCAATGGGCTAGCGCCGGCTCTGCAGGGAAAAGGTGAAAGCATCTGCTGCTTCACACCCTGCACCTCTGCACCCTCTAACTCCCCTCCCCCTGCCAAAAGCAGGAGGTCACCACATCATTGCCCCTGGGGAAGACGCACCACCATGCTCCCCTGTAACTAGTGAGGGCTTTGCTGATGGCCCCTGTTGCTATTGTTGTATATTATTTGCATAACTGTAGCACTTAGGAGCCCCAGCCATGGACCCCAGGGCACCAGGTGCTGTACATTATATAGTAGGTGTATTACGGTAGCACCTAGCAGCCCCAGCCACGGGTCAGGTCCTCATGGGGTCAGACGCTGTACAGACACAGAACAAAGAGACACCCCCTGTCCCAAAGAGCATCAACCTGAGTCACTTTGTCAGGGCGAAAGCCAGCGCTCACATCCAGCTGACTCCTAGGCTTTAGTAGTTCCAGAACCTTAATTCCAACTTCAGCCCTCTCTGAGGTGGGTTCCTGGAGGCAGAACTGGCCTAAGTTCCTGTACCAGCCCATGGGAAAGGACCAGAGTCGAGAGTCTGCCTGTTTCCCCGGCTGAAGGCACTCTGCCCTTGAGTCTGTGCTTGCACATTTACGCCTGATTCTCCGAGGTGCTGAGCACCCCCAGCTCCCCTTCCTAAGCCAAGACCACATCAACACTAGGAAAAAAGGTGTTTATTATTGTAGCACCTAGGAAGCCGGTCATGGCACACGACCCCATTGTGCTAGGCGCTGTACAACCACTGAACAGAGATGGACTCAGCCCCAACAAGCTTACAGGCTAACACATGTGCACTAGTGTGTTAAAATCCTAATGTAGACAGGGTATGTTGTCATTTTAACACATTAGCTGGGGAGCCTAGGGTTTACCTCGACCTGCTAATGTGTTAAAACAACAACTTGCTTTGTCTGCAATAGGATTTTAACACATTATGAACACAGCCTTCTCCTAGTGGAGACAAGGCGTTGGAGGGTGTCAGTGTTATGGGCTTTCAGTTCAGCACAGTTCATGAGCACTACAAGCCTCTGCTCCCCCACCCCCACCCCAACAACACAACAGGTTAACGATGGTCAAATATTGCCACACCCAGCCTGGGCATTTGTCAGTAGCTCACATTCCTTCCTATCACAGGGAAACGTTCCTCTCTCCTTGTCCGACAAACTCGAGTGTTTGAAAAATGCTGCAGTTCCCTGCAGAAACTTGGGGATCCATGCACTTCTTTGATCCCCCTCCTGAGTCACTCCTCCCGGTGTCTGGCTGTCTCCTGAGGCTTTTACAAGGGAGCATCTCCCTGTGCCGGGCTGTTTGCTGTGCTGAGCAGCAGGTGTGAAGCCAAAGATCCCCAGGGGAAGGACTTGATTGCAGGGTTCCGTGTCAGCAGTCTTTTCGCTGCGCCGCCATCCCAACTTGTGTCGTGGTTACACAATTCCGACCGGAGGGGTTTTGGAGATGGATGTGGCTGGGATAACAAAGCCCTTTTGTTTCCACCAAGGGCACCGAGTGTGGAGTTTAAGCCCGGGGTTGATTTCACTGCCTGAGCATCCTTCCGCGGAGGATTTCCCTGAGCCGTCTGTGCCATGAGCCGCGCTGATTGCAGTTCAAACAGAACCCGACAATCTTTTCCATTGGGGTCCTGTTCAGCAGCCAATGGGCAGAGAATGTGTTTGTGTCTGGGGCTTGCAGGCCTTGCCCAGAAGTTTGCAAGAGCTGATTGGAAACTGGAAGCAGGACTAGGGGCCTCTTGCAGATTTGATTTGTGGACTGGCAAAACTGCTGTGGCAGAGACTGAGCTGAGCCTCTGGAGAATTCTGGGACAAGCCTGCAAGACAGTTTTTCCTCTTTCCCCAAAATACGCCCAATTTCGCTCCACAGCGATTACTGCACAACGCAGGCATCAGGAGCTCCCAGAAAGTCTGTGGTGGGACAGGGAATCGGACCTGGGTCTCCCAAGTCCCAGGTTAGCGCCCTGACCAGTAGGCCCTCCACCAGTAGGCCCTTGAAGTCTAATACTTGCCTTTAATACTCAGACAGGTGTGTACGGTATCCTTAGCCAATCAAGAGGAAGAACATGACCATGTGACTTGGCCTCACACTTAGCTGGCCGGTTGGAGCTTCAGTGTTTGCAGCTATCCAGAAAGGACTGGGTGTTTGCATGCGCAGCACCGTCAGGAGCTGGTTTGCAAATGCATGCGCCCGGATTGGAACCCAAGCTGGAGTGGAGGGCCTCTGAGCTGGGTGTCTTAATCTGCCTCGACTCATGGCCCAGGGTCCTCATTCATTATTTGCTAAGTAGTCCTCATTTCAAAGCTCCCACTGAAGCCAACAGGCCAGGTCCTGACTCAAGCAAAGCATCTGGGAGCTCTGCCTGAGCAAAGCGCTGAGGCTTTGGGCCCTAGACATTACTAAGTTATCAGAAAGGTTTTGCTGCAGTGACATCACCTCCTTCTTTTCTTATTATGGGAGAGTGGGTAACTCAACCGAGCCTTTCAAGATAAACTCAGATAGGAAGAGACAATTGCCTTTGAGGCACCAATTAGACATTTCTGGTGAGATCAGCTCTGCGCAAGCTGAAGCAGATATGTACGCAGGTGCAAAGAGACAGCTTCATCACCTGACCTAGCTCCTTGCCAGGAAGTGCAGTCTCAGATGGGAGCAAGGAGGCTGCCTCTTCCATGCCCTGCCTGTGCCATTCCCGGATCCTCAAACATAATAAGGGCAGCAGTACAGAGTTCTCCTTGGGCACTGCCACCTTCCTTTCAGCCCATCTGCCGGGGCAATGCCAGCCTTGCAAGAGAAAATGCAGCAGGCCCTCCCTGGTTTTGGGTTAGGATAGAGCAGGCAGGGCCCCAGCACGATGCTGCTCATGGTATTTTAGTGGCGTTCTCATTTTCCATAGATCAGAGGCAGTTTAATGTTCTCCGTGCTCCTAAAAGGTCTGTGACTCTGCATTCTGTCTTTGAGACACTCCCGGCAGATTTACGCACTGTTGTTAAATCTGTCTGTATCCTGCAGCGAGATATGAACTGGGGCAGACAGACAGCAACCCTGCCAGCTGAGCTAATGGAGCATCCCCCTGGCCTGCTCAGCTGGGGCGCTGATAGGCTTTCATGTACTGTGCAAACATCCGTTTGTTAGGGCGGGTTTCTGAAGCCGTCCAAGTCTCTGTGGGCTTGTCTACGTGAGAAACTTGCAACAGTTCAGCGTGAACATTAGGATGTCCTAGTGCTTACGGCACTCGCCTGGGAGTTGAGAGAGAGAGAGACCCCCGGTCAAGCTCCTGCTGTGTCACAGCCTTTCTGGGTGACCTTGGGTGAGTCACTTAGTCTCTCAAGCCTGGATCTGCAAAAAAGACTTAGGCGTTGTGACGAAAACCACAGGAACAATATTAAGATCCACAAAACCAAGTTAGGTGCCAGGGCTCTCTATAGAATGAAGGTGGAGAAGCAGGCACCTTAGAATGCAGTAAACATGTGAGGTGGAGTGGAAGCTAGCCAATGGGAGATGCCAGTGAGAGTGCTAAGCCCTCCCCTGCTCTGAGCTTGGTGCCAAAGTCCGGGCTGCAGGGAGGCACCTGGCGCTTCTTGTGGTTCACACACTGGGGGAAGATAGACATTCAGGTGGCCGATCTGCTACCGGTGGTCGGAGGCCTCCACACAGAATAGCTGTAGGGGAGAAGAGGAGGACCACCCTGATAACCTTCAGTGCAGGGTTTAGGGCACTGTCACCTGGGAAGTGGCTGATCCCTGTTCAAACGCTTTCCCCCTCCTCTGGCAGAGAGGGACTTGAATTGGGAATCGCCCAGGTCCAGGGTGCATGCCATAATCTTCAGCCCAGTGTTATCAGGGAGGGGGTCCTCCTCCCCCTCCTGTTTGGTGTGGAGTTGGGGCGGCCTCTGAACACACCTACTGGATTGAGCCCCACACCTGACTTAGGCATCCAAGCTCTTGTCTTCCCCGGTTTGTGAACTGCCCTGGGGCTTAGGTGGGAGATAGGCACCCCAGCACCTAGACTGAGGTGCACTGCGCATGCTCAGAGGCAGAAACATAGGCACCAAAGCTACTTTTACTCCAAAAACATAAGCACCAAGCAGTTTTAGGTGTCTACGGGGTTAGGTGGTCGCCAGCGGGAATTTTGTGGAGCACAGTGGTGCCTAAAAATGGTACTGTGCCTCAGTTTTCCCCATACGATGGGGATAATAGCACTGCCCTACCTCCCAGCCATGTTGGGAGGACAAATACAGCGAAGATTGTGAGCTTCTCAGATCCTATGGCGTTGGGGGCTATATGGGTGGATACAACAGAGAGGTTTAAGGGTTTAAGGTCAGACCTGGTCTGTATTAATATTGGTATAACAGGGCCAACGGTACATCTACACTGCAGACAGAGGTCTGATTGCAGCACTGCAGACATACCTGAGCTAGTTGTAATCTAGCTAGTGAATCTGCAGCAGCTTGGGCTTCAGCGTGGGCGGGCCACCTGAGCGCTCACGTGGCGAACCGGTGCTGCCACAATGACGCTGCTGTTGTTACCAGAGCTGGCTAGATTCAAGACATGCTGCAGTCACACTTCCAGTTGCAGTGTAGACACATCCTCTCACATCCCCTGTGCAGGGGAGTAAAGGACAGCTTACCTGACCCCAAGCTCTGAGACGCAAGCGCTCGGCTACTATGAACAGCTTGGGGGATAGATGGCTCTGGTTCTGCTGCGTGAGTGATCTGCCTTACTTCTCCTTAATTGAGACAGAAATGTAGGCCCATTTGCTAACTCTGTCTGTATCGATTTAGTGCCTGTCTTCCACCCACAGCAGGGTACAGGGCCAGCTCCAGGCACCAGCCTAGCAAGCAGGTGCCTAGGGTGGCCAACAAAGAGGAGGGTGGCACCTCTGGCCATTCGGCGGCAATTCGGCAGCGGGGCCATCACTCCCTCTTGGAGTGAAGGACCTGCCGCCGTAGAATGAAGCGGCGGTAGAGCTGCCGCCGCTTGTGATCACGGCTTTTTTTGTTTTGTTTTGTTTTTGCTGGTTGGAGCGGCAAAAATGCTAGAGCCAGCCCTGGCAAGGTAGCGTCTGCAGCTGTCTCACCACCATCCCTAGCTAGCAGCCAATCAGTGTTTCCCCTCAGTACCACCGAAAGGCAAAGGATGGTGAAATCCCCACGCACCATGTTATTGTGTGTAGAACTGGGCTTAACTCTGCCAGCCAAGGCTCACGTGCACAAGGACCATTCCGATTAAATTAGTAGTAGAGACTCCAATAGGAATCAGAATCCTGTTGTGGTAGCAGCTGTCTACACACTGTAAGAGGCTATCCCTGGCCCGCGGAGTTTACAAACTACATAGTCAAATCAGGATTATCATCCTCCTTCTACAAAGGCACTGCCCCAGGTCACACAGGAAGTCTGTGACTGAGGTGGAATTTGGAGCCAGATCTTCTGAGACTCAGCTCATTTCTTTAACCACAACACCATCCTCCTCTCAGGGTACTTCCCCATATGTTCTGAGGGATAGTCCACCCTCTGTCTCAGCTTCTTCCTTTCTTAAGGCTTAAAGCTAGAAGGGGGCAAAAAAATGTAAATTATTTTTCCCTGGAAATTTTGAAAAATGTATAGTCTCTTTAAACTTGCTGTGAAATTTCTTTTTCTATGAAAATGTAATGTAAAAAAGATTAGCTTTTGAAAACCGTTTCAATAAAGCGGTATGGTATGGGGTAAAAGAGATCTGGTTTCCAAAAAAAACCAAGCAATGATATTTATCTTATTGAAAATGAAAACACTGTACCAAAAAAATGACAGTTCTTCGTTTCCATTGTTTAGCCCCTCCTCTCCAACCCCCACCCCCCAAAACAGAAATTTTCAACAAAATCAAAATTGCCACAAAAAAATTTGTTCTGATTAAAAAGCTAGTAATTGTCCAAAAATGTTTTGATGAAAAATTTTGACCAGGTTTTCTTAAACACAACGTGTGCTTCAGTAAATTTTGGTGTCCTGATGTCTTGAAGAAAAAACAATGTGCCAAACTTTGCCCTGAATTATACTCCATGTAACTGTGTTAACAGGGTATAAGCCAGGGCAGAAATTTGTCCATAGTCATTTATCATATCGATTCCTAGGCAGCAAGACACATCAAACTATCCTGCTTATTTCTTATGGGTAAAAGAGTGAATCTCATTACAGCTAAGGTGAACTTGGAGGATATCACTGATTTTTGGTAGATTTTTGCTATTGGTAGAGTTTGTCGGAAGAATTTTGACGGAACAGTTTTCTGTTGGAAAACACAATTTTGTCAGAATCTAAACATGTCACAGGAACATGTCAATAACAGGAAAAGTTGAAACAATAATTTCGATCTTCTCACTTTTCAGCAAGGTTTGGTTTGACTTTATCATTTTGAGTCATTTCGTTTTGACTTTAATATCCAATTAAAAATTAATTTTAATATTATATTATAGTTACAGATAATATTCAGTATAATACATATGTTCCACATTTTATATTATGATGTTTTGACATTATCAAAACAAAATGTTTGCACCTTATTGAAATGAAACAGTTTGACATTATTGAAACAAAATCTTTGAATTATTCTGAATGGAAATCTTTCAGAATTTTTGTTCCTGGGGAAATTTGGAACAAAATCAAATTTCAAAGGCAGAATTTCTCATGGAACAGCATTTCCAGTTTCTGACCAGCTCCAGTCATTGGGTTTTCATGACTGTAAAGAGTAGTTGGACTAAGACCTGAACTCCTGTGACCCAGAGAGCATCTTCTGAGAGATGGTCTGATGGATGCTCACCGTTGATGCTCCCTCCCTCTTTATCTTTGGTTTCTGGGTCAGGCATTCATATCTAATCCAGGACCCCAGGAATTCAGTCATTCCTGGCTGGCGGCTGTTCGGTGAGTCTATATGAAATAAGATGATGGGTCTTAGTTCATTTACATTGTTAGAAACACCATCAGAACTGGCAGTTGGCAACCTTGGGAGGGGCAAAAGTTTGAATGGGCTACACAAATGAACTACCCTCAAGGTCCCATAAGAGGTGCTGCTAGGTCACGGTTGCAGCACCTGTCCTGGGTAGGGCTTGGAACATTGCACTGTGGCTTCCCCTTGCTTTAATTGCTTTTTACAGACCAGCTCCGTCTCCAGGGCTGTCAATTTCTCATGAGTCAGCATCAAGAAACCCACTTAACTAACAATAGAGGCACATCATGCAACGCTCGGTGAACCTCTTACTCATCTGCACTGTTTCTTTCCCCCAGACGCCTGGATGCAAACCTGATTTCCGTGGTGCCCAAGAAGAGCTTTGAGGGACTGCCCTCCTTACGTCACTTGTGGCTGGATGATAATGCCCTGACAGAGATCCCTGTCCAAGCTCTCAACAACCTTCCAGCCCTGCAGGCCATGACGCTGGCTCTCAACCTGATCTGGCACATTCCTGACTATGCCTTCCAGAACCTCAGCAGCCTCGTTGTACTGTAAGCTGTCGACATTCACTATACATTTATAGGCTGTTTGTATTTATGTGTGTGTGAGAATGAGCAATGCCACTCTCTAGTGGCCAGGCCAAGACGATCCGGATAAAAGACCTACTATTGCTGCCACATAAAGGAGATCTCCTTTAGCTCAAATGGTAGCAACCAGTGTTTTGAATCGAGCTGATTTAAAAAATGCTAATTATTTGTCATATTAATTTTTCAAATTGTTTTTCTTTCTAAATTTTCCACAATTTTTTTTCAGTGTTTCAATGAAAAACCATGACATTTTCATTTTCTGAAAACTGTTTTGTGTAAAAATGTTCTGGTTTTGCAAACCGAAACCCCACATATTTTAATGAAAATGTGTACCAAAAAGTTTCTGGTTTTTCATTAAAAAAAAAAACTGGAAAATTTCTACCAAAGTTTCTTCAAAACTTTTCGTTTTTTGTCAAAAAGCCTTTTTTTGTTGGAAAGAAACTTTGACCAAAAACTTTCCTAACCACTCTGGGTTTGGGAGGTGACGTACAACAGTTCTGATCTCAGCACTGTGTGTGTGTGAGAGATGAAATGATCAGTGGCTGGGGCTACGATTCTTTGTAATAATTCTAAACCTATTTGGTACTTTCTAGATTCTTTTTACTGTGCAATTGGAATGTAAAGACATAATTTACAGTATATTGAACAGTCTAGGAAAATGATACTGCTTCCAATGACTGCTCCACTCCAGATGGAATACATTTATTTCACAGGCACTGAGAAACAGTAAACACTCTACAATCTGTAATTATATGGCAAACGGATGCCTTGTAATTTCATACTGGGAAGCATCCCTTACATTAACTGGGGGCTTACATGTTATTTGTCTTCTAAATGGAAACTTACATCTGCAAATTAGTTGGCAGTTTATTGGTTGGTGTTGATTAGTAAGTTAAAGTGTAATTGCCAAGTAGCTCAGAACCCCTCTATGTACATGCTATAGTTACAGGCTTGCTTATGGGAAGTAAAATGGAGTGCTACATTATACACGTGTTTTGTAGCTAGCGATAAAGTATCATCAATGTTTGGTGCTTAGGGAAAGCTTAGCAATTGCTTAGATCTCAGAAGAAAAAGCGTTTGCTGAAGCCTTATAGAAATATGCACTTTTCAAACTTTTATTAAATATTGACTTCAACTGCTAGATGGAACGTAAAGGCACATTGGGGAGAAATACTAGTAACAGCCTGAGAAATGTCAGATAATCAGTTTGTTTTCACACAGGATAGGACCAAATGTAGTCATCCCAAGGCACTTACAGTCAGGGCCGGCTCTAACTTGTTTGTCGCCCCAGGCAAAAAAGAAGAGCGCCGCCATGCCGTAACACACCTCCCAGCACCGCGCCACCCAAACCCCCGGAGCGCCAGGCCACCGAACCCCCCCCACAGCACCGCGCCGGGCCACTGAAACCCCCAGAGTGCCACGCCGCCCAAACCCCTGCCCCCCCCCAGCGCCTCACCGCGCCGCCCAACCCCCCAAAGCGCCGGGCCACACCGCCGAATCTCCCCCGCCCCTCAGTGCCACACTGCCGAAACACCCCCCGCGCTGCCCGGCCGGAAAAAAAAAGAAAAGAAAAACCCCTCGACCGCCACCCCGACCAACAACAACAACAACAAAAATACCACGAGTGCCCCCCGCCACCCCAACATTGGCCGCCCTTTCTCAGGTGCCGCCCCAAGCACGTGCTTGGTCGGCTGGTGCTTGGAGCCGGCCCTGATTACAGTCATCAGTTCAACCACTCGTGATGCTATTTGGCTTCAACTGCTTTTCATAGAATCATAGAATATCAGGGTTGGAAGGGAACTCAGGAGGTCATCTAGTCCAACCCCCTGTTCAAAGCAGGACCAATCCCCAACTGAATCATCCCAGCCAGGGCTTTGTCAAGCCTGACCTTAAAAACCTCTAAGGAAGGAGATTCCACCACCTCCCTAGGTAACCCATTCCAATGCTTCACCACACTCCTAGTGAAAAAGTTTTCCCTAATATCCAACCTAAACCTCTCCCACTGCAACTTGAGACCATTGCTCCTTGTTCTGTCATCTGGTGCCACTGAGAACAGTCTAGATCCATCCTCTTTGGAACCCCCTTTCAGGTAGTTGAAAGCAGCTATCAAATCCCCCCTCACTCTTCTCTTCTGTAGACTAAATAATCCCAGTTCCCTCAGCCTCTCCCCATAAGTCATGTGCTCCAGCCCCCTAATCATTTTTGTTGCCTTCCGCTGGACTCTTTCCAATTTTTCCACATCCTTCTTGTAGTGTGGGGCCCAAAACTGGACTGTTATCTCAACCTCAAAAGCATGCTGCTCTCATACTGGGAATCCCAAACCTTGGGTGGGAAAAAACTTCTTCGCTGTGGTGGGAAAACAGAAGAGTCCTTGACCACAAGACAGAAAGGCGCACCCTCCCGCAGACGACTGGATATGGGACTTGTGTAGGAGACTAAACAGACATTGTGGGAGATCATTCAGGATTTTTGTGGGGCTCACAAGTGTCCCACAGAACCAGCCTCACAAATTGCCACCATGCTCACGGTTTCCCCATGTCGGCACCTAGCCCACAGAAGATCTGATGCTCCCCTTGTGCCCCGATCCATGAGCTGCCTTGCTCCACGCTCAGCCTCAGACAAGGCTAACAAGCTTTCCGAAACCTCAGCAAAGAATCTCAGCCCACCAGCCAGTAAACTTCCCTACCGCCATGCAAAGAGCATGTGTCTGTCCAGGTGTGAGTGGGCAAACTTGCACACGCAGGCAGAAGAGAGGCTAGCCGCTCCCATAAACTTAAGTACCCTTCTAGTCTGGGAGTTATTTAATATAAGTACCTGTGGGAGAGGGGAGCTAAGAGCAGATGTGGAGGAGTACCAGGAAAAAGCTGTCATTTATAGGCTGATTAACGCTCACAGACGCCCCTCATCAGCAGTTTTGTAGCTGAGAACACGACCTTCCCAGATGCAGCTACGTGCTTTCCTGCTCCGCACACCTTGGGCTTTTGGGAAAGACACAGCTGATCATCCGGTGACGATGGGATGAACCCACAGCAAAATATACCTGCTTCAATCTGGAATAAATTAGGGGCTTCAACCTCTGCTTATAAATTACACCCCCCACTGAGGAATTCCCTGACCTGTTCCCATTTCTGCTGCAGGTTTGTAATAAGGGTTGCAGAGTGTTTTGAAAGCAGGCCCCTATGTAATCACTCCACCATGTGTCCCTTCCCTGTCTTAGATAACTGCAGCTTCCTTTGCTGTGAGTGTTAGCGCAGTGATGTTGCGGGCTGGCTTGTTTGATATGGGGGGAGGGGTGTGAGGGGGCTGGGAATGAGACACTGAGACTTTCACTCCGGAGTCTGACCCAGCATGACAGGGACAGAATGTCACTTAGCATCTGTGAGTAGGGCTGGTTGAAAAATGTCCATCAACACTGGTTTTTGACTGAAAATTGGGATTTTTGAAAAAATAATTTTTTTCTTTACATTGAAAACCAAAAGGGCTACAACCAGAAATATTTCAATTTGGATATGCTACCACTGTGCATCATGGGAATTGTAGTTTATCATAGAAATGTAGGACTGGAAGAGACTTCGGTAGATCATCTAATCCAGGATCCTGCTCTGAGGCAGGACTAAGTATTATCTAGATCATCCCAGAATGGTGTTTGTCTAATCTGTTCCTAGAAACTTCCAGTGATGGAGTTTCCATAATCTCCCTAGGCAACTTGTTCCCATGCTTAACTACTGTACCCTCATAGGAAGCTTTTCCTAAAGTCTAACCTAAATCTCCCTTGCTACAATTTAAGGCCATTACGTCGTGGCCTGTCCTCCATAGTTAAGGAGAACAATTTATCACTTTCCTCTTTAAAACATCCTTTTATGTACTTGAAGACTGTTATCGTGTCCTCTCAGTCTTCTCTTCTCCAGACTAAACAAACCCAGTTTTTTCAATCTTTCCTTGTCATCTTTTCTAGACCTTTGATCATTTTTGTTGCTCTCCTTTGGACTTTCTCCAGTTTGCTCACGTCTTTCCCGAAGCGTGGTGCCCAGAACTGGACACAGAACTCCAGCTGAGGCCTCACCAATGCTGAGTGGAAGAATTACTTCTCACGTCTTGCTTTAGTTATGTCATGTCCCCATTCTCCTCTGTGGGCTGAACTCCCAGGCTGGACTGCATCTTCCAGGATGCGCCAGCACCAGGGATTCCCCCGAAACGCTGCCTCCCCTGCTCCTTGGGGCATCATGAACGTACTGCAGGGATTGATTCAGCGGGTAGGAGAATGGCTTTTCCTGGTGGGCAGCCTCTCTTACTCTCCCCATGAACCCAGCCGGGAATATCTAACCTGCTGCCTTTCCTGGGGAGAGAGATGGGAGGCCACAAAGACAAGCCCTGGCTGCGATTACCCGGGAAGGGATGGGGAGACGGATTGACCAGGCTGAGATGGTGTTTGCCACCAGGGCACCTAGCCTGTTGCTCCAGGCAGAGAGGTCCTAGCTGTGCTTTGTTCTTTCAAAGGCCTAATAAACACAGCTGCCTGGAGCAGAGGGTGGAGCTCAGTAAGCCTCCGGCATTTGTGTGGGGAAATCTGGGCTCTGTCATACCACACCATGGCTGGGGGTTGCAACTTCATTTCCTCATGTCAGTGCGAACCTGAGCAGAGCGGCTAAGGGTGACTGGGCCATGAAGTCTGAGCTGCCCTCTGGCCCTGGAGCTGGTTGAAGGGCTTGCTTCCATTGCAGTGCTGCTGGCTTGGTAAAGACTCTGGGCCGTCCTGCTCTAGTCACAAGCGGGGGAATTCCTCTGAAGTTACTGCAGACCTACAGCAGCACGAGCGACGCCAGGACCCCCCTGGAGCCCTGTCTTGTCACATGGCCAAGGGTGCTCAACTCCATGACAAACAGCCTGACTCAGGTGCCCATCCCCTTGGTATCAAAAGTTGGCCTTCAGGCTCACTGTGCTTTGCAGCGAGTGAGCTCTCACTCAACCCCTCTGCTCTTTAGCATGGGAGGGATGAAAATGGGGCAGGTGCCACTCAAAAGTGGGTGAGAGGAACCGGAACAGCAGTATTGCCTGCCCCCAAATGTTCAGAAGTCCCTCCAGGAACATGCTGCGTATTCAGGGCCCCACAGGCTTTGGGAAGTCGTGGCATGGGGGGAATGGGTCAAGTCAGGGATCAGCTGCTCTCTGTGCCGGTCATCTCTTGGCGGTCAGGTGGGGAAATACACCCTCCTGCTATTACTACCACTGGGGTTCCGCTCTGTGAAGGAGGCTTGCTTCATGCCCAAGAGAGAAGGCTTCCATGAGACACCAGGGGCCTGATTTCCAGGGGGGCAGGGGAAGCTGAGCACCCAAGCTCAAGATGACTTCAGAGGGTGCTTTGGGGACTCAGCACCTCTGAATATCAGATCCCCAATGTCTCAAGCTGGGATCCCCAAACTTGGGGTCTTCTGATAAAATGGCCGTAGCATTGGTATGAATCTCTGTGTACCTCAGTTTCCCCATCTGTAAAGTGGGGTTAATGATCCACCTTCGTAAGACACCTTGGAACCTTTAGTATTAAGAAAAGATATTGCCTAGAGCATCTGGGATCCATGTCTTGGCCTTTTAGTCCACAAAAGCTGCTTCTCTCGCTGAGGGCTGAGCACACTTTGCCTGGAGAAAAGTGAGTTTCTATCTTTAGTACTCATAGAAGAGATTAATAGCGCTCTCTGAAATCCCCTGCTGCAGTCAATTCCAGCTGATTTTATTCATCTCCAAATGAGTCTAACCACTGCTACCTGCTGCTCGGGGTTGTCCAGGTGAATTTGCACAGTTCCCGTGACCAGGTGCCTCTACTGAGCTATGGCAGATTGGGACTGTGACGTTGTGCAGTCTATATGGTTTTATAAAAATATGATAAGTGAATATAATGTAACTGGAATATGCTTCATGCAAAAGGTCTCTTGTTAGGTATCATTACAAAGTTTATAATCTACTGAGTGTGATCATCTCATTTGTAGAAATGTACCACTCTTGTATCTAAAACTAGAAATATAAAACATAACTCTGAGGGCCTATTGTAATTATGTAAAGTGTGGGCCATTAAGGATGGTTTGGAATCTTGATGACTCCCATTGTCTGCAGATGGCTGTATTTACCTGTGAGTCTTCCTGTATATGTGTGTGCTGGCAAGTGAGTAATGAAGTCTTGCAGTGACATGTGATCATGTCACCTGAACTGGAATCCATCTTTAACCTGGTGCTTTTCCAGTGAGGGGGGTGGAAACCCAGAGGGACAAAGGGTTCCCGTCTTATGCAAAAGATATATAAAGGGGTGGAAGAGAACAAAGGAGGGAGAGGAGCCATCATGAAGAATCCCCTAGCTATCACCTGAGCTGCAACAAGAGCTGTACCAGGGGAAAGAATTGTGCCCAGGCCGGGAAGGTGTCCAGTCTGAGAAAAAACTTACTGAAGCATCTCTGAGGGTGAGATTATCTGTATTCAGTTTGATTAGACATAGATTTGCGCATTTTATTTTATTTTGCTTGGTGACTTACTTTGTTCTGTCTTTTACTTCTTGGAACCACTTAAATCCTACTGTCTGTATTTAATAAAATCACTTTTTATTTAGTAATTTACTCAGAGTATGTATTAATACCCGAGGGAGCAAACAACTGTGCATATCTCTCTATCAGTGTTATAGAGGGCGAACAATTTATGAGTTTGCCCTGCATAAGCTTTATGCAGGGTAAAACGGATTTATTTGGGTTTAGACCCCATTGGGAGTTGGGCATCTGAGTGCTAAAGACAAGCAAACATCTGTGAACTGTTTTCAGATAAACTTGCAGCTTTGGGGCAAGTGATTCAGACCCTGGGTCTGTGTTGGGGCAGACGGGAGTGTCTGGCTCAGCAAGACAGGGTGCTGGAGTCCTCAGCTGGCAGGGAAAACAGGAGCAGAGGTAGTCTTTGCACATCGGGTGGCAGTTCCCAGGGGGGGTTCTGTGATCCAACCCGTCACTGGGACTTCGAATGGTTTTTGGCCAAGACCAAGCCATGACACTCCCCTATGTCATCTGAGTTCACAGTGCGCTGGCGAGATCCGAACTCATTTCAGACTTTGAATTTGATCCAAGGCAATGGAGTACAAGTGACTAGTGGAAAATGAAGCTGGTCACATTGGTCCTCCAAGAGAAAAAATGGAAACTGCTACAGACTAGGGACCGAGCAGCTAGACAACAGTTCTGCAGAAAAGGACCTAGGGATTACAGTGGACGAGAAGCTGGATATGAGTCAACAGTGTGCTCTTGTTGCCAAGAAGGCTAACGGCATTTTGGGCTGTATAAGTAGGAGCATTGCCAGCACAAAGAGGGACATGAACATTCCCTTCTATTCGGCATTGGTGAAGCCTCATCTGGAGTACTGTGTCCAGTTTTGGGTCCCACACTAGAAGAAGGATGTGGAAAAATTGGAAAGAGTCCAGCGGAGGGCAACAAAAATGATTAGGGGGCTGGAGCACATGACTTATGAAGAGAGGCTGAGGGAACTGGGATTGTTTAGTCTGCAGAAGAGAAGAGTGAGGGGGATTTTGATAGCTGCTTTCAACTATCTGAAAGGGCGTTCCAAAGAGGATGGATCTAGATTGTTCTCAGTGGTACCAGATGACAGAACAAGGAGTAATGGTCTCAAGTTGCAGTGGGGGAGGTTTAGATTGGATGTTAGGAAAAACTTTTTCACTAGGAGGGTGGTGAAGCACTGGAATGAGTGCTGGGATGATTTAGTTGGGGATTGGTCCTGCTTTGAGTAGGGGGTTGGACTAGATGACCTCCTGAGGTCCCTTCCAACCCTAATATTCTATGATTCTATTAAATGAAAGTGAATTAACAGAACAGGTAATCATCAAATGATCCATCCCCTGTCACCTATTCCCAGCTTCTAGCAAACAGAGGCTAGGGACACCATCACCATTGATTCTTGTTCTGCCTTTCTCCCCTGAATCTAAGAGCCTGTTGCACCCCATATTTTCTCCCCATGAAGGCACTTACACACTGTGATCAAGTCACCTCGTGATCTTTTTAATAAGCTAATCAGATTGCATTTCGTAAGCTTCTCACTCTAAGGAATTTTTTCCAGCCCACAAATCATTTTTATGGTTCTTCTCTGCACTCTTTCCAAAATTTCAATGTTGTTTTTAAAATGTGGACCCCAGAATTGGACGCGGTATTCTTGTATTGGTCTCACCAAGGCCATATACAGATGCAAAATCACCTCCCTACTCTCTACTCCCCTGTTTATACATCCTAGGTTCTTAACAGACTGGTATCATTGGCACTAATTCTTTCCCCTTTTTTGTAGTCGTTGCACTTAATAGGCAGAAAGACCGAGCTGCTGTCTTCCCCGGAGACTTCCAAGTGGCGGGGGGAGCCTGTACTGCTACTGTCTGTGCTTGTTGCTAGACACAGGACTTTATTCTCCAGGGCTCCTTTCACCCACAGGAAAAGGTATTTGAAAATAAGAGCGAAAAGGAAAACGAGACAATTTGCCAGAAGACTTCCGCAAAAAGAATTTGGAATAAATCCTGTTTTAATCGGGTGCAGGGCTACAGCCAGTTTAGAGAGCTTTTAATGGGACGAGAGACCCCCTGTTGGGAATTGCTATTTGTTCTTTATTGGAGGCAGGTGGCTCCTGTAATTTTTTCCTGATGTGCTTTTCCAGTTTCCCAGACTGCAGGGTATGCCAGCCGCAGCTGCAAGGCTGTCTCTCGCCTGGTTGCTTTTCTGATGGAGAGAAACATGTTCAACAACAAATCACGCCTCTTTTCAGCAGGGTGCATGTGCTCGTCTAACTCCGCAGGGGAGGGAGCCCATTTCAAAGTGCAGACAGCAACAGTGATGCATGCTACTCACATGACAATATAAACTCTCAGTGCATCCTTCTGGATGCCACGCCAGTGGGGAGACCAACTCTGACTCCTCAGTGAGTTGGATCCCTGTTTCAGGCAGATCCACTGGATTTTCTTCTACTCCATCATTTGCAAGTTGAGCTATTGTAACTCTGCGTGTTACAGGTCCCGCTCTGTGCTGATCCCCAGAGGATACGAAGTGATCAGAGCTGCAGTGTGAGAGCCTGGCACGCTAGCGCAAGCTGTAGCAACTCATGCTTCAGCTCTGGAGGCTTCAGCTCAGTCCCAAGTGTTCTGGTTGTTGTGCAATTACTCTCCTCTGTACAACGTGAGTCTCCAGAGCTGGGAACATTTCGGGGTTCTCAAGGAGACATGCCTGGATGTCTCCCCTTTTTCAACAGCCTCTGAAGAACCTTGCACCCAGCATATGCCAGCAGCTAAACGAGAGTTGGGGAACAAGCTTTCTGATGCCCCTGTTGGCTGCAATTTCTTTTCGCATTATTTATTTGGATGGTTGGTTTTTTGATTCGTGATCTTTTACAGATAGATTAAAGAAGTTGGGCTTGATCTTCCCCTGGTGTGAATCAGCCTCACTCTATTAAATCAGTGCATCTCTGGTGGTTTCCACTATATGAGGTTCTGGACCATATTGGGGTCTAAAATCATGAACAATAGCTAGGATTGGATTGTGTTTGGTGTAGATTCTTATACCCAGGATGGACTGTGCTCTAATTAATCCAGAAGTTAATAGGCTAGAGGCAGCAGTGCTTAATTTGTGCCAGGGCTGAGCCCCGGCACCTCTA
Source organism: Trachemys scripta elegans (assembly GCF_013100865.1). Classification (NCBI taxonomy): domain Eukaryota; kingdom Metazoa; phylum Chordata; order Testudines; family Emydidae; genus Trachemys; species Trachemys scripta. The sequence goes on along the minus strand of NC_048301.1, from coordinate 131,725,172 downwards.
GAGTTGGCAGTTCAGAGCCCTGGCACCTCTGAGCTTCCCACGTCAGTTATGAAAATTAAAAAATGGCTTGAGCCCTAGCACCTCTTTCATTACAAATTAAGCACTGTGAAGCAGGAACCACTGGGTGAAAGCTCTGGCCTGTGTTACACAGGAGGTCTGACTAGGTGATCATAATGGTCCCTTCTGGCCTTGGAATCTATGAGCTGAAATTGTCTACATGTTTGGTAGGAGAGTTGGGCTCAGGTGAGCCGTGTGTGCCAGCAGCAGGGCTCAGGTGAGCCGGGTGTGTCAACGGCAGCGCTCAGGTGAGCCGGGTGTGCCAGCGGCGGTGCTCAGGTGAGACAGATGTGCTCAGGTGAAAGCTCTGGCCTGTGTTACACAGGAGGTCCGACTAGGTGATCATAATGGTCCCTTCTGGCCTTGGAATATATGAGCTGAAATTGTCTACATGTTTGGTAGATGAGTTGTGCTCAGGTGAGCCATGTGTGCCAGCGCCAGTGCTCAGGTGAACCAGGTGTGCCAGCGGCAGAGCTCAGGTGAACCAGGTGTGCCAGCGGCAGAGCTCAGGTGAACTGTGTTTGCCAATGGCAGAGCTCAGGTGAGCCGTGTGTACCAACGGCAGTGCTCAGGTGAACTGTGTGTGCCAACGACAGTGCTCAGGTGAGCTGGATGTGCCAACGGCGGTGCTCAGGTTCTATTCATCAAGGCCCTGCTAATGCCAGGAACATCTTGCAGGATTTCCTGCCCTTGCCATCAGGGAGCTCAGCCCCATTCTTAGCATTTTCTCAGCATCTTGGGTCCCACATAGAGCTGGATGGGAAATCTTTTCCCTTGTGAGAATTTGTGAGATTTTGCCCCATGATCCTGGTCTGCAAAGAGAGATGCATGTATTTGTAAACAGGCAGCTAAAGTTTGTCCATTGACTTTAAGGGGAGCTGGACAGGCAGAAAAGTTTCTCATTAATTGATCTGTTAATTTAGTCAAAACATCCCTCCAGAGAGCGCCATGTACGTGCACAGCAGTAAAATATCTCAAGTCTCGGTCAAACCCGCTGTAGTTTACCAGGCAGAACTGACTCTCTGAGCCGGGCTTGAACTGACAGACACTGGAGAAGCTGCAATTCCACTTGCTGAAGTAATTTGTTTAACATGGATGGGAAGAGGGCAGAAGGAAAGAGGTGTTCATCTCTTCAATTATTTCCCATTCCAGCTCGCACTATGAGTCAAAGTCTCCTGTAATTGTTATTTCAGAGTTCTCCGGTACCAACCGCTAGAGTTAAGGCCGGGCTGCAGTTTCCATTATAACCCCGCTTTTTCAATCACTCACAACTTTCTCAACAACAGCAACGACAAAAAATATGTCTTTGGGGCTTGGAACTTTCTTTGCTTGGTCTCCAAACGTCTTCAAGCCAAGTTTAAGCAAAACTGGCTCAGTCTTTGTTTCATTCCTCTTCACTGTTATGAATGAAACGGACGGGATCCTGCAGCTCAAACATTTCTAAACCTAGACATTTCCAGTCGGGCTTCATTTCTGGTCCTAATGAATGGCCAGGTTGTGCCACCTTTACTCACATTCAGTCATCATGATGGCACATCCCAAAGGGACGTCACCTCCTTGGAGATGGAGCGCTGCCCGGATCAAACTCTATCTAGGACATTCAGTGCTACCTTACTCCTCGAGTGGTCCCCTTGAAATGGATGGAAAGATTGGATGCGAAAGCTGCTACCCAACAGGAGTGAGGGAATCAGAATCTGGCCCCGTAGGAGGAAGACAGCTGTTTTTAAAGTCATGAATGTTCCAAGTCAAGGCGTATTCACATGGGTGGGTGGGAAGACATTACCTATTTTTTTCTCTTTGTGATGCCCTGTAAAGGTGTAGAACACTGGCCATGATGCCTCTGTTAAGACTGCCTGAGTTGAGAGAGGATCCGTAACAAGACCTTCATTTCCCCAACCTGTCTGTCCAAATGAAAGCTCTGCATTCTGTACTGCTCTCTGCCAGCCCCTCCTAAGGGAATGCTACTTAATACATCGTGTGCCAGGCCTGGAAGATGAGTAATTTGGGGCAGGATCCTAGGGGGAGCGAAGTCCACAGCTGAGGACCCATCACATCTGGAGCCAGAAATGTTGTCCCTGCTATCTGAACTGCAAGCCCTGTCTTTCCTGTTTCTTCATGCCCATCCTTGTCGTTTCAAATGAACACATGCACTATAGGATTGGAGTTTTGTTCTGTACCTCACTCCTTTGGCATCCCCCCGTCCCTGGGAACATGCGTTGAGGCACTAGCTACAGTAGATACAAACCTTTGGCTTGGCAGTGCAGTATCCAGGTTCAGAGGGACTCAAACAATTGGCGTCATCTTGGTGTGAAAGCCCAAAGTGATGTAAGGGCAACTTGATCTGAAAATGCCCCATAAAATTTGATGGAGGAAGCCATCTGGACATGGAACATATGTTTTTTGTGACAAAGAGAAATAGCTCCTCTAATCTCCTGACTTGGATTTTTATCTAAATCTTTCTCCTCCTCAGAGAATCACAATTGATCCAAGTTTTCTTGCAGCTGCTTTTTCCTCCCCCCCACTTACCTCTGGGAGCAGCCAGTAAATTTTCCTGTACTGCCCCACCCCTGTGTCGCCCCAAAATCTGTGTGTTCTCATCAGAATGACTAGATGGAAATGTGCTTCTCTGGGAGAGTCAAGCTGGTTTCCAAACTGCACTCGGATCGTCACAACCCTCCATTTAACTACCACACAGAGCCTGCCTCCTCCCCGGCTCATAAATCCTCCTGCTTTTACCATGGAACATTTGGCACTGGGAAGCTCGGTGACGCTGCCTGCACTCGAATCCAGGTGCAGTGAGAGATTTTTTTTCTGAGCCAAGGCAGATTTAGAGCAAGCACGAGTAACGCAAATGTCATTGATCCACCTGCTAGCGTGGCCATTTTAAAGAGGCTGTATTATATGATATGATAGATTATGTTCCAGAACGCAGACAGGGAAGAGACTGACCATAAATTCTGTGATAATAGATTAATGCTTTACATCACAGCGGATACAGAATCTGTCTGCGTCTGAATGTGAGGGGCTTGGTATTTATTGGGGCGAGGCCCCAGGCACATAAAATGGACTGATCTACTGAAGTGGAACTCAGTGAATATTCTGTCCCCCTGAGCTGCTACTAGGCTGGTGAGTCCTTACTCATGTGAGGAGCCCAACTGGAATCAAGGGCACTACTCAGGTGAGCAAGGACTCGCAGTCTGTCCCCTTGGCGTTGCCTTCTCTGCTTCACAGCATGTCCCCGGGGCACCTGGATCCATCTGTCTGGACTGAAAAGATCACAGGAGTAGGATTCTGGAACGCTATGCCTTGGTTCAGCCCGGGGGCGCTCACTGACTGGAATGGGAGTCGGGTGGCTAATACCCATGCACACACTCAGACAGCTTCTGACAACTTGGAAGGAAGAATCCAGTAACACAGATCCTGGTTCTGCCAAAAATGAAGAGAGAGGCCTGGCCTGCGCTTAAAATGTAGGTTGATATAGCTCCGGCACTCTGAACACTGTAACTATGATGCCCTAGCCCCACTGTAGACACAGCTAGGCCAATGGCAGACTGCTTCTATCAATCTGGCTACCGTCATTCAGGGAAGTGGTTTTCCTAGAGCCTGTAAGCTACGTCTACACTATGGGGTTATATTGGCATAGCGGCAGTGACATAGCTCTGTCGCTATAGTCCCTGTAGTGTAGACAGAAATAACACACAGGACTTCCCAATGGGAACCCATGGGACTGTACCATGCCTGGGGTCTCAAGGACAGATGTAACACAGGAGACTTTACTGCTCTTACAATAGAGATGGCACACAGATCTCCAGCAGCAGAATCAGCCCAGAAGGACTTCATAATGCACAGGCCCTCGAGCATCAGAAATAACACACACAGTGCACAATACGTGGCACTGGGACAAAAGACAATGAAGGGAGGAGAAAAGCGGGTAAGATTTGCTGATTCAGTGTGGATAAGGCACATCAGAATGTCACGTTAGCCATTCGGCTCCGGGGTTAGACATTTTTAAAGCATTAAACTGAAGATAACCTTGATTGCAGTCAAACTGGAGTAAATCCAGAAGTCTAAATCTGGAAGTATTTCCATCTTTCTGTGAGCAAGAGATAATAAAGCTGTGACTGTAGACATCATGGCATTGAACTAAAAGACCAAGAATCATGGGGCTTAGAGGTTTTATTTTCTTTGTTTCAAAAACACTTCTAGGTAAATGCAGCCTGGATTCCACCCATGCATTGAGATCAATGGGGCAGGGGAGGCAAATGAGGACAGGGCTTTGGACCATAGACATTGTAACATTCATTGCAGAAGAAGGAAGTCTGTGCTTAGTCTACTTGGATCCACCCATTGGGTCTAATGCTATGAATGGTTGTTGAAGATGCTCGACTGGATAGGGCCCAACATGAGTTAGTCGTGTTGGTTTGAGCTTTTCAAAGCCCAGGGCTTCCTAATAAAATGAATGGGAATTGGGCATCCAAACCCACTAAGGAGCTTGGGAAATCTCTGCCTTAGATCCCACGGTGGTGCAAATTGCACGGCACGTGTGAACTGGGCAGGAAGCTCTTTTGTCCGTGTTACAGTTGTGCAGCTTGGCACCAGGGCCGCCGAAAGCAGGTTCGGGCCCCGGTGAAAATTTTTTTTCGGGCCCCCCAGCAAGGGTGGACCGGCTAAACAGGGCCGACAAGACGGGGGGGAAGCCGGGCCCGGAATTTTTTCGGGCACCCCAGCAAGGGCAGACCAGCTAAACAGGCCAACGAGAGGTGTGGGAAGCCGGGCTCCTTTCCGGACCGCCGGGTCCCGGTAATTTGTACTGGCTTCCCCCAACTCTCGTTGGCCCTGCATGGCACTGAGTGGTTGTGCAAACTGAGCGTCATTTGCCGAGAGGCGTATGGCAGGAGAGGCAGTTCACAGGATGGTGTCCCAGAAAGGGCCAAATTAGAGATGCTGCATGGGAGGGTGCTGAGCTGCTGTAACACACACTATCTTCTAGTCCCAAGTGTCTTGGTGACACTGGCTTAGACCCCTCCAGCTCACTCAGACTCACTTCTGTGCCTTTCTCCGGAAGGGGAAAGGGCTCCAAGAACCTCCACCCAGAGCACATGCCCCCTTTTTCCTCCACCCCGGGCACACCGGGAACTTGCATCACTCCGAATGTAGGCAGCTCTCATATCAGCAAAGGAAGGGCTGGCAGGCTCTTTACCCCCCAGCCTTTTGGGATTTACCACAATGGACCAGGCAGTAATGCGGAGTTTAAAGACTTTTCCGTTGTAAAGGGAAAAGGAAATACCTGAGTGAGGGCTGGAACTGGGCCTATTGTGGTAGAGATAATGTTAGAGATAACGGAGGACACACCCACTGACTAAGAAGAAAATAGGCCAATGAGCACCAGCATTATGCTGTATCATCCACCTCAGTGGTTATTTACCAGGGATCTGGGCCCCCCTGGACGGCTGCAGGCAGGTTTCAGGGGTTCCGCCAAGCAAGGCCAGCGTTATTCTTGCTAGGGCCCAGAGCAGAAAGCCAAAGCCCAGCTGCTTGGGACTGCAGCCAGGGGCCCCACCACCCGGGGCTGAAGCCGAAGCCTGAGCAACTTAGCTTTGCGGGGGGGCCTGTGTCGTGGGGCCCAGGCAATTGCCCGGCTTGCTATCCCCTAACACTGGTTTTGGCTTTTATATGCAGAAAACAGTTGTTGTGGCACAGGTGGGCCGTGGAGTTTTTATAGCATGTTGGGGGAGAGGGGGCTCAGAAAGAGAAAGAGAACCCCTTGTGATGGGTTGAATCACAGAAACCCCCTGGGAGCTGCCACCTGATGTGCCAAGACTACCCCTGCTCCTGTTTTCCCTGCCAGCTGAGGACTCCAGCACCCTGTCTTGCTGCGCCAGACACTCCCGTCTGCTCCAACAAAGACCCAGGGTCTGAATTACTTGCCCCAAAGCTGCAGGTTTACCCGAAAACAGCTCACAGAAGTGTGCTTGTCTTTAGCACTCAGATACCAACTCCCAATAGGGTCTAAACCCAAATAAATCCGTTTTACCCTGTATAAAGCTTATACAGGGTAAACTCATAAATTGTTTGCCCTCTATAACACTGATAGAGAGATATGCACAGTTGTTTGCTCCCCCAGGTATTAATACATACTCTGAGTTAATTAATAGGTAAAAAGTGATTTTATTAAATACAGAAAGTAGGATTTAAGTGGTTCCAAGTGGTAACAGACAGAACAAAAAGAAGAACAGGAGTACTTGTGGCACCTTAGAGACTAACAAATTTATTAGAGCATAAGCTTTCGTGGACTACAGCCCACTTCTTCGGATGCATATAGAATGGAACATATATTGAGGAGATATATATACACACATACAGAGAGCATAAACAGGTGGGAGTTGTCTTACCAACTCTGAGAGGCCAATTAATTAAGAGAAAAAAAACTTTTGAAGTGATAATCAAGCTAGCCGAGTACAGACAGTTTGATAATAAGTGTGAGAGTACTTACAAGGGGAGATAGAGTCAATGTTTGTAATGGCTCAGCCATTCCCAGTCCTTATTCAAACCGGAGTTGATTGTGTCTAGTTTGCATATCAATTCTAGCTCACCAGTCTCTCTTTGGAGTCTGTTTTTGAAGTTTTTCTGTTGTAATATAGCCACCCGCAGGTCTGTCACTGAATGACCAGACAGGTTAAAGTGTTCTCCCACTGGTTTTTGAGTATTTTGATTCCTCTCCAGCGCATCATCAGAGATCTACAACCTATCCTGAAAGATGATCCTTTACTCTCACAGATCTTGGGAGACAGACCTGTCCTCGCTTACAGACAACCCCCCAACCTAAAGCAAATACTCACCAGCAACCACACATCACTGAACAAAACCACTAACCCAGGAACCTATCCTTGTAACAAACCCCGATGCCAACTCTGTCCACATATCTATTCAAGTGACATCATCATAGGACCTAATCACATCAGCCATACCATCAGGGGCTCGTTCACCTGCACATCTACCAATGTGATATATGCCATCATGTGCCAGCAATGCCCCTCTGCCATGTACATTGGCCAAACCGGACAGTCTCTACGCAAAAGAATTAATGGACACAAATCTGACATCAGGAATCAAAATACTCAAAAACCAGTGGGAGAACACTTTAACCTGTCTGGTCATTCAGTGACAGACCTGCGGGTGGCTATATTACAACAGAAAAACTTCAAAAACAGACTCCAAAGAGAGACTGGTGAGCTAGAATTGATATGCAAACTAGACACAATCAACTCCGGTTTGAATAAGGACTGGGAATGGCTGAGCCATTACAAATATTGACTCTATCTCCCCTTGTAAGTACTCTCACACTTATTATCAAACTGTCTGTACTCGGCTAGCTTGATTATCACTTCAAAAGTTTTTTTTCTCTTAATTAATTGGCCTCTCAGAGTTGGTAAGACAACTCCCACCTGTTTATGCTCTCTGTATGTGTGTATATATATCTTCTCAATATATGTTCCATTCTATATGCATCCGAAGAAGTGGGCTGTAGTCCACGAAAGCTTATGCTCTAGTAAATTTGTTAGTCTCTAAGGTGCCACAAGTACTCCTGTTCTTCTTTTTGCAGATACAGACTAACACGGCTGTTACTCTGAAACCAGACAGAACAAAGTAAGTCAGCAAGCAAAATAAAATAAAATGTGCAAATCTATGTCTAATCAAACTGAATACAGATAATCTCACCCTCAGAGATGCTTCAGTAAGTTTTTTCCTCAGACTGGACACCTTCCCGGCCTGGGCACAATTCTTTCCCCTGGTACAGCTCTTGTTCCAGCTCAGGTGGTAGCTAGGGGATTCTTCATGATGTGTCTCCCTCTTTGTTCTGTTCCATCCCTTTATATATCTTTTGCAGAAGGCGGGAATCCTTTGTCTCTCTCTGGGTTTCCACCCCCCTCACTGGAAAAGCACCAGGTTAAAGATGGATTCCTGTTCATGTGACATGATCACATGTCACTGTAAAACCTCAAGCCTTCATTCCTCCCAGCCTGACTCACAGGAAAGCTTAGATTCATAGATTCATAGATTATAGGACTGGAAGGGACCTCGAGAGGTCATCGAGTCCAGTCCCCTGCCCGCATGGCAGGACCAAATACTGTCTAGACCATCCCTGATAGACATTTATCTAACCTACTCTTAAATATCTCCAGAGACGGAGATTCCACAACCTCCCTAGGCAATTTGTTCCAGTGTTTAACCACCCTGACAGTTAGGAACTTTTTCCTAATGTCCAACCTAGACCTCCCTTGCTGCAGTTTAAACCCATTGTTTCTGGTTCTATCCTTAGAGGCTAAGGTGAACAAGTTCTCTCCCTCCTCCTTATGACATCCTTTTAGATACCTGAAAACTGCTATCATGTCCCCTCTCAGTCTTCTCTTTTCCAAACTAAACAAACCCAATTCTTTCAGCCTTCCTTCATAGGTCATGTTCTCAAGACCTTTAATCATTCTTGTTGCTCTTCTTTGGACCCTTTCCAATTTCTCCACATCTTTTTTAAAATGCGGCGCCCAGAACTGGACACAATACTCCAGCTGAGGCCTAACCAGAGCAGAGTAGAGCGGAAGAATGACTTCTCGTGTCTTGCTCACAACACACCTGTTAACACATCCCAGAATCATGTTTGCTTTTTTTGCAACAGCATCACACTGTTGACTCATATTTAGCTTGTGGTCCACTATAACCCCTAGATCCCTTTCTGCCGTACTCCTTCCTAGACAGTCTTTTCCCATTCTGTATGTGTGAAATTGATTTTTCCTTCCTAAGTGGAGCACTTTGCATTTGTCTTTGTTAAACTTCATCCTGTTTAACTCAGACCCTTTCTCCAATTTGTCCAGATCATTTTGAATTATGACCCTGTCCTCCAAAGTAGTTGCAATCCCTCCCAGTTTGGTATCATCCGCAAACTTAATAAGCGTACTTTCTATGCCAATATCTAAGTCTTTGATGAAGATATTGAACAGAGCCGGTCCCAAAACAGACCCCTGCGGTACCCCACTCGTTACGCCTTTCCAGCAGGATTGGGAACCATTAACCTTGCCTGTAAACAGAGCCCCAGTCAATTGTCCTGGTTGATGGGAGCCATTAAGATTGCAAACCACCATTAATGGCCCACACTTTGCATAATTACGATAGGCCCTCAGAGTTATATTCCATATTTCTAGTCCCTGATACAAGAGTGGTACATTTATACAAATAGGATGATCACACTCAGTAGATTATAAGCTCTGTAATGATACCTTACAAGAGACCCTTTGCAGGAAGCATATTCCAGTTACATTATATTCACTCATTACCATATTTTTATAAAACCATATAGACTGTACAACATCACACCCCGATCTACCTCGCTCTTGTTTGCTGCACCCTGTGGCCATCCTGAGAGCCTAGTGGTTTAGTGACTCTGCAAGGTGCATTTCCTGCCCCAGTGCCCTTCGTGCGCGAAGCAGCACTCAGCTCTCCCAGTGCCCCTGTGCCGTCACCGCTCAGGGGCTACTGGAGAAAGGCCAGTTGAGTTCGGCCCCATTTAAACATCTCCATTTTCTCTGCAGGCACCTGCACAACAACCGGATCCAGAGCCTGGGGATCAACAGCTTTGAAGGGCTGCACAGCCTGGAAACTCTGTGAGTGGCCTGTTTTTTCTTCGGCAGGGAACAATGCCCGTTTTCTCTTCTCTGGATCCCTGCCAGCTTGCTAGCAGCGGAGCCAACATGGGTGCTGTGTGTATCCATGCCAGGCCCAGGGGCTAAGCGCAGCTCAGGTGCATGGGGGATGGGTAGTGTGCCTTGGATGGGTGTTCCAATTAAACATGAGGTTACTGGAAGGAGCTGGCGTGTTTTGTAGCCTATTTGCTGCTTCGTGTTATGTTATTTTGCTTCCTTCTTGTAATGGCAACCCCTCGAGGAAAGTGCTTTGAGACTGAGCAATTCCACCCGGTCTCATAGCCTGTTAGCTGCTCTCCAGCTCCACTATTCCCCCACAAACTTTAGGGCCTGGCATGCATACAGCTGCTAACCAGGTTGGGGAGCCAGACCAGGCCCCTAAACACACTGGCTACACCCCCACAGGGGTATAGCATGATGACCTTTATTGTGATCTGCTGCTCTGCCTGGTCTCTTATCCCATCACTGCCCCCCGAGTATGCACCTAACTTTTCACCAGTCGTCAGCCTCAGCCACCCAGCTGTCAACACCTCATGTGCCATCTCTGCTCACTCTCCCACCATCTGGAAATCGGGGCCTTCTAAGGGCTCTCAAGCTGGACACCCAAAAATGAAGGCTGGTTAAAAAATCAGTGGCCGGGTCTGAAAAATCTTGGCCAAGGTATTTTACAAGCATTTTATGCCACCCAAACCACTTCAAGGACTGTCTTTTGGGCTGGCTGTACAATATCTAGCACAACGGAGCCCTGTTCTTGGTTGGTCCCTAGCCACTATTGTAATAACTATGATTCTTATTAATAATAATGATGACGAAACGGACAAATTCTCCGGTACAGTCTGTCCTGCGGGCAGGCTAGCATTAGCCTAGACTCCAAGATTCTTGTAAGTCAGGCGTGGATCTGCTGTAGGACAGGAACTCCATCAGAAAACAGGACTGCTCCTAGCTACCAGCCCTGGGGTGTTGCTGAACTGCAGGAAAGAACGAAAAGCCTCGCCCAGGAGGAGTGTATGCGGCTGCCCTGTGAACGGCCCGGGTTTAATGGGCCATGCATTGGCCTCATGTGAAAAACAAACAAACAAGCAAATAAATCCAGGCTCCAAAATGTCTGAGCAGGCGGCTTCTTGCCCTCAGTTGCACAGAAACTTCTCCCTCTGTGCTGGCCTTGGGCAGAACCCAACGAAAGAAGGAGAAGGGGATGGGAATAAACAGAGAGACGACGTGTCCTGTCATAAAAGTGTCGCTCAGAGAGACACGGTCTGTTCTGTGCTCAGCGAGAAGCTGCTCAGATACTGCAGGCAAACTGCTGGGCCCAGATCTTCAAAGGTATTTAGGTGCCTAACTCCCATTGGGGCCTAAATACCTTTGAGGAGATGGGCCGTGGTCCCTAGGTGTGCTCCCCAGAGGGCTGGGGGCAGGGCAGTCTCAGGAAACGTACTCTCCTTGCATTTGGACCGACAGAGCCTGAGGCACCCAAAACAGGCAGGAGGGTATTAGACTTTGGTACTGGTGGCTTGGGAGGAGGAGGGGGGTCTCCTCCGGATTGCCACTGGAGGTGTCTATGTGTACTTATAACGGAACCACGAGGCACTCGGTTACCATGGCGGTGGGCGCGTACCGAGAAAAAGAGAGGCTTGGTTCGATTTTAAGACAGGCACATTACAGATCAGTGAAAAGAAGCCGAGTCGCACATGGGGTGAGGGGAGGCCGCCGTCAAAGTGACGTCTCTGCTGTCTGAGTGTTCCATGTGTGTCCCTCACCATGGCGTCTGATCACCAGCCCGGCCTAGGGCCTGCTTGTGGCAGTTCTTTGTGTTCAACTGTTTGCTTGGATGATGTCAGCGTAGACCAGATGGAACCTTCGTGGATTACAGCCTCCCCAACCCTCCCTCGCCCCAAAACGTAACATCCAGTGTAAAACAGAGGGGGAAAGAATCGGAGACCAGCTGAGAGAAGAGAAATCTCTGTGCGTACAGCTCATTTCCCACTGTCTGGGGTTTGTGTGTGTGGCATGCAAAGCCAGGGTAGTTTGCTGTGATGATTACATGGTGGAGGCATCAAGGCATCTCGCATAAATGGCCAAGAGCTGCCCACTGGTCAGCCAGCTCCAGCTATTTCATTGTCTGGATTCTTTTCAAGCCCCAGGTGACACCTTTTCTTGGACTGGCACGTGCGTTGCTCCAGATTCCCATCTCCCTTCAGGCAGCACTATGGGGACAGAGTCTAGCTGTAAAGTAGCCGGTGGAGATGGGAGAGGGGCGCTCCCTGCTGGCACAGATCCCCTAGGAACCACGTGACAGCGGCATACGTTACACCAGCCTCCTGCTCAGGCCAACCTGGAGTAACCCACCCAGCTGGCTTTCTGCCCCCTCCCTTGGGCAGAGCCCCAAAAACAGGTGCAGCATGGGACTAGGCTGAGCAAGCTCCCCAAACTGTCCTTCCCCACAGCTGGGGGATCCCTCTCTTTGTCTCCCTCATCTCCTGCCCGAACAGGGAATTACCAGTCAGGCACCACCTCTGCGGCTGGAGATTCGTTGCTTTGTCAACTGATCCAAGGAGCCCCCTTGTTGCGTCTCCTCCTTTCTTCCAGGCGCCTACCTGGGGTGCGCAGGAGTGAGGATAAGGAGTGTGCCCAGAGCTTCCGCCCATGCACGCCCCTTCCCTGTTGCAATTGCAGTTCTTGAGTGCACCACTGGGGGGGCACACCTTGTCCCCCAAAGGGCAGGGTTGGTTGATTGGCGCTGGCGCTGCACTCCACAAAAGGGGTGTAGCAGTGGGAGCCCGCCCCTTGCGCTGTGGGGTTCTGTGGTCTGGCCACTAGACCACACTGCCTCCCCTTTGGATGCCTCCTTTAAACTTCTTCCTCTTGCCTCCAGTACAGGCTGGGGATATTTTGCTAATCTCACATGTGGTATTTAACGTATTCTTCAGTATTTCATGGGCCAAATTCTGCTCCCAGTTATTTTATGGGTGTAAAACTCGTGAAGTCAATGAGATGGCCAGGGTGTTGCTCAGAGCAAAATCTGCTCCGGTGTTTCCATGAGGTGTGTTTTATTCCACTGCGGATATGGGGCCATGTGCCCTGTTGTTATGGCTATTACTTCTAAAGCTCAGAGGGGTAAAGACATTTTGGGTGGGGTTTTCAAAGGCACTGATGGGAGCTAGTTACCTAGCTCCCAGAGCTGGAGATTCCCCACCACGTCTAGACAGCTGGATTGGCCAGGATAGGCAGGGAGAGAGGTTGTACTTTGTAAAATACAATCAGATCTTTTAAATCAGCAGTTCTCAAACTGTGGGTCGGGGCCCCATAGTGGGTCGCGACCCCAGTTTACTGGGGTCATCAGGGATGGCTTAGACTTGCTGGGGCTTGGGGCCCAAGCCAAAGCCCAAGGGATTCAGCCTTGGATGGCAGGGCTCAGGTTACAGGCCCCTGGTGGGGGCTGAAGCCCTTGGGCTTCGGTTTTGAGCCCTTCCCCACTCGAGGTGGTGAGGCTCAGGCTTTGGCTTTGCCCTGCTCCTCCTCCCCACCTCCACCACCTGGGGTGGTGGGACTCGGGCAGGTTCAGGCTTCGGTCCCCCCTCCTGGGGTCGTGTCTTAATTTTTGTTGTCAGAAGGGGGTCGCAGTGCAGTGAAGTTTGAGAAGCCCTGTTTTAGATTCAAGAGAGAAATGGCTCCGATTGCTCTGTGCAGTTCCTCCGCAGCTCGGAGCCGGGGGCACTCAGGAATTCTCCTCTACGTGCCCAATCTGTGCACAGATGGATCACAGTGAGAACTCCCTTTGGGCAGAGACTGCTGCGCTAAGCACCTGGAAAGAGGTAAAGAGAAAGCGGGGTTGTGAGCTCCCCTCCTCTGCCAGCCTAATGAGTAGTGCCCCACAGAGCCCAGGGCAGCTATGCATTGCCCCCTTCACAAGGGGTGTGCAAATGGCATGATGGAGCAGCAGACCCACTATCCCAGCTGCTCAGGAAGGTGCAGACACCAAAACGTAGCAGGAGAAAGCGGCTAGGTGAAAACGTTTGCCCCACAGCCTTGCTACTCTGATGTTGGTCTATCTCCAGTTATTACTCTCAAAGGTTTTCATGTGAGCCGCTTACTAAAAGGGTATTTCCCCCTCTGGCTAGCCCAGATCTTCATTATTTAGACATCTCTCATGCAAGATAACAGGAGGGAAGATAAAACCTCTATCTCTCATGTGGTTTGGCATCCGTTCCAAGCCTCTTGGAGAAACCCAGTGAGGCGTGACTGCTAAGACTCCCAAGGAGACTGGGGGTAAATTGCAGCGCTCAAGAGACCTTATGTGACACATTCTTTATATAGCACCTTTGGCGTGAGTATGAAAAAAGGGTAGTATTCCTTTAAATAGGTTGTGAGCCCTCTAATGGTGCTCACTGTGTTCTAGACGCTGTAGTTAGGCCTGGCATATATATTGTGTAGTAAACATGGGGCTGTGTATTTTCTGCATGGTATAACTGCTGAGTAAAGAGCAAAAGAAGCCTCCTTTAATGACAAAAAGCTGGGCAACAGTTACTAAGAAAACAGAGAACCACAATAAGAACACCGGAGGGCGAAAGCCAGCAGCTGGTAGCTTCCCCTGCAAAGGCAAGGTTGTGTTATGGTGAGAGGAAAGGCAGAACTGTAGGGCAGGAGGCTTTGGGTTGAGCTGTCAAGAGGTGAAAGGAAGGAGCCAAGTGGCGCTAAGGAAAACCATGAGCTTTAGAAAGAGCAGAAGTGAGGAATGTCAAAAGCTAAGACGCCAGCCACAGCGTTAGCTTGTGTAGCGAGTCCCGTTGGTCTTGTAAAACGTACCTCAGAATGTACCGCGTTTGGGGCTGTAAAACACAAACCGTACAGCGCCGGGGCGACGCACACACGTTAACTCAAGTTTCAATCCCTCAGCCCAATTCTGCAGCTGCCCATCCCCCCCACCCCAGAGCAAGGGAAGGGTCTCTTGTTTCCACAGGGACTCATTGTTCTTCACGGGAGCCCACATTGCAAAAGCCCCAGGGAGGAGGGCAGCTGAGGGAGGGGAGAGATTTTTGCCTCCATCCTGTTATGATTTTGCCACAGAGAAGACAAAGCTTCTTATGCCAAAGCTGCAAGAAGGGGCGTTTGTGGCCCGAGGTGCCGGTTCCCGTCCCATCCTGGCAAGGAGACGGGTTTCAGCAAGCCGGCAGGGCCTCTGATATGCTAATAGGGGAGGTGGGTGGCATAGCAGGGATTCCAGCATGTCTGCGAACTTGGATGCCTCTCAACTGAAAATTGGCTTTGGCTGGAGCCCTCGAACAGCACCGTCTGACAGGGAAAGGGGCTTGGCTCTGGTGTGCCCACGGTCCTGCGGAGCTCAGTGATTTAAGCATTGGCTTGTTAAACCTAGGGTTGTGAGTTCAATCTTTGAGGGGGCCACTTAGGGAACTGGGGCAAAAATCTGTCTGGGGATTGGTCCTGCTTTGAGCAGGGGGTTGGACTAGATGACCTCCTGAGGTCCCTTCCAACCCTGATATTCTATGATTCTCATGGGCCTCCCTCAGCTCCCAGCTCGCTTTACAACGCAAACTGTGCAGAGGCTGTGCGCACCTTGCTGTGCGTTATGGCTGGTGATGCAGGCCGGCCTGAGGGCTGGCTGAGATCGGGGCCCTGTTGCACTGCTCCAAAGAGCTCACCCTGGAAATAGACCCAGCAGGCAAAGGGAGGGGAAGGGGTAGGTTACTCCAGCAGAGCGGTGTCAGGTGCCATGGCTCACTTGGGGGAGGGATGAGTTTACAAGACAGAAAAGGGAAGGGGGTGCTTAGCAGGGAGGGGAAATGCGGGGCAATAGAGTAGTGGAGCAGAGAGCAGGAAGGAAGGATAGTTCTCAATGGGTGTTTGCAGAGCACTGTCGAAGGGCTACAGAACTGACCTAAGAGAGAGGGGGGTGAAGAAGGCTTGGGAGCAGGCAGTGCCCTGGGGCTGCAGGGAACAAAGAGGGCAGGAAGAGCAGAGATGGGGCATGGATTCGCAGGAGAGGGGAAAGGAGGGGAGCGAAGAGGGGATGGGGAGGCTGCTTCCAGGCAAAGGAGAGGCAAGAAAATCAGAGGCAGAATGGGAGAAAAGGCAGCGACTGGTGTGGAGAGGGATGGACTCTTCTGTGTAGCTGGGAGAGGCAGCTCTGGGAGGGGATCAGATGCCAGGGTGATGGGCCCAGCCTACGGACCTCAGTAGACCTGAAGAGAGAAGAGGGGGATAAAGAGACAGGGGAGGGGGAAGTGAGGAAGGACCCTCCCAGCAGGGAGGTGAGCGAGGAGTGGAGTTATGGCTGCTTCTTTCCTGCCCTTCGGCATAGACATCCAGCATCTCTGTATGTGAGGCTCGCTCAGGGGCAGGATTCAGAGTGTTTCTGCTACGATCTCACCAGCTTCTGCAGATCCTGCAGCTAAATCACTGGAGGGAAAGGAAGCAAATAAGCTACAGTACTCCCAGACGCCCCCGGAGCTGCCTGGGGAGCGCCTGAGTCGTGGCTGGGGGAGAGGGACTGGTACCACCCCCACCGACTGTGGTAAAACTGGGGGAGGCAGCGGCCCCCAGCCTACTGCACCCTGGAAGCCTGTGGGTGGAGATGGCAGCCCCCTGCAGAGCTGGGGCGGGAGGAGAGGTCCCCAGGCCATAGCTAAAAGGGAATGTGACCAACAGCCACGCATTTGGCCTGAGCTGCTCTCTGATCCCCCTTACAGACACACACCCACGAACACCAATACATGCACACTCACCCTATGCATCACACACACACACACACACACACACACACACACCCCTACACACGAACACCAACAATCGCACATGCGCCCTATACACCCTGTACACCACACGCAAACACATTCTATGCATCCCCATGCACACACATCAACGCACACACATTCCCCACTCCCCACGTACACACACAGGCCGGTCCCTTGTTGAAGCACACTTCCCTTCACCCGCTAGCATGGACTGTGCAGTGCTTTGCAGGACTGGTGGTGGGGCTGTCCCTTCACCCATCCGTAGAAGGCCACAGAGAATCATGCATTAAGTAACTGCCCCATTCCTGCCACATCCCCAGGCCTGATCATACCACCAGTGCCTCCATGCGAGCCACAGGATGCTGAGGTCTTTCCTGGACCCAGGACTCCTCACTGGTTTGGAGAATACAGCACCCCTACAGCTGGGGACTTGTGTGTGCCTCTCCAGCGCTTTGAATCAGTGGTTCCCACCCAACGTGGAGCACGGGGCAGTGTACACAACGCCCTGTGATCAGGCTTCATCCCGCCTGCCTGGGGTGACCTGCATGTTCCCCATCTCTGCAGCTCTCCAGTCCCTGACACTTCCTCCTCTAATCACAGACGGGAGATAAATCACTTGGAGGGAACAAACCTTCCCTTGTTTAAAAGCCTTTTTATTTTAAAAAAATAATGTTCATAAATTAAAAACGTCTCCCGAAAGGGCTGATCCCAAACCCGCTGGCCCCAGGCGTCAGATCTGCCTAACCTTGCCTCACAGGAAGTGCCCTCACCACAGACTTTCACAACGCGCTGCTCCCATTATGTGGGTAATTAGACGGGCTTTGGAAATGCAGCGAGCAGGGCTGGAACCTACTGATGCCGCTGAATGTTTAGATTTTCTGGGGGGTGGGGGGAGGGAATGTGCCCTGGGCCACAAAAGCAGGAAGGAGGAAGCTGGGAATCTTCCAGTTGAGACCCCCACAGGGTTGACTTAACCCTTTCAGGAACATGGGGCACTTGTCGCTATCTGGGAGAAGCTGTTTGCCAAAGGATGCCCAGGCACTAGAGCAGAATTTGCCTTCCCCAGTGGTGTATGGGAATGCCTGGGCCGTGCATGCTCGGGACCCCTGGGCTGTGCACAGTCATAATCCTTGGGCCGTGCACAGTCGGAATGCGTGGGCCATGCACAGTCTGGATCCCTGGGTCATACACAATCAGGACCCCTGGGTCGTGCACAGTTGCAACCCCTGGGCTGTGCACAGTCGGAATGCCTGGGCCCCATGCACAGTCGGAATGCCTGGGTCATACACAATCAGGACCCCTGGGTCGTGCAGAGTCGGGACCCCTGGGCCATGCATAGTCGGAATGCCTGGGCCGTGCACAGTCCGGATCCCTGGGCTGTGCCCAGTCGGGACCCCTGGGCTGTGCACAGTCGGCAGATGCAGCTCTAGACAGTCTGCAAAACTTCAGTGTGCCTAACCCTCCATGCCCTGGTCCCTGGGCATGTGCAGATTTCCAGCATGTAGCGGTGGGGAGCATGCGCTGACCTCTCAGATACTACATTTCCCAGCACTCATTAGCAGCTATCATCTCATTCTCCCCTCAGTTTCGCCGGCAGAGCATTCAAAAACAAAATTGCTTCTCCCAGAAACTTGCCACCCTAGGCAACTGCCTAGTTCGTCTAACACTAGAGCGTCCACTGCACAATCAGGATCCCTGCGACATGCAGTCAAAATCTGTGGGCTGTGCACAGCTTTCTGCAGTGGAGACCCACAGCTCTCTCTCCCTTCTGACCAGGGTATCTCTAGGCTAAAGCGCTCCCTGCCTTCGCTGGGTTATTCCCTGCACAAGACAGCCGGCCTAAGCAGGTCTACTTCACTTCTGCCCTCAGCTGGTATGCAGTGTAATTGTGCCAGTTATAAGTCACCACACAGTGCATCCTTTGCAAGCACGTGTATTCCTCGGGCAAAAGCCCTTAAGGTTTCTCTAAGCTATTGCACATCAATGACAGATCTGTCACAACCCCAACTTGAGACATCTCCTGCCTGATTTTCAGAGGTGCTGAGCGCTCTCATCAGGTCCGGGTTGAGCTGTGGGAGCTCAGCACTTCCTGACAATCAGTCCTGGAGGGCCTCGCAACTGGAACAGCCAGAAAAGTGAAGCACTCACCTCCCATGGCCCCTGACAAAGACTTTGGCTTAGTGATCCGCTCTGTCGTGGGTGCAGCTGGAGAGGGGTTGTTAGCAGCAGGGCAGTTTGGGGGCATAGGGTGACGTAGAGAAAGGGGAAATGCAAGCAGAGTCAGGGAGACAGGCCACCTGTCAGGGAGTTCCCTTCCACTGGTACAGGGTGAGTCTTTAGGGCCACTGTCTGCCAGGCACAGCGCACTGGGGGCTGTGTAAATAACCACTAATAACAAGAGTGGGAGCTGGGGAAGCCAACCGGAGAATGCACTGTAGCATCGGGAGCGCTCCTGCCCTGCCACCTGACCCATCTCTGATTTCCATGGGCCCTTTGCTTCCAGCCTGGCATGTGCACATACCTGAGGGCACAGACTGAGCCTCTGGCTTCACTGATCAAGGGCCGTTAACACCTCTCCTGCCTCGGGATCTTTGGCGAGGCCCCTTTGTCCCCTCAGAGGGAGCTGGGCTACGCCCCGGTTTCACTTTGCTCTGGAATATGCCCCCAAGGCAGAAGCAATATTTGGGGACTGAGAATAAGGAGAACCCCACGGGGTAAGCTTGGCCCACTGGGTCACGTGTTCCACCCTGAGCTGCTCCTGCTGGTGGAGATGTTCCATGTGGGCGTTCAGGATGATGATCCCCATCCCGAGGGGTAACTGCTCACCCTCATTGCTATTTCTTTCCCCCTTTGGGCCGGAGGAACCCCATCCTGTCCCCCTGCCACCTCCCCAGTGTGACCCCTGTCCCATCTCCCCAACTCCGCAGCCTTGCCCGGTCCCATCCCCCCAACTCCACAGCATTACCGTCCCATCCCCTCCAACTCCCTTACATCATCCCACCCCCATGTGTGACGCCATCCCATCCCCCCATCTCCCCAGCATTGCCCCATCCCTTCATCCCCAACGTTATTCCATCCATCCCCCAGTGTTACCCCATCCCAGCCTCCCAGCTCTCCAGCTGCTGAGCTCATAACGACCGGACCAAGGCCAACAACCTCCCCAAAGATGCCCTTCGTTCTCAGAGCTGCTCTGACATGGCTCCTTGTCCCCTATGCTTCATCTTGCTGGAATTCCCCTCCAGCCCTGATGGCCTCGGCGCTGCCTGCCAACAAGTGGCTGACTCAGGGCAGCTGCTCGCACTGGAGGAATGAGCCCTCTGTTCCCCGAACATGTGAGCATGAATCGGTGCCTGATGAAAGGTAGGAAGAGTCAGTGCAGGCCAGAGCGAGGCAGGTTGTGGGCAGACAGGTTCCACCATGCATCTCCCATTGCACCCGCAGCTCTGCCCACGCACCTTGCTCCTGAGCGTCAATCTCCCTGCTACTCCAGTCTTGCCTCCCTCCCTCCAACTCTGCCCACGTCCCTCAGTCCCACACTGCAGCCCCATCTTTTCTCCCTGGCCTGGGTTCCCCACACACAACTCTGCCAAGGCCCCTCAGTTGCAAATCACAGCCCCCTGCTAGCCTAGTCCTGGGCTCCTCATGCACAGCTCTGCCAGTGTCTCCGTCCTGCCCCACAGTCCCCTCTAGCTCAGGATTCTGCATGCACACCCACTCCTCAATCCCAACCTGCAGCCTCCACTGCCGAGCCAGCCCTGACCTTCCTCTCTTGAGCAGAGTGCAGGGTGCAGCTTTTTAGTAATGTGCACAAACAGGGGTTAGTATGAGCCCCCCGGACCCTAACTCATTTCACAAATGACCAACAGGCCGTCGGGCTTTGAGCTTGGCATTTGAGCATTGCCCAGCCCCCATCATTCGCCACACGGTTATAGTCTGCGAGCTGAATCACCGAGGTCCCCATTGCTTTGTGCTTTGCGGTCAATTTCCTTTGTGTCTTGTAAGTGCTATGTGCTTGTGTCTGCGGGACCCCCCATGAGAGCCCGCCTCTCAAAGGCTTATGTCCAGCTTGTTAAATAAATCAGTTGGAATTGAAAACATATTTAATTCCGTACCTTCATCTGTTACAGAACAGACAGAAACACTGGTTGGAGCAGACACATTCTGGGCACCGCTACATCTCTAAATAGGGAACAGAGCCCTGCTAGAGAGGGACTGGCAGCTGGAGATGGATAAGGCAGGAGCTACAGACAGATGCCTTCCCTCTCCAGTATAAGTTTCAATCCTGTGTAAACCCCTGGACAGTGACGCAAACACTGTACGCGAGGCAAAGATGGGGCTGTTGCCAAGCAAGGCTGGCAAGAATAAATGCCTGGATGGAAGAAATGCTCCATACTAGCCAAAAAGCTGGCTCTGGAGAGCTCTGACCAGCTTTCCCCAAAGCCAGACGCTGAGTGCTTTCTCTGCCAGGGGTTTGCTGCGTTCTGCCTAGAGGGAAAAGCGTTTGCACAGGTGAGAAACAGCCACAGTTCTCCCCCTGCAGACTCGCTTCTTCCACAAGCAGGGAGCCAGACCAGACCGCACATGCTAAAGCACCTCCCAGTGCAGCCTTCATTCTCTGTCTTGCATAGCACCAAGCATTTGTTGGTGCCAATAGGGGATAAACTCACCTCTTCCCCAGTGCACACGTAAGACTTCAGTAATGGCTCAGCAGGGGTGGGCTGTGATTGCTGGTCCCGTTCCCCCTGGCTGTGACCTGGCAATAGCCAATTTTTTATTTTACCCTATTTCCCACCCTGACCCTCTGGGTTTATCTCACACACCTGTTACACCTTGTTCTTTAGCCAGCAAGTTCCAAAAAAGAACTAGAGAAGCTATTAGCCAGGATGGGCAGGAATGGTGTCCCTAACCTCTATTTGCCAGAAGCTGGGAATGGGTGACAGGAGAGAGATCACTTGATGATTTCGTGTTCTGTTCATTCCCTCTGGGGCACCTGGCATTGGCCACTGTCGGAAGACAGGTTACTGGGCTAGATGGACCTTTGGTCTGGCCCAGTGTGGCCGTTCTTATGTTCTTATGACTGTCGCTCATCACCTGGCACCATGGTGCCCAAACTAACTGTGGCCTCTAGATGCTACCACAAAATAAATATGAAATCATAATCATTGCTGGTGGTTTAATGGGCCTGGATGGTCCAGGAATGGGCTACTTCCGAGTTGCCAGTTCAACTCTGGCTGTGGCCGCATGCGACCCAAAGTTGCTGTTATCAGATGTTCGTTTGGTGGCCTCTGTGAAATGAGCATAGGCCCTGAACCTCCAGTCAGCTCAGGGTTTAGTCCCATTGTAACAAGGACAATGCCTGGGCATTTTGAAGGGAGCCCTTGTGTTTTTCTAAAGCCTATGGAGCAGTGGCACTGACTACACCTCTAACTAGGCGTCTCTGCACTGTATCAGCATAGCCTTGCTGATGCTTGCCAGCTTGCGGTGTGGGAAGACCACCCGTGCTGGCATCCTAATCTTACTTAATTCACTCTTTGGATCAGGATTGGGTGTCTCTCTTTAAAAGCTCAGCCGGAAGCTATGGGCTTGATGCAGATGAGATTCTCTCACCTGTGCTATGCAGATGATCATAATGGGCCCTTCAGGCTTTAAATCTATGAATTAGTGATGCTTGAGTTACTCACCATAACCAGGGCCGCAAGCACCACCAGTAACCCAATTTGCCCGCAGTCTGGTTAGCTGCCAATTAGGTGCACACGCCACCATAACTTCCTACACGTGTGTCTGGAGTCGCACTAATTGAGTCTCCTGGGGAGTTCTAGTGACATCCTGGACTTTGCAGTGGGACTGAAATAGCCAGCAAACATCTCACCTCCAGTTTCTAATCTTATTCCATCAGCAAGTTTATTAGCTGCAAATTTGTGGTGTTTTGTGGCTTATGGAAGAATTTATAGTTCCATATAATTTTCGGTTTTGGCTTTCTTTGTGGAACCACTAATAGCCTCTAACAGGCAGAAAATTGAGTTTCACTTATCTTGTGTTTCCCCCCCTCCTCTTTTTCTGGCCTATTTTAAGTGATTAATAGTTCCAGGCTGCGCATCGTCAGTTTCAAATCACCCTGGCAGTTACCGTCTGACATAAGGGCTGTGCTGATGTCAATTTGCTTTTATTTCTAAGTAAACAACAGGGTTGGTTGAGATCTTGCAAATATGAAGCTAGAGGCTCTCTATAAAATTAATAATAAATAATGTCCCACCCAGCTCGCTATGGCTCCAGCGGATGGCGGAGGGGGGTGGGGGGGGGGTGACCTTTAAGCGGTTTTGATTGTAACTAAAGGAGCAGACACGATCGCCTTCAAAGTCCAATTGCGGCGTCTGGAGCTGGTGTCTTGGAGCTCAGCGAAGAGAAGTGGTATTTTTATTATAATGTCTCTCGCACGCCATTCCCCACAACTCTTGGCAGGCCAATTGGGCTCTGTAAAGCCCTTGATCGTGGACATAACACCCTCCTGTGAGGCCTGTATCATTTATTCCTTACGTGGAACTCAACTCGTACAATGGGATGGGAAAGGGATGGTGTGTCGGCATCTTCCCATCAGACAGGGTGGGCATGGTATCCCCTTTCCCAGCTGGGGCTGTAAGGAGAAAGCCGCCCACCACCCAGCAGCGAGCACCCAGCTCATGTAGTGGGTGATGTACAGATGCTGAATGCAGACCTGGCAAAACGAGGAAGGTCACTTCTCCCTCCCCTGAGCCAGGAGGAGGCTTTGGCCAACCCAGGTAGTCACGGCAGCACCCAGCTGTAGTACAGTGCCACCTGGTGGCAAGCATGGGCTTTTGCAGCCTTCCCCATGTCTTTGCAAGGACCGAACCCAATGATGTGAAGATGAGAAAAAAATTTAGAGAACTAATTATTAACCCTTCTGAACAAATTTTAAATACTGAGGGAGGAAAACAGATTCACAAAGTGTTTTATAAAGATTTTTCACATGACACAGATGGCTATTATCAATCACTACAGGACAAGATCACTCTCTCTCTTACTCTTCCCATACACCACATCTATCTATCTATCCATCCCCATACACCCCATCTATCTATCTATCCCCATACACCCCATCTATCGATCGATCTATCTATCCCCATACACCCCATCCATCTATCTATCTCTCTTGTCTTTATACTGAAATCATCATCATGGTACCTGCGTACCTGAGCTCAGAGTGGAGGATGCGTCACTGAACTAGATTTCCATCAGTTTTTAGAAAACATGGCTGAGATTCCCATCTCTGCTCTCTTTATACCACATAACAGGGCTGGAGGAGCATCAGGGGCCCCTAAAATCTCTGAATATGGCCAAGGGAGGATCCCCGCAGCACAGGCACAACGGAAGGAAACCATAACAATGTTGCCCTCTGAGGCTCCTGTCACAAGCCTGGCGTGGAGCTGGGAGTGAGGTCATGGCACACAGCACTGTGGAGATGCCAGTGACCCTGGGGGTGGCTTCTGTAACTTTGACATTCCTCCCCCTCCCCACCCCCAAGCACTCCCTTCCCCTCAGGCTGTACGTTCTGTTCTGTACCTCTTAGAAGCACAGCTCAGCATCCCTGGAAGATTAAAGCTGGGAAGGCCCCAGTTCTGTAGCCAGAGGTGACTTCTTTGAGTGTCTTTGTCCAATCCTGGCTCCACAAAAAGGGCCTCTTCAAGTCTAGAGACGCTGTGTGTGATGCCGTGTCCCCACTGAAGTCAATGCTGAAACTCCTACTGACTTCCCCTAGGGTCAGGCTTTCCCCATATCTGCGCCCAGTCCATCTTTTCCAAAAGACAAACCAGGAGAAGAATTAAAGTTCTGTCACCCACAGGAAAACCAAGACAGGTTATACAGGATGGCCCAAATTCATCCACAGAACAAAAGCAGTGGCGTTACACCTAGGACGGAGTTGACCCCAGATGCTGGGCTCATCTGTATGGAGACAGACCTCCTGCCGTGTCTCTGCAGAATTAGTGTCGCTGAATATTCAGCATTTTCTCCCTCCCACGCGGTTCATCACTGCTTCAGCTCCCTAGCTGAGGAATCTGGGAAGTACCTGTCCTCTTTGGCCAACACTCTTGACAATATGATTAATGCCTTTGTTGTAGGTCATCGGCGTCCCATCAGTAGGGCTTCATGTTGGTCACAGGGGTCGTGGAAGTCTCGGATTCCATGACATCCTGAGACCTCCGTGACTTCTGCAGTGGTCAGTGTGGCTGACCCCAGACTGCCCAAGCAGCTGCTCAGGTGGCCCTGGGGACAGCCACACTGGCCGCTGCTGGAGCAGCCCCATCCCCGGGGCCAGCTGCACCGGTCACTGCTCTGGCTGCCCGTCCCCAGCTGCTGGTGCCGCCAGAGCTCCCCCAACCAAGATTCAAGGGGTATTTATGGTATAAGTCATGGACAGGCCACGGGCCGTGATTTTTTTTTCTTGCCCATGACTTGTCCATGACTTTTACTAAAAATACCCGTGATTAAATCATAGCCTTACCCATCAGCACTCCCAGCAATGGGGGGGAGGTGCTGATTTGCCCTCTACGGGAGCAGAGGCAGGGTTTCCCATGCCAGGGACCTTCTCACTGAAAGTCAAGTCTAGAGATTTTTCTCAACGGTTACAGGCGGGCTTGCATGAGTAAGGCATGAGCCACACCTGAGTAAGGACTTGGGGAACTGGCCCCACATGGGGGGCGGGAGAATCATGGAAGTGAAAATAACTCTCTGCTTATTGGCCTCACTGAATTGAGTGAGATGGAAACTCAGTATAGATCAGCTTTTTCCAGAGTGGGGTGCACCCCGGAGATGGACCAGCCAGAGGGGCAAGGGGGGCGTATACACCTCTAACATCACATAGCGGAGGTGCAGGCAGATGCAATTGGTTTCTTCTTCCAGGACGGAGGCTCTTAGGAAACACTGGGGCAAAAGATATCAGGATCCTTTCGAAAAGTCCAGCGTCTCTCCCAGACAGCCCAGGGTTACCTCTAGTCAGACCAGAACAGCACGACTGCACCTGGGTCTGCTTCAGCTTCCCAGCCAGCACAATACATGGCAGAGTTCAGGGGTGGTTTGTCTATCCAGAGGTGTCTGCTGAATACAATAAACCCTGTATCTGCCAAGTATTGACAGGGGAATCCGGAGATGCCCGCAGTGCTAGGAAGAAAGGGTGTATTTATTCGGGAGGAACTATTCCTGTACATACTTGCAGACACATTGACGTGCAAACAAAATGTTTAGTCTGCTGATGAAAGAGAAGGGAGCCTGTGTAATAGATTGCCTGACAGGGGAATAAATTGGAAAGGAAATACAATTTCAGAGCAAGAGAGGGAGCAAATATTAGAGCTTGTTGAATTATTCCTTGCAAATAATATTGGCTGCGAATTGAGGCGCTTTTTTTCTGCTAGTGACTCATCTGGGAGCCAAGCCTAGTTTCTGCTGGGAAGCATTTTCCTCCTGTTAACTGCTCACAAACATACCAGCTGTTCATTGGGGTGAAACTCACCCCTGTGCAGGGGCTTAGCCACCACTTAGGACCTGCGAAGGCTGGAGCAGGACTGAAGCGATGGCTTGGCCTTGTGCTGTCTGTTGCCCAGTGGGGAATCCCTCCCTATTTGTTTTCCATGATATGTGATTGGCCACATAAGCCACATGGTATTGTCTCAGCTCCCTTATTAGTTGACTGAAACTTTTTAAGTGAGAGAGGTAGGCTTGTCCACTGGCTAGAGCACTAGCATAGAATTTCGGAGACTTGGATTCCAGTCCCTGCTGTGCCATAGACTTCCTATGTGACCTTGACTGCTATGTGCCTCAATTTCCCTATATGTATAATGGTGACAATAGCCCTGCTGCACAGGGTTGTGTGAGGGTAAATATATTAATGACTGTGAGGTGCTCAGATACTCTGGTGATAGAGTCCAGCAATGTACCATAGGTCGGATAAGAGGTAAATCTTTCCCCGCCCCCAATAACAAGCAGTATGAGCAACAGAGTCAGCCCACTTAGTCCTGAACACGGTACCCGGAGCAGACTTGATGGAGAAACTGACCCATTACATGTACTGACCCTTGAGCTCAATGCATGGCTTTAATAGATCAAACCAACCCATCCTTGATTGACAAGGGAGCTCTCTTAACTGACCTGGGGTGGTTCAGACTTAGGGATAGCATTGTCATGTGTATCCTCCCCTTGGTTTGTATAGGTAGCGCTCAGTGAGTCCAGTGGGATCCCAAACCATGCAGCTCAGGAGAGACTTGTAAGTGGCAAGACCAGGGCCGGCTCCAGGCACCAGCGAAGGAAGCAGGTGCTTGGGGCAGCCAATGGAAAGGGGCGGCACGTCTGGGTCTTCGGCGGCAATTCGGCAGCGGGTCCCTCAGTCCCTCTCGGAGGGAAGGACCGGCTGCCGAATTGCCACCGAAGAATGAAGTGGCGGTGGTAGAGCAGCCGCCGAAGTGCTGCCAATTGCAGCTTTTTTCTTTTTTTCCTCTTCGCCACTTGGGGCAGCAAAAAAGCTGGAGCCGGCCCTGGGCAAGACAGTAGAGAGCATGAGCCCAACAATGGGCCCTTGATTGTCTCAGGCAGCAGGACAGCTGTGTGTCCTGTAGGAAGGGGTGAGGCTGCCAAGGATTAGGGAATTTTTAGGCTATTTTAATTCTTTTCTTTTCCATGTCACTGAGTCAGGCTTGGCAGCAATATCACTGCCACAAGTACAAGCTGACCTGAGATCCTAGACTGGGAAAGGGAATTACCATGTAGGGGCGGGGCCAGGGGAGAGTTACAGGGTAATTACCATGTAGGGGCGGGGCTAGGGGAGAGTTACAGGGTAATTACCCTGTAGGGGAGGGGTTGGGAGGAGTTACAGGGCAATTACCATGTAGGGGTGGGGCCAGGGGAGAGTTACAGGGTAATTACCATGTGGGGCGGGGCCAGGGGGGAGTTACAGGGTAATTACCATGTAGAGGCAGGGGCCAGAGGAGAGTTACAGGGTAATTACCATGTAGGGGCAGGGCCAGGGGGAGTTACAGGGTAATTACCATGTAGGGGCAGGGCCAGGGGGAGTTATAGTGTAATTACCATGTAGGGGTGGGGCCAGGGGGAGTTACAGGATAATTACCATGTAGGGGCGGGGCCAGGGGAGAATTACAGGGTAATTACCATGGGGTGGGGACCAGAAGAGAATTAGAGGGTAATTACCAGGTGGGGACCCAGGGGGTGGGAGTTAACAGGTAATTAGGCAGCAAATAACATCTCATTGCTGTAAATTCATGGTTCTTTCTGTCTTGTAACCCACAATCCAGGTTTGATGTAATTACTTTGGGGATGATTACGTGTAATTACACAGTAATCTGCAGGAGCCAGTAATTACTCTAATGTTCGAAGGGATTCACCTCTTAAAATCCAGGGAGTTACCTGCCAGTAGAAAGGAGTCACGTGCTATGCATGCCTTGCAATGCTCAGTGCTACAGTCTCTACTCTCTTGGTGCCCTGGCCTGTAAGGGATCAGTAGGACTGGATTGTACCAGCTCAAGACGGAACTGCTTCTCCACGGAGAGTATCAGCTGCATTAAAGCCCCATTGCCAGAGCTGAAATGCTAGGACAGACTCCCCTCTCCAGGGGCAGAATCCACTCCTGTCTTCAGCACCTTTGCTAGCCATCCCCAA
This sequence comes from Trachemys scripta elegans, assembly GCF_013100865.1. Classification (NCBI taxonomy): domain Eukaryota; kingdom Metazoa; phylum Chordata; order Testudines; family Emydidae; genus Trachemys; species Trachemys scripta. The sequence continues at coordinate 131,696,995 of NC_048301.1, read as the reverse complement.
CCCCTACTCTCTTCCCATTGTGGGACACGGACTGGCAGAGGGGTCCCCAGAAGATGTATGAAATGGACACGAGTCTAAGTGAGCCTGTCAAGGCTGTATCCCCACTTTGAACTTTAGGGTACAAATGTGGGGGCCTGGATGAAAACTTCTAAGCTTAACTACCAGCTTAGATCTGGTCCGCTGCCACCATTCCCAAAAACTAATTCCCTTCCCTGGGTAGCCTTGGGAAACCTTTCACCAATTCCCTGGTGAATACAGATCCAAACCCCCTGGGATCTTAAAACAAGGATAAATTAACTATTCCCCTCCTTCCTCCCACCAACTCCTGGTGGATCAAGATTCAAACCCCTTGGATCTTAAAACAAGGAGAAATTAACCATCCCCCCTCCTTCCTTTCACCAACTCCTGGTGAATACAGATCCAACCCCCTTGGATCCAAAAACAAGGAAAAATCAATCAGGTTCTTAAAAAGAAGGCTTTTAATTAAAGAAAAAGGTAAAAATCATCTCTGTAAAATCAGTATGGAAAATAACTTTACAGGGTAATCAAACTTAAAGAGCTCAGAGGACCTCCCTCTAGCCTCAGGTTCAAAGTATAGCAAACAAAGATAAACACTCTAGTAAAAGGTACATTTACAAGTTGAGAAAACAAAGTAAAACTAAGACGCCTTGCCTGGCTTTTTACTTACAAGTTTGAAATATGAGAGACCTGTTTAGAAAGATGGGGAGAACCTGGATTGATGTCTGGTCCCTCTCAGTCCCAAGAGTGAACAAACTTCCCAAACAAAGAGCACAAACAAAAGCCTTCCCCCCCCCCAAGATTTGAAAGTATCTTGTCCCCTTATTGGTCCTTTGGGTCAGATGCCAGCCAGGTTACCTGAGCTTCTTAACACTTTACAGGGAAAAGGATTTTGGAGTCTCTGGCCAGGAGGGATTTTATAGTACTGTACACAGGACAGCTGTTACACCCTTCCCTTTATAGTTATGACAGAGCCAAAGCCCACTGAAGTCAATGGGAGACTCTCCACTGATGTCAGTAGAGTTGGATCAGCTGCTACGCTGGTGTGACTATACCTTACTCCTCCCTTCCCCTCCCCATGTGCAACACCAGTTCAGACCCCATTAGAGTCTCAACCACCGGCCACCATTTAACCTGCATCTCCCACTCCCGCATCACCACTCAAACTGCCGCTCAGACGCCCAGGGAGGGTAAGAGGGGGCATCTCACATGATGAGAGGGTCGGAAGAGTGTAGCAAGACGAGCAGCTAACCGGAGGATGTGGGACGGTGCAAGCGAAATGAAACCAACCCCCTGTTGTAAGTTCCATCTAGCGCCTCTGCGAGCCAGTTACACTAACTCCCCCTCCTGTGCACACCAAATGTCAGTAGCTCTCCAGGCATCTAACCGCCCCGCAACCTTGCGCATCATCTCCACATTCAGCCCAGGATGTCCAATCCCCGTCCCAAAAGCATGAGCATCAGGAGTTAATGCTGAGGCTTCCTCAGAGCCTGCTGCATTGCAGTGGCTATGGCTAGCCATGCTGAGCACCCTGGGGGCGAGCAGCAGAGCATTCCCGCTGGATGGCCCCCTGATCTGGAATCCCCTCCCCCTTCTTGCACGCCACATTTGGTGGCTGGGAGATGGGGATCAGAGAGGTGGAATGGCAGCTGCTGTTTGTATCTTGTTTTTGTAAACATGCCCAGATGTGGCCCCGGAGGGCAGCAAATGTCTATAACTACAATAGCATGTGAGAGTGAGACTCCAGGAGGGGGCGGGGGGATCGGGCACAGTGAAGATAGTGAATCAGCCCAACTCAAACCAACGCTGAGGACTGTTGGGGGGCAGGAGGGGGAGGATTCCAGACAGTCACATCTTCTAGGCGGCCAGAGCCTGGCCTGGCCCATGCCTGACAATGCCCCTAGCTGGGAATATTCCTGCGGCAGGAATGTGTGTTGTTTCCAGACGTTGGTGGCTGGATCGGCACAGCTGGAAAAACCCATCTCCGATGCTTAATAACCAAGTTTCCATCCCTTCAGAGCACGGACATGCTCCGCTGAGCTCCTACAGCGGCCTTAATGACTGCTTTTCCTCTCTTCTTTCAGGGACCTGAACTATAACAAGCTGTTGGAATTCCCAGTAGCCATCAGGACGCTAGGCCGGCTGCAGGAGCTGTGAGACTTCTTATTTATTGCATTCCAATTGAATTCACGACAAGATAGTAACCAATAAAGGGCCGCGCCCGGCCTGAGCTGGGGAGAGCAGCCACGCCAAGCCTTCGTGCGCTTCCTCCAAACTCCTCCCTACCCTCTCTGCGATCCCCATTAAAATAGCACATTCCTCCCCACCGTGGCAATACATGCCTCGCGGGGCCTCATTAGCATGGAAAGAGCTTTCTACAGTCGTGACACCAGCAGGCCAACGGTGATGGGTTTTAACAGATGTGGCCTCTGGCAGAACGCAGGGGGCGGGGGGGAGAAGGGAGGAGACCACCAGGGAGCGCCCACATGGAGCCGGGAGGCAAGGTTGCGCACTCCCCCTGGCCTCACAGCTCTCCAGCGCTGACTGGCCTTGGCCTCCTTGTAGGCCTGGCTAAGGACCTGAGCCAAAGCCCATTACAGCCATAGAGTTTAGGGTCAAAAGGGACCACCAGATCATCCCTTACAGGACCTCCTGTCAATGGGAGATGCTCCGTTGACATCAGTAAGGTTTGGATCAGATCCTAAGCTGTTGTGACTGACCCCTTAGTCCCTCCCCCACAGCGCATCTCACCCACCTAGACTTGTTTAGAGCCCCACCTCTCACTGACGTCCACGCCCAGGATCGGGCCCATAGAGGCAGCGTACCCGTGGAGTTAGCCTGGCACTTATAAGGTAACCCCCTGCGGTAGCTGCTATTCTCAGCCCCAGCAGCACCTACAGCCTCCTCTAGCACCCACAGAACCTCTGGGTGTCCGCACCACACATGGCTGGCTCCCCTCTAACTGGCAGGGCTGGGGGAAGGATCCATATGGCCCGTCCCCGATTAACATACAATTCCTGTGCTGTTTGGACACACACGTCGCCTGTGCAGCCTACCATGTGCTTGTGTCTGTCTCTCTCGGCACCAGGCCTGGGAGTGACCTTTGGCTGCCGAGAGCCGTGGCAGGGTGCGGCGGCCTGTTCCTCCCATCAATGTGATCTGTGCTATTGTCTCCTTTTCCTCCCTCTTACCCCAAGCATTTTCCATCCCCACCTCGCCCGCACTCTCCTGCCACACCTACTCCTGCTCTATATCGCCCGCTCAGTTCTTAGTCTCCCGCTGCGACAGCCTAGTGCCCCTGTGCTATGCCAGCCTCCTCTCGGCCGCACCGGTCACACCCATGCCCAGAGTCGCCATCTGCACTTATGTGTGCGAGGGCCAGCGAGAGAGGCTGCTCACCAAGTGGCTTCAGGGAGGCCATGGTGGCCACATCACTGTCCGGCAGAGCAAGGGGAGTGTTTGTGCTCGCCCAGCCTGCTGGCAGGGTCACCAGCTCAGCTAGTCAGTGGCTCCACGAGGGGGCAGAACTATTGTCCGTGCAAGTGCCAGGGAGGGGCCCTGAGACAGGGACGAGCCCATTTTGCAGCGAGCCCTGGTTCCCTGTTTATTTATCATCACTGAGGCCATGCCGCTCATTCGTGGTGATGTAGAGGGGGGACATGGGGACAAGAGGCAGCCCCGTTAGGATTTTGAGGAAGGGTTGGGTGGGAGACAGAATTTGTTTTGGTCGGCCGGAGGAAGAAGAATTCCCTGGGTAGGAGGAAGATCTCTCATAGTAGAACCAAAGGCAGATCTAGAGCCAACAGCTGGAAGCTGAAATCAGAGTGGAAACAAGAGGCACCTAGTTAACAGCAAGGGGGAATTAACCGTTGAAACGGGTTCCCAGGGGACGTGCTGGCTTGGCCATTGCTCAGAGGTTGGCTGGTTCATTCTCAGCTATCTCCTATAGCTCAGCCACACAACGCTGGGCTCAGCGCAGGACTCCCTGGGTGAGCGTCTCTGGCTTGAGTTAGGCTGGGGGCAGAGTGGAGGATCAGAGGGGTCACTCCTGGGCTTTACCCAATCTGTGACAAGGTGGGAGGCAAACGGTGGCCAGGAAGTGCTACGGCCAGCCCTGCATCAAGCCAGCTGTACCACGAACAGGCTGCAAACAGAGTTAAAAGTTGGACAGACGTAATGGTGAGACTTTAAAACAACCTAAAATCCTTGGCTAGATAAAGTGGCATAAAATGGGCCCGTTCCTTTCATTGTGCTCCCAGAATCGGACATTCGATCCAGGAGTAATCCCGCAGATTTCAGTGGAGCTATTCATGGCGTGCCATGCTACTCAACATGAGCAAGGCAAGCAGAACCAGGCCCTAGGTCTGATGTAGCAGGGCTGTCAATGAGGCTCCTTCTACATTAGTTTGAGGGGCATTACGGCTGAGACAGAGTCTATGGGTGAGTCTGCACGACAGCTGGGCCACTGCAGCACCTGACGTTAACAGCAGGGCTTTCCCCTTGATATAGTTAATCCCCTTCCCCGAGAGGGGGTAGCTCGGTTGACAGAAGAATTCTTCCATCAGCTAGCCACGTCTAGACAACCGAACTACAGCACTCGGGGCCAAATTTTGCACAGCCCTGAGCAACACAGTGAGGTCAATCTAATTTTTGGTATAGACCACGCCTAAGGCTCTGATCCCATCCTAAGGGTCGTGGTGGATTCTCCATCAGTGGCCATTTTTCAATCAAGACAGGATGTTTTTCTAAAAGCTCTGCTCTAGGGATCATAGTAGAGATGTGCTCTGACCCGTGTCCTACAGGAGGACAGATGAGATGATCGCAATGGTCCCTTCTGGCCTTGGAATCTATAACTCTGTGCATCCCCTCTGTGTTTCAAATCCTCTGCCCCTTTTAAGGGGGTTTCCTTTCCCATCTTCTGACCCAGTCACATCCTGGCCTTTCTCTTCCAACAGGGGTTTCCATAACAACAACATCAAGGCTATTCCAGAGAAGGCATTTGTTGGGAATCCTTTACTCCAAACCATGTAAGCAATGTGAACCGGGCTTTCCTATTTCATTGTGTATGGGGATCTCAGAGCTTCTTTTCACTGGCTGGAGGCTGTGTCCATCATTTCCCAGGGTCGTCATCCGACATGCATGTGCCGGGGAGGGGGGGATGGGATGAAAGAAGGACCCTAAGAAAGAAGGTTTGCCTCTTAGTTCTTCCCCTCCTGTCCTCTAACCCCCTCCTTTTCCCATTCTGACTGCTCCAGTCTCACATGAAGCCCTTACAGAGGCGAAGAGATGAACGGATCATTTGTACGGCAGTGGTATTGCTGTGTGTAATACACAGCGAGGGAGGGGTTTCTCCACACCTGCCCAGATGTTAGCCCATGGTGATGCTTAGAGCCCTTGCTTGGAACTTGTTTGTGATAGCTGTAGCTGTGAGCTTGGGCTGCGGCTAGGGAGAGCTGAACCAAGCCAGTTTTGCAGGCCAAGATCACCTCCCCAGATCCAGAGGGTTTGAAGGCCCGTGGGTAGGATGCAGAGGGTTGCTGGCACCACTCCCATCCCACCATGCAGGTTTTCCAGGCACTTCCTCCCTTTGCTTCCCCCACCACACGTTTGGCAATGAATTGGTGGAAGCTCTGATGGGCTGGTGCTGTCCGTCGCATGGGGGAATCCACTCAGAGGGATGGGAAAATAAAATCAGAGCCAAGCAAAGCAACCCTCAGCCCCATTCCACGTGGCATGTGCAGCAGTTTGGCTTAACGGGAGCAGAGCCATTGCGCCATGCGCCTTCTAGTCATGGCTTCGGAGCAGTAATGGGACTTCACAGAGGCACCTGCAGTCCAGCAGGCAAAGCCAGTCCTGCGGAGCACTTCTCCACGTGCAGCAGGATTACAGGCCCCTCCCTTCAGTGCTCAGCCTGGATTGGAGCCCGTAGCATAGGCAGGAATGATCTGGAGCAGGTGGGCTCACCACGAGGTTGCCGGAATCTCTTGCACTGCTCATTTCTAGTTGCTTCCGCTGCTTTGGACTAACACTAGCATCTCCTTCAGTCCGCACAGGGTAACTAAGCTGGGTATTTGTCTCCTTTGCAGCCATTTTTATGACAATCCCATCCAGTTTGTCGGACAATCCGCTTTCCAGTTCTTGCCAAAGCTGCACACTCTGTAAGTTCATCACTCGGGTCCTTAAAGAGGTAACACAACTGGCAGTCCAAGCCTCTGGGGCCAGCAGACTGGGCATCTTCCATCCCCCCTTCCCCCTTTGCCTTCCAAGCCCTTGTGTCTGGAAGTACCTTCACCAGGGGATCTTGGCAGAGCTTTGCATGGCCCATGTTAATGATCCAGGTGTCCACGATCATTCAGAGCAACCTCCTTTCTCACTGCAAGCGGGGCAGGGGCTGGCTGCTAGCCCCAGGCCTCTCCAGTGTCCCTGCACCTCTCTGGAGAACCATCCCACTCACCAAACATCGGTGTGCCTCCCGCCACGGCCCCACTTGAACCTCAGACACTCCTTAACTTGCTGCATTCTCCATGTGCCAAGTCTCACACCACTGTGCAGCACTGCCCGGCCCTGGCAATACCGTGCTGCCAGGCAGAGGTGTCAAGGGGACAGCGGCTCACAGATCAGACACCGAGTAACGTGTTGCCATAGCAGTGTGTCACAGCTGGAAACAGCCGCTTTCCCCTAATAGGCATTCGCTTGCATCTCCTCTGGCACCACTTGCCATTGTGTAGTGCATCTTCTTGACCAGCCTGGCCCCCACATGGAGTGTTTTGCAGCCAATCCTCCATTGGTGCACAGCAGATGAGCCCGTGGCAGAGGTAACCTCAAATGCGCTCACTTTACAAGCCTCATAAAGCCATTGGGTGCATAGTTATATGCTCCAGCTAATAAAATAACTTCTAACGAGAACCACGCAGCGTTCTTTAGCTCCCTGGGATAAAGGCACCGGGGAGCTTGGAGGAGATCCTCTAGCATCATTTTGTTGTTGTTTGAAGCAATTTGCCAAGAATGTCAGGGTTTGGAGGAGGGGATTCTGACCCTGCCAAGTTTCCTGGGGAGTAAACGTCTGAGTCCCTGGTTCAATGCATCTGTGCCCTGCTTCATGCCCCAGTCAGCGGTGACACTCTCCTGGGAGAGGTATCTTCAGGAGTGGGGGTGCTTCCCACCTTCCTAGCTAGGCTTGGGCCACCACCAGTCAGCTGCCAAAGCTTTTGGAGAAGAGGGGATTTGACGCTCCAGCACCTGCCCTCGCTCCTTCCAGTTTGCTCTGCCCGTCTTCCATACGCCCCCCCCCGAGCTTGTCCGTCCTTCTCTGCAGGTCACTGAACGGAGCGACAGACATCAGAGAATTCCCAGATCTTAAAGGAACCACCAGCCTAGAAATTCTGTGAGTGGCAAGTCTCCTTCTTCCACGTTCCTCATGGTATTTCCTTCCAGGCTTGGGCATGGGCTCGGAGGAGACAGCGTTTACCAAGCTATGCAGTGCAGGGTCTTAAACACCATGGAAGACTCCACTGCCTATCATCTAGGCTCCTCACTGCAGCTGCTGCCAGTAGCTCCTCCTGGAGTCCCCCACCCTTGCCCGCCATGTATCTCTTTGCCACTGTGTTCTCTGGCTCACCACCTCCTCCCCACTTGGTCTGTAAAGCCAGCTACCCACATGGCCCTCCAGAAATTTTATCCAGCACCAGCCATTCAGTCCCAGTGCTACCACATCATTCCCTGTGGGAGGAAGGGGGGTGGGAGGCTGTGCTGCCCATAGGTGTGTGGCAAGCCGGAAGGCAGGGACAAAGAAATCCAGAGGGTGTGAAATTTGCAGTCTTTGAAACTCACTGACCCTTCCCCTGGGCGTGCCTTGAATTCCAGTTCAGCTCAGCTTTAACCCCAGTGCCCTCCTCTTCCCAGAACCTGACCCAGGGCAGTCAGGAGCCCGGACTCCCAGGGATGAGCCTTCCCCGCAGTGCTCTGTCCTGGGCTGGCCTCACCCCCCATTCTGTAAGGCCAGCTACCTCCCGTCAGTCCCAGGACCCTTCTCTCCAGGACACTCACGGGAGATCGGAGAGCTCCACAAACAGGGACCCCACTGACACCTCAGAACCGCCCACCATTTCTGCAGGGCCTCAGATTCCCTCGCTGCGCAGCCCTGATCCCTGGACGGAGGGTGCTCTGGGGGACCAGCACATTCCCCTTCCACAGTCTCCAAGGAGAAGCCCATTGGCAAGTTAGGTGTAGAACCAAGCAATCCGTGAGCCCCTGGGTGTGTTAAACTCGTCCCTCCCCTCCCCCAGCCCAGTGCAGGGACCTTCCTCCCTGTTACCAAGTCACCTTTAATTTCTCACCATGTGCTTTGCTCTTTCGTTTGCTCTGTCCTCCCCCAGCGAGGGCTGGGCTCTCTGCATGCCAGCTTCTCAATAGCCCCTTCTGTCTCCTTCACGCCCCCAGGACCTTGACCCGAGCAGGGATCCATCTGCTTCCCAGAGGAATGTGCCAGCAGCTGCCCAGCCTCCGAGTCCTGTGAGTAACCCACACGCTTCTCCACCATATTTCACTGCCCCCTTCTTTGGTGTGCTTGTCTGATCCCAGCACAGCGCCCAGTGAGGCAGCTCTGGGCTCCGGGACATTAGCTAATAAGACACATGCTGGGGTTGTGTCTCTCTGCTCTGAGGCTTTGTGTGCTATTCGCCCCAGTGTCAGGGCGGAGTGGAGTGGGTGCGAAGTGCTTCCAAGTCAGCATGGCCATGTTTTGCCTCTGCTTTGCGCGGGTGCCAATGGCACACCCAGTGCAGGGCTGGGGGGAATCCTACCCGCTTTGCACAAGGCATTGCGCCAAACAAACCGAGGCCTCTGAGCCCTCCCAGGCACAACTCCTGGAGGAGCGAGGGCTCCCCCTGTGTGCCTACAATGCAGCACTGATTAAGGGGGTCTGGGCCTGATTCCGTTCTCACTTACCTGGTGTAAATCAGGAGTGACCCCAGCAATGGTGTGACACTGGTGTCAGTGAGAGGGGGATCAGTCCCTAAGACTTTTCTGATGCGATGTGTGACCGTCACCAGAGCTGGCTGGAAAGTGGGGTTTTTCCCCCATGGAAAATTTCAACTTTTTGGCAAAAAATTGAAAACTGAACATATTCAGTGGAAAACCTTTTGGCAAAAATAAAATGAAAATTTGATTTGGAAATGCTGCCGAGGTGCCACGGGGGACTGTAGTGCTGAAGCCTTATGCTCCCGTTCTCCTCTATGGGCCGGTCTCTTTGGTCAGACTACATTTCCCATGATGCACCCTGGTCTCCTTTCTTGTTGAGCCGCTGTGGTGTATCCTGGGAGTCCCTGGCTATGGTGAATTGTGCGAGACCTGGTCTGGAAGGGGAACACAGATCGTAGAGGGGAATGGGAGCATCAGGCAACTGGAGGCACCGTGGTAGCAATTCTGAATCAAAAAAAATTAGGTTTTGGCCAAATTGTTCAGTCTTCAGGTATTTGGGGATTTTTTTGAAAAAAAAGGATCCAAATTTTCCACCGAAAGCAGAGACTTTGTGAAAATTTTCATTTATCCATCCAAATTTCAGGTCACTGACTGTACGTCCTTGGGCAAGTCACTTCATCACTCTATGCCTCAGTTTCCCCACCTCTACAGTGAGGAAAATAGCTCACAGGAGGCATAGTTAATGTTTGTAAAGTGTGTTAAGATTCTGGGCTGGACAGTGCCATAGAAGTACAAAGTATAAGGACTAACGGTTGTACGGGGGGAGGGGGAGTTTGAGGGCAAATGCTTGCTGACTGGTGCGGTGTGGGCAGGGCCGGCTCCAGGCACCTGCGAAGAAAGCAGGTGCTTGGGGGCGGCCAATGGAAAGAGGCGGCACGTCCGGATCTTTGGCGGCAATTCAGCGACGGGTCCCTTAGTGCCTCTTGGAGCGAAGGACCCGCCACTGAATTGCCACCGAAGAATGAAGCGGCGGTGGTAGAGCTGCCGCCGAAGTGCCGCCAATTGCGGCTGTATCTTTTTTTTTTTTTTTTTTTTCCGCTGGAGCCGGCCCTGAGTGTGGGGCACAGATGGCCCGGCAAGGACTTGGGGGGGGGAATCACATTTTGAATAACGTCCTGGGATGGGGGAGATGCAGCTGACAGGCAGGAACATCCTGCACTGGCTGTAATGATACACTGAACATGCCATCCTCCCAGAGAAGGGTTAAAAATCAGGATCAGGCCGGTGGTGCAGCTTGGTGCATGTGCAGTGCCTGAGAACAGGCACCATCACCACCACCCTGACTACCCTGTGAGCTAACATGTCTCCTGGCCTCTGAAAGTGCATCTGCCGCGCTCATCCATCACCAGGTGCAGGAGGGGAGCCTTGACATGCACAATTCCCTGCTCTGTCCATGCAAAGGCAAGGCTTCATGCAGGCCTCCCCAAATGTTGCTGCTGCCTCTGGGGCGGGGGCTGGGTGGGGAGAGTTACGCAGCCCTGCCCCTCAAGAAAAGCCAATCCCCAGCGGTAAAAGCGGCTCGTATGTGACGGATGGAGCTGCGCTGGGGCTGGGTGAGCAGGTGAGCCATTGAGCAAGCTGTGCACAATGCAAGGAAATGAATGAGGAAATCAGTGCCAAGTGTCAGGTGTGCGCTGAGCGGATCTGCCTCTTTGCCAGGGTTTCCTGCTTTCCCCAGCTGCACGGCCCGAGGTCAGTCCGCTCCCCTCCTTAGCAATATCTGCTTTCCAAGAATGCTCTCGGGATGGCCTGCTTTGCTTTTAATCTCCTGCCATGTCTGTGGCATTCCTTTCCCACAGCGAGCTCTCGCACAATCAAATCGAGGAGCTGCCCAGTTTCCACAGGTGCCAGCGGCTGGAAGAAATGTGAGTCGAGAGATTCCCTCCTTCAAAGCTTGATTCGGGGACAGGGGGCCCTCTTGAGGCGGTCCTGGCTCGGAAGAGACCCGAGGGACTGAGCAAGGCGTGGGAGACCCAGATTCAAGGAGATAAAAACTCAGCTGGGTTTTGCCAGGACTCAAATCCATGTTGGGGGTGAAAAGTTCAGTTTACTAACACTGGACCCAGATCCCCTGAAATAAGCAAGAGAGGCTATGCTAAGGGCCCAGCCCCATCTGGGGTGCACTGAGAATTAGTGTTATTATATATGGAGATATACCTACCTCATAGAGCTGGAAGGGACCCTGAAACCTCATCAAGTCTAGCCCCCTGCCTTCACTAGCAGGACCAAGTACTGATTCTGCCCCAGATCCCTATGTGCCCCCCCCCTCAAGGATTGAGCTCACAACCCTGGGTTTAGCAGGCCAATGCTCAAACCACTGAGCTATCCCTATTATGTGAAATAGTGGCCCCAGCCATGGACCAAGGCCCATTGTGCTAGGTGCTGTACAAACATAAAACAAGGAGATGCTCCCTGCCCCAAAGAACTTAACCCACAAGGAGCCTTCTCTGGAGAGATCCCAGCCCCAGGAGGAGAAAGAAGGGCTTGATTGCATTCAGCTCTGCTTTAACTCCATACAAAGTTTAATTCCCCATCTGAGCATCCTCTGATCTATTCCAGCCGATGGCATTAATAGGACCCATTGAATTTGCCTTGGGCCCAGGTATCCTGCGATTCTACAGCTGCAGAATTGGCTGTGGAATTCACCCACTTGCCATAGAGCCGTGCTCCACAATCAGACCTTTCATTTAAAATGATATGTGTCTAGCCTTTATGGTTGGGGAGAAAACCTTGAAAATAGAAACTGAGTTTAATTGGTCATGGGGTCTGCCTGAGTCTGCAGACAGCCTGAACCAAGAGATGCTCGGGAACAGCACAGAGACCTGGCAGGGGAGCAGGCAGACATGAGGGCTGAAGGTGAGTCCTCCAAAGCATTACAGCTGAAGATGAGATGCTTGAATGTGTTTCAGTAGGCAAGAGGAAGGGAGGGTAGGACGCCCACTCACAGCAGGACAGATGGCATTGCTTGTGAAGCACGGATTCCCCTTAGGGGCGTGGTGGAGTCTTCATCAGCTGGAGTCTTTACAGCAAGATTGGGTGTCTCTGTCTAGAAACTCTGCTCTAGCTCGACCCCAAGTTATGGGCTGGATGCAGGGACCTCTGGGTGAGGGTAGGCAGCAGGTCAGAGCAGATGCTTAGAATGGCTCCTCTGGCCTTTCTGAATGTGTGACTTAGAGGCAGACTGGGCTGCGAATATGAGCTGGTCTTGTGGGCAGTGCAGAGAAGAGCTCCGTGAAGGATTGCACCTCCCGGAGTGCATGGGGAGTGTATGGTTCCATAAGCCAGTGCAGCATGGCTCCAGCCAGGGCCATGATTCCTTCCCACCCCCTTGGGTGGCTTGTGCCCTGGGTTGCCAGAGGGGCATGGTCGCTGCATTGAGGGGAATGCAGGGATAGGGCTTGCACGTGGTACATGGCTGAGACTTAAAGAGGGTGCAAAGCATGGGATTTGGAGATGGTGGGTCAGAGCGCATGCCTCTGAATGGCTTTTTGTGAAGGGCTGGATTGCATCTGCTCCCTGCACGTGAGTGTGCGCGCGCACACACACACACTCACTCTCATGCTAGCGTCAGTCACTGTCTAGCCCTATAGCGAAGAGCCATTCGGGGCGCGCGTTCTGACTCACCGCCTCCAAGCTTTGCACTGCTGTGGAGCACCCAAGCTCCATGGTGGGAGGGTGCATGGAATGGGAGCAGCGGCCCGGAAAGGCTGGGAACGCAGGAGCCTTCGACAAGCCCAGACAGATGGTTCTTTTGCTGGCGGGGGAAGGGTGTGTGTGAAAGGGAACGCTGTCTGAGACCCAACGTGGTGCTTGGGAGAGGGCTGGGTTTGGGTTGCTTTGTGTCCTGACCTGCTCACCCCTTGAAATAAGAGCAGGGTTGACAAGCTTTCTTCTGCTGCCAGGGGGCCCAGAGAGATCCTCTCTCTCATGCCAGCCTCTCTGTCTTTTCAGAGGCCTCCAGCACAACAGGATCCATGAAATCAGAGCAGACACCTTTGGGCAGCTCGCGGCCCTGCGCTCCATGTGAGTACAGCTTTGGCTTTGCCGGCACTGAAAACTGCGGGGCTCTTTGTTGTGGGGAAGGGGAACTGTGGGCTCACTGCCAGGTGTGTGCAGGGTGCTCACGCAGTCCCAGACCTGAAAGCTTTGCTTGCACTGCTTGGCTCTTGGGTCCCAAACACACGCCCAGGGGAAGCAATGGACCACAAGGCTATACAGGCACATGGAATAAAAGCCCTTTGGGCTGGTGAACCCAGCTCCAGGCAGAGAACTCATGGATTCTGGCAGTGGCTGGGTGCAGATCATGCCAATAATGGCAGTGCATAAGAATGACCATACTGGTCCATCCAGCCCAGTATCCTGTCTACCAACAGTCACCAATGTCAGGTGCCCCAGAGGGAGTGAACCTAACAGGTAATGATCAAGTGATCTCTCTCCTGCCATCCATCTCCACCCTCTGACAAACAGAGGCTAGGGACACCATTCCTTACCCATCCTGGCTAATAGCCATTAATGGACTCCATGAATTTATCTAGTTCTCTTTTAAACTCTGTTATAGTCCTAGCCTTCACAACCTCCTCAGGCAAGGAGTTCCACAGGTTGACTGTGCTCTGTGTGAGAAGAACTTCCTTTTATTTGTTTTAAACTGCTGCCCATTAATTTCATTTGGTGGCCCCTAGTTCTTATATTATGGGAACAAGTAAATAACTGTTCCTTATTCACTTTCTCCACACCAGTCATGATTTTATATACCTCTATCATATCCCCCATTAGTCTCCTCTTTTCCAAGCTGAAAAGTCCTAGCCTCTTTAATCTCACCTCATGTGGGACCTGTTCCAAACCCCAATCATTTTAGTTGCCCTTCTCGGAACCTTTTCTAATGCCAGTATATCTTTTTTGAGATGAGGAGACCACATCTGTACACAGTATTCAGGATGTGGGCGTACCATGGATTTATATAAGGGCAATAAGATATTCTCCGTCTTATTCTCCATCCCTTTTTAAATGATTCCTAACATCCTGTTTGCTTTTTTGACTGCCGCTGCACACTGCGTGGACATCTTCAGAGAACTATCCACGATGACTCCAAGATCTCTTTCCTGTTTAGTTGTAGCTAAATTAGCCCCCATCATATTGTATGTATAGTTGTGGTTATTTTTTCCAATGTGCATTACTTTATATTTATCGACATTAAATCGTATTTGCCGTTTTATTGCCCAATCACTTAGTTTTTGAGATCTTTTTGAAGTTCTTCGCAGTCTGCTTTGGTCTTAACTATCTTGAGCAGTTTAGTATCGTCTGCAAACTTTGCCACCTCACTGTTTACCCCTTTCTCCAGATCAGTTATGAATAAGTTGAATAGGACTGGTCCTCGGCCTGACCCTTGGGGAACACCACTAGTTATCCCTCTCCATTCTGAGAATTTACCATTAATTCCTACCCTTTGTTCTGTCTTTTAACCAGTTCTCAATCCATGAAAGGATCTTCCCTCTTATCCCATGACAGCTTAATTTACATAAGAGCCTTTGGTGATGGACCTTGTCAAAGGCTTTCTGGAAATCTAAGTACACTATGTTCACTGGATCCCCCTTGTCCACATGTTTGTTGACCCCTTCAAAAAACTCTAATAGATTAGTAAGACATGATTTCCCTTTACAGAAACCATGTCGACTTTTGCCCAACAAGTTATGTTCTTCTATGTGTCTGACAATTTTATTCTTTACTATTGTTTCAACTAATTTGCCCAGTACTGATGTTAGACTTACCGGTCTGTAATTGCCGGGATCACCTCTAGACCCCTTTTTAAATATTGGCATTACATTAGCTATCTTCCAGTCATTGGGTACAGAATCTGATTTAAAGGACAGGTTACAAAACCTAGTTAATAGTTCCGCAATTTCACATTTGAGTTCTTTCAGAACTCTTGGGTGAATGCCATCTGGTCCCGGTGACTTGTTACTGTTAAGTTTATGAATTAATTCCAAAACCTCCTCTAATGACCCTTCAACCTGTAACAATTCCTCAGATTTGTCACCTACGAAGGACAGCTCAGGTTTGAGAATCTCCCTAACATCCTCAGCCATGAAGACTGAAGCAAAGAATTCATTTAGTTTCTCCGCAATGACTTTATCATCTTTAAGCGCTCCTTTTGTATCTCCATCGTCCAGGGGCCCCACTGGTTGTTTAGTAGGCTTCCTGCTTCTGATGTACTTAAAAAACATTTTGTTATTACCTTTTGAGTTTTTGGCTAGCCATTCTTCAAACTCCTCTTTGGCTTTTCTTATTACATTTTTACACTTAATTTGGCAGTGTTTATGCTCCTTTCTATTTACCTCACTAAGATTTGACTTCCACTTTTTAAAAGATGCCTTTTTATCTCTCACTGCTTCTTTTACATTGTTGTTAAGCCACAGTGGCTCTTTTTTAGTTCTTTTACTATGTTTTTTAATTTGGGGTATACATTTGAGTTGGGCCTCTATTACGATGTCGTTGAAAAGTGTCCATGCAGCTTGCAGGGATTTCACTCTAGTCACTGTACCTTTTAATTTCTGTTTAACTAAACTCCTCATTTTTGCATAGTTCCCCTTTCTGAAATTAAATGCCACAGTGTTGGGCTGTTGAGGTATTCTTCTCACCACAGGAATGTTAAATGTTATATTATGGTCACTATTTCCAAGCGGTCCTGTTATAGTGAATGGAAGTGAATGAAGCACGGGGCAGAAAACACATACACTAATATATGTATGTGTGCACCACAAATACACAGATGCCCTCCGTACACACATCATGTACACTAACCACACATATTAACCCCACAGAAACACCACACGTGCTAATCACACATAGACATATGCACACTACGCAGCACCTGTACTAACTGCACAAACACACAGACGCTACACCCCGCACATACTAACCACACACATTTACACACTACTTACTACACCTACCAACTGCACACAGATGCTGTAGTGTACACCACACATGCCACAGCTACTAACCACACACATTCACCCACTGTATCCCGCGTGTACTAACTACACACACACAAACTCATACGGACACACAACCGCCCACTAACCCCATCCATTCGTGCCATGCATGCTAATGCGTGCACACCAGCACTTCGCACACACTTGCACACCCCATCCCTACAGATTCCGGCCCTGCTTGCCCATTCCTGGGGCCCTCCCTGTAGTGTCACTGTACCGGGTGTAGAAGGTACAGGGCCAGTAGCCTGCTGCTTTGGCACTAAGGGGAAGCCGTGAGCTGCCAGGACCTCGGAGTTTAGTATTTCAATGCAAAAGTCCCCAAACTTGCAGAAAGAAACCCAAGGTGGAGAGGGGGGAGAATCTTTCCTCAGGGGTCAGCCAACTTGGGCCCACCAAGGCATCCAATCCAAGGATTCCAAAGCTCCAGGGGGTACGGATCTGGCTTGATTTCGGATGGCTTCTCTGCTGAGAGAGAGACCAGGACATTCAGTGATAACGCCCAGAGTCCCAGCAGCCTGAGGGAGAATGGAGGGAAGGAAGAAGGGACACAGAGAGAGGAAAAGGAGAATGCACATGCCAGCAGAGGGGACTCAAGAAGTTTTACTGGGGATCCGGTCTGGGCTGATGGGAATTTGGCCTTCCTCAGTAAGGGAGGGGTCTCCCCAGGGCGTGGTGAGAACCAGGGGAGCTTGGACATTGAGATTTGGAGGGGTAGTGGCTGGGTTTCACATCTTAGCCTACCAATCTCGATAGCTTCCCCATTCACAGGCACCCCACCATTCTCCTCAGCCCCTCTCACCGCCATGTACTTGCCTTGCAGAGACCTGAGTTGGAATTACATCCAGTCGATTCATCCGGAGGCCTTTGCGACCCTCCACTCGCTCACCAAGCTGTAAGTTGCTTCGAGATTACTCCTGCAGTGGGACAAGGAAAGTGCTGTTGTGGGTACCTCAGGTTCCCTCGCAGAAAGCGGGCTGGGCAAAGATGCTCACACACGCCAGTGATGAGTGTGGTATAAATGCCCACACAGACAGACTGGCAGACAGGATGCCTTGGTGGGCCCTGCATGGTTGCTGTGGTGCTCATGAAAACACATGCACCTGAACGTGCCTCTCAAGTGAAATCTTGAAGCTCCAGAAAGAGTCACAGAGTTTAAGTCCGGAAGGGACACAGATCATCCAGTCTGACCTCCTCTGAATCACAGGCCACTAAACACCACCCAGCCACCTCCATCCCAAGCTCCACAACCAGAATTAAAACAAGGTATTACTGCCCTCAGGGGACTCAACTGTTATGTGCCGCAGGCAGAGAATAGGAGTGACCAAGGTGCACCAGTGCCCGAGGCCTACAATGGCAGGGATTGGATTTGGTGAAATACTCAGATGATCATAGCAAGTGACCTGCACCCCATGCTGCAGAGATAGGTGCAAACCCTCAAGGTCCCTGCCCATTTACCTCCCATGGGGTCCATATTTTCCCTAGACACCTTTTGCTAATGGTCAGCGTGGATGCTATATCAACACGGGACTTAGACCCCGCTCCTCAAAGGTTGCTTTCGTTGGGAGTTAGGATCCTAAATACCTTTGAGGATCTGGGGCCTTCCTCTTCGTAGTCGGCCTTCTTCCATGCCATGATCCTGCCGTGAAGCTAGTGATGGCTCACCAGTCTAAATGTATCAGGGGATGGGTATTGACCAAAAGTCATCATCGTCTGATGACCATTCAGTAGCTTACATGCAAAGATCCGTTGGTCTCTGTTGCTAACGGACAGGCGCCCAGTCCCCAGAATTGCTGGGTAGCAGTCTGAGCAGGGGGCCAAGGGCTGAGTTTGAATGGGACACACTCTGACCCCTTCACTAGAGAGCTGAGGCAAAGTCTCACCCTGGTCAGGACTGAGCCGCGTTAACAGGGCAGGATGAGTACGCTTGGGCTGTGGCTGTCCATGCTGTAGCTGATCAGGGGATGAACAAAAGACTTCACCCTATAGCCGAAGCTAATGTATGGGCAGAGCGTCAGCAAACTGAGTACGTGATTGCAATCAAGGGTAGGACCCTACTTTTGATGTCATGTGGAAAATACCAGAGATAGTGCTTTGCCACGCTAATTGGCCTTCCAAGACCCAAACCCAGAAAATCGTCTAATTTATAAGACCTCAAGAAAATGGGAAGTGATGGATGATGGGAGCGGGGGAGCAGATCAAAGCATTCTAATACTATGATTACGAGACCAAGGTAGAAAACCAAAGTAGAGCTTACAGCAATGGCCAGCAGCGATGGAGTCTTCCTAATAGTGGGAGGCAACAAGGCCCCGCCCACTCTGTGGCCCTGCCCCTCCTCTACCCCCCAAGGCCCCGCACCCTGGCCAAGCCGGAAGCTGGCGCTGAACCGGGAAGCCCAGGCCCCTCCACCTGCCTGGGGTGGGGAGGCCTGAGAGCAGCCTCTGGCCTCTGTCCCCACCCCCAGCACTCCCAACCAGGGCAGGTGGAGGGTCCACGGCTTGCCACAGCTGCCCACATAGCTCTTACCCCGACCGGGCTCCAGCTTCCGGCGTTGCCGGGGGGCAGGGCCTCAGGGGGAAGAGGAGGGGCAGGGGCGAGGCCTGTGGCGAAAAGGGGATGGCCCAGGCCTGTCCACTTTCAACAAGTGGGAGGGCCATGGCCCCTCGGCACCCCTGGCGACGGCACTCCCCTAATGATTGCTGTATCTTTTCATTCATCCCCAAATTGGGACTGGCCCCCAGTCAGTGCCCAGCAACACTTCCTGCCCTCTCCATTTCAGTATCATATTTTGGACATCCGCCAGGTCAAGATGACCATGGGCCATCTGCAGAGCTGTCCAGCCTCTCTTGGTTAACACACCTCTGATCAGCAAACCCCTAATCCTGCTGCCCCTCCTTCCTTTCACAACAACAGAGATTTGACCGACAACCAGCTGGTAACCCTGCCGCTGGATGGTTTGGGTGGACTGACCCATCTGAAGCTCCAAGGCAACCCAGCGCTGTCTGAGCCCTTCAGCAAAGAAAGCTTCCCTAAGATGAGGTATGGTTTGGCTCTGGGAGCCTGGTTCACCTTTATCCTCTGAGCTCCATGTGGGTCTCTCCAATGGGCCTTTATTTGTTTATTTCAATCAGACTCCTGCTCTCCTTGTTTACTGGACATTTTCCTGCCATTCTTCCAGGCCGGCAGGTCGAGAAAGCCCGGCTTCATGCTAACACTCCGCATCCATCCTTCCAAGCCTTCCGTGGGAAACCGATGTTCCGCTTACCGTCCCATTGCTCACATCCGCCAAACACACACACAAGCGGAGCTTGTGAAGCCAGGGGCGTGAGCCTGGGGCGTCTCTGAGCGGAAAACATTCTCAGAAGCCAGTTCTAGCTAATGACATCCAGCTTTCCTTCAGTAAACGCTGTTTGTGTGGCCGGGTCTTGTCTGCTATGGATTAATGAGCCGCCCGAAGGGGTCACATTAAGCAGCTAAACAAGACAATGTTGCATAAGGCACCGAGGCCACCTCTGCACTGGGAATGCCGGCTTTGTGTTCCCAGCGGCGCTGGCAACCCTCAGCACCTATGTTAGCAGTGAGTTCTTAGCGCCGTCCCCTTGTCACAGTGAGCTGTGGCTCGTGTCTGAGCCACATTCATGCCCTGACTCGGAGGTGAAGGCCAGCATTTTTCAAAAGTGGCCTCTGATTTGGGGAGTCCTCGTTATTGGGTGGTTTTCAGAGGTGGTGTATGCTCCAAGCTGGAGCCACGGGGTCTCGGTACCTATGCAAATCAGACCCAAAGTGTCTCAAGTTGGGCTTCCAAAAATGGAGGCTGCCAGCATCAGAGGCTGTTTTTAAAAATGTTGGTGTTTGCAGCTGAGGGATTGGTGGGGATAAGCCTCACACTGCCTTTTAAATCTGCCTTTCTCTTGATCCCTGCCTTGTTATAGCAGCATCCTGTTCTGTGGCTGTTTCCCAAGAGGTAGCCCAGAAAAATTGGATGGCTTGTTATATCCCATGTCCTGACATGCAGGCTAATACCATGCAGTGACATTGGGCCAAATTCAGCTCAAATTCACCAGGCAATGGTATGAATCCAGACTAACCCTAGTGATGTCCATTTAGCTGGTTTGGATTTAAATTGGTGTAACTGACATGGAGAAGGTAGGCCTTTGATCTTTCCAAAACATCAGCTTGCCAGTGCTAGAGAGACAGTATCAATCCTAATTGCTGCCCTTTCTGATGGGGGTATCTGGAAACAGTTCTTAGCCACCTCCTAAGGATCTTCACTTTCTTACCACCTTTTGGTAATAGGATTTAATCTGGAGTTTACAACAGGAAGCAGATCTGTATACAGGGTTCCCATCGCCTCCCCGGGCTCGCCCAGAAATGTTTGGTAACTTAAAACGAAACCATATTTTTAGACTATAGAGTTTCCCCAGATTTACTAATCCTGTCAAAAGACCTTAACTGCCGGAAAAACTGAAGGCTGTCTCGACTGGATTGCCAGGCTTTACTGGCTTCCAGAAACGAAGCAGGCGTTTGCTGTCAGTGGTAGAAGTGCCATTTCAGCCTGATAGCCCTGATATTTAACCCTGATGATATTCAGCTGCGGTTTAATTGACCTTGTAATACAGGATGTAATTACTGGCCCTGCTTCTGATTAGCAGTCAGCTGCATTCAGGTATCTCACTGAATTCAAGAAACGTAGCTAGGCTTCCTTGAGTGGGCTGGCAGGGCATGACCCAGGGCCATAGGGCTGGCAGAGCTAGTTGGGGTATCCCCGACTTCTGATTCTAATCTAACCCCTGTGCCCAAGTCCCCTCATCCTCAGAGTTTTTGGTGAGTCCATCACCATGCTGGATAACTACCGTCTCGATGCCTCCGCCAAAGTGAGGTGCACATGCAATGTTCTCAAGAGCCTAGGCAGGTGCAGGTAGCACTGGGGCATTATCTAGGGACTGTAATGGGAACTGAGCATCCAGCCGGTGTTGGGTGATATGCTGTGGGCTGAGAGCAGTAAAAGGAGGGCACAGTGGAGGCCTGGCCTGAGGACTGGGATCCTAAGTTGCATTTTCAGAAGAACAAGCTACTCCACATGCTGGAAGGTCACTCAGGTGAGAGGCACAACCAAGCCACAGCGTGAGGTGCTCCAGTAGCAGACTGCCCCAGGGCGGCTCTGTAGTTTATGCACCTTCCAAACAGTTGGCAAAAAGGGTAAAAATATACCCCCCAAGACACAGGTACCTGCTTGAGGGCCAGGGAGGGTAGCACTCAGCCATCTGGCTCCCAAGGAGTGTCATGAGTTATTACTTGTAAAGCAAGGTGAAGCTGGGAAGTGTGCGCATGACACTTAGCCATGTTGTCACAATGCTCCTCAGCTTGCTGTGAGGTTAAATACCTGCTTTTAACTTGTTCTTTGGATCCTGGACATGTGTACTAACCGGTTCAGGAACAGGACACCCACCTACTCCTGCCCTGTGCTGCCTGAGTCACTTACAGCAGGGCAAAGGATGCAGAGTGCCCCACATCCTGGTTTAGTCGCGTTTTGCATCGACTGCACTGAGCATAGGGCAATGGGCAATCAGGCCCTTGGTTTCACGAACAGTGACGTGTTACATTCTCAGCACACACACAGAGAGAAACCTCACTGGAAGGTTGCAACGTAACATGACGTTGTTTCTTGGACTCCAGAATGATAACACACAAGAATCCAAAAAGCAGAGAGAACAAAAACAGGCTGCTCCCTAAGGCACAACTCTCCCAACCTGGCTTTTAAGCTGCCTCTTTCCAGGCTGATCCACACATTGCAGGCTTTGCTATAGAGCCCCATTGCCTGCAAGCAGGAGCAGGAAACGCTCCCCACTCTTCAAGCGATAGCTTGCAATTCCAACACAGTCCACATGAAGTAGCTAAGAGACCTGCTTTTCCCCTCCCTAGAATCCTAGAAGTGCCCTATGCCTACCAGTGCTGCGCCTATGGAGTCTGTAGCAACTTCTTCAAGGTATCCAGCCAGTGGGAGACAGAAGACATGAGCCCGGAAGATGAGGATGCCCACAAGAGGAGCATGGGGTTGTTTCCGGGTCATGCTGATAACCACTGTAAGTAAATTAGGCTGAGCTGTGATCAATTCATAGGCCAGGTTTGGCTGTATATTTGGGCCTGATTCTGCATTCTCTTACATTGGGGTACATCAGGAAGAACTTCAGCGAAGGCAATGAATGGCATTAGATCAGTGTAAAATAGAAGCAGACCCACAGTTTTCCATGTCTGGCTTGTCAGGGGGTGTATCATTTCCTGGATGCTGACACCTTGGGCTGCAATCAGTATCACTGTCTAAGGGCCCAGTGGAGCTAGGCTGGAATCTCCAAAACAGCCAGGATTGGACAGAATGGCCTGGAACTCGTCAGCAGCTGGGGGGCAGGCTCCCTGCTGGCCTCACATTTAGGAAAGAGCAGTCCCCTCCCACAATTCTTTTACTTTCAGGACTATTTCTCCCCTCAAACAATCTGACCTGAGTTAGTGACTGGGCCATCTGGTCATCCTGTGACAGTGCAACTGCCAGGCAGAATGCTGATCATACAGCATCTCTGTCTCTAGTGTAACACAACAGATAAGGACGCCGCTCAGGGTGAATACTGCTTGTAAGAGAATAAAGAAGGACGAGAAAGCATAAAGCACAGAACTGGAACAAGGATTGGAAATCACAGAGGGTACAATGAAAACCAATCCTTTTGTGCCTGGCGATCAAAGCATCAGGCAAAAGTGGCCCACAGTCAGGCACGAATAAAAGGAAACACTGCTCCATCCGGCAAACACTGTCAGCCTATGCGCTCAGATGAGATAAATACTGGGGCTAGATTATGCAGGAGTGATAGCATAGTTAAGGTTGAATGAAGCTTTCTGTTTCAGAGCCAGTTTTTCAAAGCACTGTAAAATGCACATAGAATCATAGAATATCAGGGTTGGAAGGGATCTCAGGAGGTCATCTAGTCCAACCCCCTGCTCAAAGCAGGACCAACACCAACTAAATCATCCCAGCCAGGGCTTCGTCAAGTCTGACCTTAAAAACCTCTAAGGAAGGAGATTCCACCACCTCCCTAGGTAACCCATTCCAGTGCTTCACCACCCTCCTACTGAAAAAGTTTTTCCTAATATCCAACCTGAACCTCCCCCACTGCAACTTGAGACCATTGCTCCTTGTTCTGTCATCTGCCACCACTGAGAACAGCCTAGGTATTGAAAATTGCTGTTCTCCTGAGAGCCAGGAATAGAGTTGGTGAGCAAATTTGGGGTCATTTGGTACAGTGGATCAGCAGATATAGCCTCCTCCCCCTCCCCTCACTGAAAAAATGACCAGCCTCTAAGATGATCTGGTTCTGATTTATGCCCAGAGCTGGAATGAGAGGTACATATATGCAGGAGCCACATAAATTGACATCAGTAGACATCCCCTGATCTCATCTCGTGAAGGACACCAAAAGCCAGCTGCTGATTGTAATATTTCCAAAGTTATTAGACTGGCTGCATAAAGTGCTATGCAGGCCGCTGCAACCCAGATCCAGTAGAGGAGCATGTCAGTTTCAAGACCATTGGTTACAGTGCTCTAAAATTGACAGGCGCATTCAGATCATCTTGAAATTTGGTGTGCCGTTGGAGAGCCTGGGGTAGAGTTTGTGGCGTAAATTTGGGGTGATTTGATCAGGCAGGCTCCCAAGACACATTCTCCTCCCAAGTGACCTGTCTCAAAGTACTCCCGAATGTACATGCTTAGGCAGATTATCTTGAAAAGAGCTTTAGGGTGCAAAGTCGGGACCATGCAGTCAAGGGTCTCCTGAGATAAAGGCCCTCCACACACACCCAAATGACCTGCCTTTAATTAACAAAGTGCTCTAAAACATACATGCACAGCCCAATTTGCCTGAAAACTGAGGGACCATGGGTCAAGCCCATGACTTCTGCCTTTGTCACTCTAAAAAGCTGCCGTCGTAGGTTTCACCCTGATGAAATGCATCAGTATTCTTAGGAATCGATGTTTGTTGCGCACCAAGCAAACACTGGCAGCTTCCCCCAGCAGCGTGAGCTGGATGCTTTGGTGGAGGCAGGGGTGGGAGGGGGAACCTTCTGATAAAGGCGAATACAAATATGAGACCCACAGTTCCTGTTTAGCTGCTGATATCCAAACCAACAGAGCGAAGTAAGAGCATTTCACAATGCAGCCGGGAGACTGCTTGATTTTTTACATGTTTGTGTAAATACGTGACCCCACGCACATTGACTAGTTATGGAGTCACTTGAAAGGAGAAACAGATCAGGCTCAATCCTCCTTTTGGGCCAACAAGTGCCCGGTGTGTTAGAAGGGGACACTACTCCCCTACCCCTAGGACTGCTGTGCACTGAGCCGGTCTCCTGGCATACAGACCTGCCAAATGGATGATACAGTAGCAGGTGATCAGTCAGACATAAAGGAGCCCTGGCCATGCCCCCTGCACCAGCAGCAGGGAGGGAGGTGGCATAGGCGTCCACTGGTGCTGTGCCCTTGTACGCTGAGGCCTAATGTTCGTTTTAGGTGCACGCTCTGCCGGAGGTACGGCACCAAACAGTGCAGAATCCGGGCTGTGCCTTTTTTTTGCAACTCTAAGGAGAATGCAGGCATGCTGTGCTAACCCAGAGCAGGATTAATGCTTCGTTGAAAGCATGGTTCTATCAATTTTTATGTCAGAAGTTGCTGTGGTGCCCTCTCCCCTGGGCCAGGAAGTGAGAAGAGTTGCTCAAAAAACCAGAACTGCTCAATTCCCAACTACAGGAAAATCTGAGATTTCAAAATTTCATTTAGCCCCAAAGAGGGACCAAAAGTCCAAATCGCCTCATTTTTCACAAAATGAACTATTCCAAACTCTTGCCTTTATCATATTGACCATATTATATATTAGTAGAACCATTCCAACTTTTATATTACATTGTCAATTATAGTATCATAACATTCAACTCAAAATGAAAGGTTTGGGTAATTTCCCATAAAAATGCTGACAAAATCGATACATTCCCCCCAAAATGTTTCCATTTAATGGGCTCGGCATTTTCCAGTGGAAAACATTTCCTTTGGAAAATTTGCTAGAAGGAACTTTTGGAACAAAATGTATAACTAGATATGGAATGGAATGGGTTCCCTAGGGAGGTGGTGGACTCTCCATCCTTAGAGGTTTTTAAGGCCCAGCTTGACAAAACCCTGGCTGGGATGATTTAGTTGGGGATTGGTCCTGCTTTGAGCAGGGGGTTGGACTAGATGACCTCCTGAGGTCCCTTCCAAACCCTGATATTCTAGATGACCTCCTGAGGTCCCTTCCCACCCTGAGATTCAATGATTCTATTATATTGGTCTGAATTATGGGTATACAGCTATGAAAATGGTCCATAGACCTCACATTATTGACCAGGGCAGTCTGTACCCCCTCCCCGCTCCAATCTATTGGAGCCTATGAATAAGCTTCATTAGTGAAAACTAATAAACTTAGCTCTTGTGAGTGCGGCAGGCCCAGGAATCATGGCAAGCTGGGTAGTAACACTGAGTAGGTGATGTAGAACCATGTATTAACATCAGCGCTGCAGGAACCTCTTCGCAGCCTTGTCATTTTTTCCATCATTAATGTGTCCCATACTTTAACAACATTGGTGCACGCAGCTGGGGCGTTGGCCCAGCGAACTGCAGCCGTTTCAATGAAATGTAAAATGAACTGGCTGTGCTGTGAGTGTCAGCGACACTCCCTGCAGTTCCCCTCCATTCAGGGACTAGCTTTCTCACTGCCATTTGAGTCATTTGATTGCTCAGTGGCTACTCTGTCGTGCTCCGATCCTGCCGGGGGCTGAGCGCCCGGAGCTCCCGTTGAAGTCAATAAGAGTTAAGGGTGTTCAGCACCTTCCAGGAGACCCTGAGCTGGATTAGTTCCAACACCTTTTAGGGTGTTCGTAGGGTATTAGGACCAGGAAGTGAAACAGAACAATTCTGAGGGATGAGACTCTTGGCAGCCCAGAGGGAGGAAGAGCCACCTAGGCCTATACTAAATGCCTGTCCGAATAATTCCCATGGTCTGAAAGTGCAAAGATCGTGCATGGACTGTACAAGCATGTCCTTAGCTAGGTGTGGCCCTGGCATGTCTCGGTCATTAAACATTCAATTATGGACCCTTGCGTCTCCTGTGCATGACTCACTTTTGCTCATGTGAGTTTTTTTTTAAACACATGGATAAATTGCTATTTTAACATATTAGTAATTGTTTTATTCCCAAGGCCTCCTGTGTGGCCTTCAGCAATTGTAGCCAGGCCTTGTTACATGAATTTAGAAGGACAGTACATTAAGTGCCTCAGTAAGGAGGAACAAAGCTCTCCGCCCATCCCCCAGAGATTAAGCTTCTTGCTTAAGAGCAAATAACCCAGGATTTTTGCCCAGGATGTAGCAATGGTGTGAAAGGCAGGAAACTGGCGCCATACAACCAGATTGCTCCAGGCAGATGGGACCTGCTAGCCATAGTAAGCAGTCGACCTATGAGAAGTTTCAAACCAAGAGCATCAGACTTGGCCAGCTGGTGTGTAAAAGTTGTTCCAGTCACACGTGTTCTGTGGGTCTTTGTCTCTAGAGAGTATTTCAGTACAATGCTAGGGCGTCCCCTGTACGAGACAGGCAACTGCTTCACCTAACAGCTGTGGAAAATGGGAAAAGGCCACCTCATTCTGGGCACATGTGGCTAAAGAAAGGAATCCAAGAACTACGTATGGCTTCCCTGAATGTGGGAACAATGACTGTGAAATCAAGAGAAGTGGCCAAGATGTTGAAAAGGACACTGCACATTGCCTGTAAACAAAAAGACAAAATTGATGGGATTGAAATCCATGAACATCAGGGAGGGTTACAAGATAATGTATCAGGGCTCAGAAGCAAGGCGGAATGGATCAGGAATAATCACAGCAGAAATATTACAGGAAAAGATAGTGGTCATGTAAAGGAAGAGTGATCAGCTGATAAAAGTTAGAGCACTGCGCAGAGAACAAATATACATGCTGGAGTTTGGTTGTATGACTGAAAAGAAGAAATTCTGAGAAGATAGCACTGGACCAAGTGCTAAGTGAAGAACCAAAGGTGAGTACTTGATGATTGGAGCTGACCCCAATGGACACGTTGAGAACACAGTGATGGCTACAACAATTGTCATGGAGGATGAGACTTTGGAACCAGAAGTGAAGCTGAAGGATACTTTAGGGTTCGCCAGAACCCATGGCCTGAGAATTTAATTACATACTGATCCCAGACTGACTACTTCCTGCCAAGAGGAAGAGATCTAAAAAACATGAGAAACTGTAACGTGATCTCAGGATAGCAGATAGCAGAGCAACATAGATTGCTTGTCATGGACTTCCAGATGAAAAGGCTACAGGGCAAAAGACAAGTTGTGGAACAAAGGATAAAGTGGTGGAGGCTCACTGATAAGTCTGAAATTTAAGGATGAGGCTCTAAGGAGGTTGGACAATGACCAAACCGATCATGATAATACCAGCGAAGACTGGGGGAAAATAGCCAAACAACATTACAGAAAGTGAACAACTTTGTCTGTGGGCAACCAACAGGAGGGGAATGTCATGGCTAGGAGATGTGGCGATAGTCCAGCAATATGCAGGAAGCAGTAAAGAAGAAGAAGGCAAGGTTTCAGTGATGGCAGAAAGTAAGAACGGTGGAAAATTATGAGGAATACACACTGGTAAAGAAAATGGCGAGAACCGTGAACGTGGAAGCTAAGGGTCAGGCATGTAAAGCCCCATACACAAGTCTATTAATGAAGGAAGGGGAAAAAGGAATCTATACATTAGCCAAGATTAGGCAAATAAGCACAGAGGACTTGGAAGTTGTGAAGTATCAACTGTGAAAACGGAAGAGTGCTGAGGGAAGATGGGGAAATCACTACGAGGTGGCCACGGTTCCATGAGAAACTGTTCAATGGGGAGGATGTGAAGAAACCGTTGAGGGAAGTACGTGCAAGCAACAACCTTACAAGACCTATCCCCGTGGTGGAGAATTAGCTAAGTCTAACCCTGCAGCTGGGAGCATGCTTCCTAGCACAGTTACACAGACACATACTAGCTCTGCTTGAACTTTCATGCTAAAAATAACAGCCTACCCAGGGAAGCACTGGCGGCAGCTCGGGCTAGTCACCCAAGTACGTACCCACCTGGACCCCCCGGCCATAGTATTACTTTAGCATGCTAGCTTGAGCAGGGCAAACACATGACCGTCTACCCATGCTGTGAAGCCCGATTCCAGCTTCAGACAATCGCCTCAGACAATGCTAGAGATGATGACAGGTAAGAAAGGAGTGGGACCCAATGCGGGACCAGTCCAGGCATGTAAAGCATTAGGCCATGAGGGAGTGGCGATGATAACAAACTTTTTCAATTTAATTCTCCACATTGAAAAAAAGTCCTGATGTGTGAAGGAAGAGCACAGCAAGTATCGGATAGGGAGATGTGAAAGAATGTCGTAATTACCGACCCATCAGCTAGGGTTGCCAACTTTCTAATTGCACAAAACTGAACACCCTTGCCCCACCCCATGCCCTGCCCCTGCCCCAAGGCCCCGCCCTTCTCCGAGGTCCCACCCCTGCTCACTCTTTCCCCCTCCCTCTGTCGCTCGCTCTCCACCACCCTCACTCACTCGCTCATTTTCTCCGGGCTGGGGCAGGGGGTTGTGGGGGCATGAGGGGGGCGGGGAAGGGCTCCAGCTGGAGGTGCAGGCTCTAGGGTGGGGAAGGGGATGAGGGGGCTCAAGGCTGGGGCAGAGGGTTGGGTTGGGCAGGGGGTTGGGGAGCAGGAGGGGGCTCGGGCTCCAGGAGGGAGTTTGGGAGCAGGAGTGGGCTCAGGTGAGGGGGTTGGAGTGTGGGAGGAGGTGAGAGGTGCAGACTTTGGGCGGCGCTCACCTCAGGCGGCTCCCCTTAAGTGGCGACATGTCCCTTGGCTCTTAAGTAGAGGCGCAGCCAGGCGACTCTGCGTGGTGCGTGCTGCCTCCACCCGCAGGCGCCGCCGTTCCTCCGCCTAGGAGCTGAAGGACATGCCGCTTCCAGAGAGCCACATGGAGCTGGGTAGGGAGCCTGCCAGCCCCGTGCCAGCCACACTTTTAACGGCCCAGTCAGCAGTGCTGACCAGAGCTACCAAGGTCCCTTTTCGACCGGGCGTTCTGGTCGAAAACCGGACACCTGGCAACTCTACCACCAACTTAATGAGTCACACGATGAAATGACTGGAAAGAATTATGGAGGAAAACTTCAGGAGGAGTTGGAGTATCAAGCGGTTGACCACCAGTTCAGGTTTATGCCAGGAAGGTCAATGATGAATGCAATGTTTGCAGCCTGAACATTGCAGGAGATACACAGGGAAAGATGCAAGAAACTGCACTTATTGTCCATGGATTTAGAGAAGGACTATGACAGAATTCCTAGAGAATTGTTATGGTGGTGCCTGCGGCCACAATATCTTATGGAGACATATGTTCAGACTATCATGGACATGTATGAGGGTAGCACAACAGTAGAGAGCACAGAAGAAACTGCACCGACAGCGAGTCATTCACTGGGAGGGTGGGTATACATCAAGGCTCAGCCTTAAGCCCATTCCTTTTTGTGACTGTAGTGGACACCTTGACTCAGGAGATTAGGGGAGAGGCTCCGTGGAGCATGTTTTCACCAATGACATTAGATGGTGCCATGAAGATAAATCCGAACTGGAAAGGGACCGAGAACTACGGAGGGCTGCATTACAAGAAAATAGCTGATGAACTGGCCAACAAAAGACTGAATATATGCAACTCTCCATTGAGAGGGACAACGAGAAGCCAGTAAAACAGGGTGGTATTCAGTTCATGTCTGTGCAACAACTTCCATAGCTCATTCAGTGTTGAGCGATGAATGTGGATGATAGGAGTTCTTGGTGAAATGGAGGGGGTTGATGGGACCTCTATGCTCTAAGGACATGCCAAGTAAACTAAAGAGCAAAGTGATAAATCCATGATTAGCCAGCCATGATGTATGGGTTGGAACGCTGGCCAGTGAGGAAGAGAGAACAACCACTGCACACTGCCGAAATGAGAATGCTCAGGTAGACGCTGGGTAAGATGAGGGCTGATAGGCTACGCAATGAAATGGTATGAG
Source organism: Trachemys scripta elegans (assembly GCF_013100865.1). Taxonomy (NCBI): domain Eukaryota; kingdom Metazoa; phylum Chordata; order Testudines; family Emydidae; genus Trachemys; species Trachemys scripta. The sequence continues at coordinate 131,666,838 of NC_048301.1, read as the reverse complement.
CCATGACGCAGGTAGCCCCCATCATGGAAAAGCTGAGGGAGTATCACCTGATATGGTTGGTCATGTGAGATGACAAGATATGGAATAGGATGGCCAGAGAGTACCAGAGCTAATAATCATGGGACAAAGACCACAAGGAAAACTTAGAAAATGGTGGTTTGAGATGCTGAAGGAGGACATGAAAAAGGTTGGTGTCAGCTTAGAACACTCACTGGACAAGAACGCTTGGAGACCAAGAACAAGAGCCACCAACCCTGATGGATGGGACATGACGAAGGCGAGGAAACAGCAGCATATAACAGTTTGCATTCAGCCACTTCATTGCTGTAAGACAGCCTGCAAGAAAGGCTGAGGGACAGGTTTTCAAATGGTAACTAGCTCCTTCCATCAGTAGATCTTAAAGCACATGACAAAGGAGGTCAATATGGGGAAACTGAGGCACAGAAAGGCAAAGTGACTTGTCCAAGGTCAACTACCAGGTCAGAGCCAGAAATAGAAACCAGGTCTCTTGAGTTCCTAGTCTGGTACACTATCCACTAAACCACACTGCCTCCCAATGAGCGCTACTTCCATTTAGCCTCCTAAATGTAGTGACCAGGTTTTATTTAGCAGCCATCAGCTTCGAGAGCAGTATGAAATCAGTGGGGTTGTTTTGCCCAGTTGTGATTGGTCTCTCTTAGTTCACAGCTTTGGCAGGAGAAAGGACAACGAAGATGGCAGCAAAAATTAGCAAGGCCATAAAATATAAGCCTCATTTCCTAAAACCAACAGACTATCAGAACTCAGGGGAGAGAAAACATTCCGTCTTTCTGTCTGATGCACAGTTATCATCAATGAAAGGTCACCATTCGCCAACAGTCACCATGCTATGGTATTTGACATTGAAATTGTCAACTCTTTATACATATGCTCTTCAGGGCACGGACCATCAAGAATAGAGCTGAGCAAATATTGATTTTTCAGTTTGATGGACAAACCAAAAAGTAAAATAAAAATCAGTTCATTTCTAACCAAAAATGAAACTTTCTTGGGTTTTCTTACCAAAACAAACAAAAAAAAATGAACAAAAATTATTTTCAGGTTGAATGAAATGTTTCATTTGACCTAAAACAATTTTTTGTTGTTGTTTCATTACTTTTTGGGTGCTTTTTACCCTTTTTTTTTTAAATTAAACAAATTGAATGAAATTTAGAAATGAAACACCATGTCAAAATGAAAAGTCAAAACATGTTGTTTCCAAAATGTCAAAATGAACCATTTTAATTCTGTCCATTTCTTTTTTTCTATTTTTTTATTCAGCCGAAACTATTCGTCAAATTCAACTAGAATTCCCAAATAGTTTCATTGGGGAGATTTTACTATTTGACCAAAAATAATTGCCCATTCTAGTCACACCTGTATGTCTGTAAAACATGTAACACAGTGGGTTTCCGATCTCAGCTGAGGCTTCCAGATGCTAGCATAATACAAATGATAATAAAGATGTGGGATACCGCTGTTCCCCCATACGAAGAGCAGGAAATAACTGAGGGACTTTAGATCCCATTGTGTGGTAACTGTTGACCAAGCTGATTTTGTCAGTTCATAATTAGACTGGCTGCTGTCTCAGGGACCCAACCCAGAGCCCCTTTCTCCTGGCTGTAGAAATTCCTGTTCCTAGTGAATGACTGGACTGGGTAGCTCACTTCTGTCTGGGTGGCACTTTGCATCTGTGACAGTCACATGTAAAACACAGACTGGCTTTTTATTCCCACTTGTAATGGATTCTGCACGCATCCGCCATCATCTCTGACTGTGCTCCCATGGAGGTCAATAGGAGTTTTGCCACCAGTTTCAAAGGGAACACAACGGTGCTTCTTTGTGTACTTGGGTTGTTTTGACTAAAGGATGTTTATGGGAACATGCGCCTTTTCCAGACATATTGCCTAGCTCGCCTTCTTAGCAGCTCAAGCTAAACAAACAGCAGAAGATCATCTGTCTAGACAGTTGGGCAACACAGCCTCTTCTATCCCTGTTGCTGACATGCTCGGAGCTGTAATGTGGCTACCGTAGAAAAGCAATGCAGCTCATTGCCAGGCCGCCTTTCATTCGTAACATTATTCATAAATTATGAGGTGTGAGAGCCCTGGTTATGGCAGAAAACAAGATCTATACGGAGTGAGAAATAGCTAATACAGAGTATCACTCTTCGTTAGCTCTGCCCTCTGCTCTACAGAGTAGCACCCCAACGCTCTGCTTTCAGGCTCCTGGGATCAGCCCATCAAGCCATGGAATGACCAGCTGAGCGCCCCTGCCCAAAGACTTGTAGGCCTCTTAGCAGAGTCCAAATAAACACATTAGGGGATGTTACAAAACTAAGGCAACCTGCCCTGCTAGAACAGAGCTGGGCACTGTTAGACTATTCCCACTCACTGAGGAATAGCTCATTTATTCCAGCGCTTTCCCGGCTGACGTGTGCCCACGTTCCCAATGAGGAGAGGAACTCCCAGTTTACATTTCCTGCCTTGGTTGGAGTGGCCTTGGCCCAGGACCATCCTGCAGTATGGAGCATCTGTCAAATGCAAAGCAGTCAAGGCCTTATGTACAGCAACGTTCCCAAACAGGAAAGGGCTGGGCCAGAGAAACTGAAGGCTTCCATTGTCAGGGGATCAGGACACAGTGTGCCAGGGCCTGAGAGCAGAAGAAGACTCGATGGGTTTACAAGACTGTAAAGTACAAGGAGGAAATATTTTCCACCCCACTCTGGGTGTTTTCTTGCCAGATTCCAGAACAGCAGCAATATTTTAATGCTTGGGCAAACAGATGAAAAGCAGCCTGTTTTTTCCAAGGCTTCCTGAAACCAAGAAGGCCACAGAATCTGTCAGAGGTGCTGAAGGCAGCACATTATTTATCATTATTATTATTATGAAATAATACTCTTGGCCAAATGTACAAAGTATTTAAGGACTGGAAGATGCAGACAGGTACCTAGTGGGATGGTCAAAAGTTCCTAAGCAGGTTAGGTGCCCATTGGGTTGGGCCGCTAAGCTGCTTAGGCCCTTTAGTGAATCCCACTAGGTGGGTATCTGCATCTCTAGGCGATTATATACCTTTGTAAATCTGGTCCTATGTTCCCTTGGCCATGGCCTCTGCAAACAGCAACAGTTGCTTCTTGCATTGGGCAGCCACCCCCATCAACAACCTCCCCCCCCCCACTGCCCCCACATGGACAATCCCATCTCCATAGATCTAGCCCTAGGGGTTTGGCTGAAGAGTCTCCCTGAGTCCTACAGGGCAGGAAACATGGGCTGTGGTGAGATGCTCCCAAACAAGGGTGCCGAGAACACCCACAAGGGCTCCAAGCCAGGATGTGCTAGCCACAGCAGCTCCTCAGCTGGTGCTGTGCGTTGTGGTGGTGCAATGGGAGAGCACTCACCCTTGTTTTGGTGTTTCCATAGCTAAGGATTTGCAGCAATCAACTGGATTATTTGGGGCCAGATGCCATTGATATGTGAGTGGCAATGGAGAAAAGCAGGTCTTGGATTAGCCCACAGGCACCTGATTCTTACACCAGGAAAAGGCCTAGTCCTCGGGGTGCAAGCGTAAAGACTACAACTGCATTCTGCCCCTCCTCTCCCCTGCCCCACCCCCCCGCCCTTCTCAGCTGCTGCTCCAGCCAGCACATGAGCCTCCTCCGGGACAGCCCACGAGTTGTGATCGGGATGCAGTTGCAAGGGAGCACACAGCAGGCCAGACTCTGAGTTTATTTACACCTGTGTGCAACTGAGACCGAACCAACCAGCTTCATATTTACAATGGCCCCGCTGAGATCAGAATCCACTGGCTCAGGGAGCTGGGCCACTTGAAAACCCACAAAGGTTCCCGTTGGCAAAATTCAGCAGGACCAACTCCAAATGGTCAAAAATGGGGAGCCAGGCCCCAAAACATTGTGAGATTTTAAATAAATAAATAAACAAACTTTGGGATCTTTGTCTTTGCCTTCCAGTTTGAGTCTTTAGGTTACTATCATATTACTGTAGCACATAGGCATGGGTCAAGACCCCACCATACTTAGATTATCAGCTCTTTGGGCAGGGACCACCTTTTGTGACCTCCTGCTCCAGGACTAGGGCACCTCGGTGCTCCAGGCATACAATTATAACACTTGCACTAGATGCTGTACAAAGGCAGAACAAAAAGACGGACCCTGCCCCATTGAGTTGACACTCTTGGGTCATGTGTTCAGGCTTTTCTCCGCTACCAAGAGGGCTAGGAACATCCACTTTTTTTTTAAGGCAAGCTGAGATGCCCATGTAATCACATGACTCTGGGACCTGGGGCTTTAAATAAAACATCAAATATTGTGAGACTCATTTTTAAAATGGTGAGGGGCTGGCTTCCCCGCCAACTCAACAGCCTTCTCCAGGGACATGCACCCTCTGCCCTCTCCACAGCAGTAAACACAAAGGGCAAGCAAGACCGCAACATCCCCTTTAATCCTGCAGGTTGGTCTCACAAACACAGGCAGTGGGAGCGGGTTCGAAGAGCCACAAGAATGATTAAAGGGTTGGAGAGCCTGCCTTATAATGAGAGACTCAAGGAGTTCAATCTATTTAGCTTAACAAAGAGAATGTTCAGGGGTGATTTGATCGCAGTCTGTAAGTACCTACGTGGTGAGCAAATATTTAATAACAGGCTCTTCAGTCTGACAGACAAAGGTCTAACAATGTCCAATGGCTGGAAGCTGAAGCTAGACAAATTCAGACTGGAAATAAGGTGTACATTTTTAAGAGTGATGATAACTTACCAAGGATTGTGGTGTGGTTCTCCAACATGGGCAACTGCTAAATCAAGACTGGATGTTTTTCTAGAAGATCTGCTTTAGTTCAAACAGGAATTAACTCAGGGCAGGTCTCTGGCCTGTTCTAAGCAGGGGGTTGGACTGGATAATCACAGTGGTCCCTTCTTGCCTTGTAAAATTTGAAAAGCTCCCGGCAGTGGCCTGGCACTGACCTTGTGTCCCGGCAGTGTTCTGTTCTGAGCTCATTTTCCCTTTTTCCTTTTCCTGCCTAGATGACCTGGACATGGATGACTTCCAGTTGGAGTTTGAGGAGTCAAAGCTGCACCCCACCATCCAGTGCACACCCAGCCCCGGTGAGCAGCGAGCTGAGGGGAGACCCCGCCTCTAAATAAGACTCGAGGCCCTTCTAATGCAGCCAACTCCCACGTCTTTCCCCCTACATCTCACCACTCGTTACATACACACATAGACCAGAATCCAGGCTGGGTCCTGGGGGCAGAGGTGGGATTCCTCTTTCCCATGCTGAAGTCATGGAGCTAGTGCCCTCTCAGGTGGAGAGGGAGGACTCACGGTAACCCCATCCTTCTACAGAGCTCTTCCCACCTCCAGCCTTTTCCTGTACCAGGTCCCATGCCTAGGAAGGCTGTATGTCCTAGCAGAAGAGGGGATTGGATTGGCCCCATCACACACTAGTATAGGAAGCTGCAGAACAAACCACCTACCCTGGTACCACACAGAGCAGCCGTGCTTCACATGTTCACCCAAGGCTCCCGCACATGTGGATTGCTTTGCAGAAGCTAGTCTTGACTTTCCAGGGGGAAATTCCTTCGCAGCCCCAAATATGGTGATCAGTTAAATCCTGAGCATGTGTGCAAGACCCACCAGGCAGACACCTGGGAAAGAATTCTCTGTAGTAACTCAGTGTCCCATCTAGTGTCCCATCTCTGGCCGGTGGAGATATTTGCTGCTAGCAGTTGCAGATCAGCTCCATGCCATTGTAGGCAGTTTCATCGTACCATCTCCTCCAGAAACTTACCAAGTCAGAGTAAAGGGGTGACGTTCACACCACACATCCCGGGGCCATGCACACAGATGCCAGCACAGCCCTCCTCGCTTCTACACTCTCTGTCCTGCTCAGGAATGTTCGCTCCTACTTATATGCATTGTGCTCTTACCCACTGGGCAGTACCAACACCCCCTTAGGCAACTGGGGGGGAGGGGACATTGGGGAAGAGCTCAGGGGTAACACTGGAAGCACAGGGCCCTTGGAAAGTCTCCTGGATAAGAGGTGCCCTCAGTGGGTCTTGGGCATTTGTTTCGACCCACTTCTGCTTGGTAGCACTGAATGGGAGTGGTACTGGCTGGGTCAAGCCCTGGCCAGGATCAGGCCGACATGCCGTATCAGCGACGCTACAGCAGGGTCGATGACTTTGGGCCTCGTTTCCTTGCAGGTCCCTTCAAGCCTTGCACTCAGTTGTTTGAGAGCTGGATCATCCGCCTGGGGGTCTGGGCCATCGCGCTGGTCTCAGTGCTCTGCAACGGGCTGGTCAGCCTGGCCGTCTTCGCCTCGCCCAGCTACCTCTCGCCAGTCAAGTTCGTCATCGGCTCCATAGCCGGGGCCAATATGCTGACGGGCGTCTACTGCAGCATGCTGGCTGTGGTCGACGCCCTGACCTACGGGCAGTTTGCCAAGTACGGGGCCAGGTGGGAGACGGGCGCGGGCTGCAGGGCGACAGGCTTCCTGTCTGTCTTTGCCTCGGAGGCTGCCATCCTCCTGCTGACTCTGGCCACTGTGCAGTGCAGCGTTTCGGTCTCCTGCTTCCGGCTATATGGGAAGTCGCCTTCCTTCAACACAGTTAAAGCCGCCACGCTGGGCTGCCTGACACTGTCCTGTGCGGCCGCAGCGCTGCCGCTCTTCTCCGTTGGGGAGTACGGCGCGTCCCCTCTCTGCCTCCCGTCCCCCATCCCCGACGGGAAATCCTCCACCCTGGGCTTCATGGTGGCCCTGGTGATGGTGAACACCCTCTGCTTCCTGATCATCACGGGCACCTACATCCGGCTCTACTGCAACTTGCTGAAAGGGGAGTTCGACACCCTCTGGGACTGTGCCATGATCAAGCACGTGGCCTGGCTGATCTTCACCAACTGTCTCCTCTACTGCCCGGTAGCCTTCCTCACCTTCTCCTCCATGCTCAACCTCTTCCTCATCACCCCGGAGGTCATCAAGTCAGTCCTGCTGGTGGTGCTGCCCTTACCTGCTTGCTTGAACCCCCTGCTTTATCTGCTCTTCAACCCCCACTTCCGAGACGACCTGCGCCTGCTGCGACACAGGGGCCAGACCAAGGGCAGCTGCCCCCAGTCATACGCCTCAGATGACATGGAGAAGAGCTCATACGACTCCACCCAGGCGCTGGTGACCTTCTCTGACGCCGATCATATATTTGAGGCGTCCGACACCTTGGGTGTGCACCCCGTCCTGGATGCCTACAGCTTCCCCTCGGTGACGCTCATCCCCTGCCAGCAGAGGATGGGTGCCAGAGGGCAAGAGAATGGCTACTCTGCCCACCACCCCTGCCTGACCGATGACGAGCTGCTGATTTCCTCAGAAAGCAGGGATCCAGCCAGCAGCAGCCTCCGAGTCAGCTTCTTCCCTTCCCCGCCCGCACCGTCCTTCACATCTCACTTATAAACCCTCCGAGTAGCCACGCAGGCAGCCCCTCATCAAATGAGTCAAGCAAGAGCCCCCCACCAGGCCCTGAGGGGACGAGACGCAGGCTGATCTGTGTCAGGCATTTTCATGCCCCCACCGCATCATAACCCTGGGCAACAGGCAGCACAGCCTGAGCCGTCATCCCAAGGGCTCAGGGCTTTCATGGCAGGACACAAGTGCACGACTGTACAAAGAAACACTGTGTCCCCTCCACCCCTGCCTAAGAGGGGACCCCCCGAGCCCAGAGAGGGAGCTAGAGAGACCCCCTTCCCGGGGTTTCCCTAGACAGGCCCCTAGCATACCAAGTCAGAGCAGGAGGGTCTTGCAGCTAAGGAGCCAAAATGCTTCTAGCCCAGGGAGACGCCCCTCCCCAAGGGAGTGACCCCACAGCCTCTGTGGTGGAGCGGAAGCTCTTGCCAAGCCTGCTGCCCTCTGACCCTACCAGCTGTGCCACTACCCCACACTCAGTCCTGCTGGTCGTGTGTCCTGGAAGAGGACAGGCGAGCGCATGGAGCAGGTGGGAGTGACGTGGCAGCAGGCAGCATCCACAGCGGCAGCAATAACCCATTGCAACCCCATGGCAGGTGGGAGAATCCTCATGCTTAGCACCTCTCGGAACATGTTACAGACACCCTCCGGTGAGCGCCGCCACGCCCTGGGAGGGGAGTCAGACCTGTGCCTTCCCCATTACGCAGCTGGGGGAACCAAGGGAGGGGATTAAGGGCAATGTTTTCAAAAGTGGCTGTTAATTTGGGGCCTCGCATTTGCCCTTCTCCAGGGCCTACTAGAGGAGACAACCACCCTTCCACAGTGCCAGCCTTCCAGCGGCACTCACACAGCCCTTTGACCCCTTCCCACTGGGCCTAATAACAAATAGGGCCGTCTGCTCCCTCACCAGCCGGGATCAGTGGGCGAGTAGCTGACCCATCACAGGCACGGCTGAGCCCCACTCCCTTTAAAGGGCAGTGACAGCTTTGTGATTGCTTGCTTTCGTGTCCAGATCCTCAAAGGCATGTAGGCAGCTAACTCTCATTGGTCTCAATGGGCAGTAGGCCCCCTAAATACCGTTGAGGCTCTGGGCCTCTGTGCTTATATATGGATAAACCCTTCCAGAGCTATTTTTCTCGGTTCCTTCTTATTACCCCAAATATGCATCCTCTACCACGCTCAGGGCTGCCTGCCATTTGTTCTCCTCAATCAGTGTTAACATTATCAGCCACCATGCTCTGGGATATTGCCTTACTGGAGGTGTTAGTCTGCGGCAAACACAGTCTGCTTTTAAAGGGCACCAGATTAATATCATTCTGATCACTTATTCTTAACATTAATTCTATCCTATATCAAACACAAACCATGGACACATCCATCTCCCACATGCCTGTACTAAGAGAAACTCTGAATTGGATGTAATGCCTTTAATACACCATGTATATGTTACTGTATGTATATATGATGCCATATATAATATCCAGCATGCGTGCGTGTGTATATTATGTGTATATTTATATATAACCAGTTTCCCTCCCCTGCAGATCATTCCTTTAAATTCCTACACCCTCTTTGTGTATATGAACTGTAAAGCATCCTGTATGAAAGACGCTATAGAAAAATAAATTGTAATTTTAAAATAAGTTATAATTGCTGCAGCTTTCCCCTAGAATGGGGTTAAAAACCCATGACTGGTTGGTTATGTCTCATTAACATTAGTATCGCGGTCAATAAGCTTTTGGGGATACAGAAGAGAAGGTAAAACAAACACCATCTGAGACAGAACCCTTTGGACTTGGCTAACTCCATTCTGTGTCTGTGATATGTATGTAATGTAGATATGCCCTGAGAGTCAAACTGGGCTCCTTCTGTGCATCTAATGCAGAATGCAGAAACTTTAACACAGACAAGCCCTGAAGGTGAGTGGGGCTAGCAGTAGGAGAAAACATCCCTTTATAGGTAAATTGAACGCATTTGCTCTGGATTCGTTGAGCCTCACACAGAGTTCCCCAAGGCAGTTCAGAGAAGAACCACATTTTAATTGTTCAATGGGACTTCCTGCATGCGCAAGCACTTGAGTGAGGGGAGGTAATTGACTTTCCACACGTTCATCGTCACTAACTACCTCAGAATGTAGGAAGGGCTGTGCCCTGTTCCCCACATTCACTCCCTACTGGAGAAGCAAACTCCTGTTGAGCTGTATGGGAAATATTTTGATCAGGGCTGGCTCCAGGCATCAGCTTGCCAAGCAGGTCCTTGGGGCGGCCACTCCGGAGAGGGGCGGCCACTCCGGAGAGGGGCGGCACGTCCAGCTATTCAGCGGTAATTCGGCGGACGGTCCCTCACTCCGGCTCGGAGCAAAAGACCTCCCGCCGAATTGCCACCGCAGATCGCGTTTTTTTTTTTTTTTTGCGCCGCTTGGGGCGGCAAAACCCTGGAGCCGGCCCTGATTTGGACGCAACTATTATTATTACTCTGTATGGAAGGTGAGGGGAAGAGGGTCACTGAAGCAAAGGCTTTAATTTCCCGGCTGCCTATACGCTGAGTCTGCATGGAGTGGTTGGAGGGGCTCCCTGCAGCTTCTGGGAGAGCAAAGGCCTGAGAATTTAACATGTTCCGGTCCCAACTTCATTGAGGAGTTTCAGGTAGTCAAAGACATGAAATTTAGGCCTAGAAATTAACAGACTAGCTACAGGGAACTGTTCTCTTTTAAAAATCAAATCTCATTCAACTCTCTCCTCTGAGGATAAGTTGACTTTGAAGGCCCTGCCCAACCTCTCCTCTGCCTCACTCCATTCCTCCACCTGCCTGTCACTGCCTCGTCTCCTTGCACTCAGCCCCAGCTACTGCAAGCACCCCTCCTTTCTCCATCGAGCTCCCATTCACTTCAATAGGAGAGGTTGCAGAATTAGGCCCATGGATTCACATTTCCCTTCATGCTGGCCTTGTGCATGAAACAGCCTTCCACCTCTTTTGTCCTTCCCTGCACACTCTCCTCCCCCATGTGCTCTCTGTCCTGTGTTGCCAGAGAAGGGAGTCTCTCTTTCTCCGGGGTAGGTGAAGTGCTAGGTCTAGTTACAGAATTAAGCATGTAGGAATAACATTCAGCACTTACAGTGATTCTTGCTCCATAACTAGGGTTCCTGAAATTACGGTAATACACAAACCATGGCACAAAGACACAAGAATTCCATATTCATCCACATCATTAGAGTGCATTGCCCACAAAGGGATTTCTCTGAAGCATCTAGTACAGCAGCCCCTAAACTTTTCAGGCACTGGGGCCACAGCTCCCGAGGAGGGGGGAAGAGGGCACAGACAGGGTAAGGGGGCCACAGCTGAGGGCAGGGCAAAGGCTGGGGGCAGGGCCAGGAGCAGAGCTACAGCCAAGTTCACAGGAGCCAGGGCCAGAGCAGAGCTGGGGGCTTAGCGGGGCTGGGTGATGTTCCCTCCCCGCTCTCTGTAGGGGCTGCCCTAGGCTTTGCCCTAGGGGGGAGGGATAGAGCTCAGTGGTTTGAGCATTGGCCTGCTAAACCCAGGGTTGTGAGTTCAATCCTTGAGGGGGCCACTTAGGGATCTGGGGCAAAATCAGTACTTGGCCCTGCTAGTGAAGGCAGGGGGCTGGATTTGATGACCTTTCAAGGTCCCTTCCAGTTCTAGGAGATGGGATATCTCCATTAATTAAATTAAATTAAATTAAATACCCCCCACCCCCCAAACATGTCTTCACGGCCCACTGGGGGCATGCCCTACAGCATCATCAGAAACAGGATACCAAACTAGATGAGTCTGATCCAGCATAGCAGCTTCCATGTTCCTATTCATGAAGGCTATTAGCCTAGTCGATTTAACACGTATGTCTTGCATAAATATGTAATTTTCTATAGAGCTGTGGCTCTTGAGTCTAAGGCCTGGCCTACACCAGGAAATTAGGTCGGTATAATTACATCGATCAGGGCTTTGAAAAATCCACACCCAAGAGACATAGTTAAACTGACCTAACCCCTGGTGTAGACAGCGCTAGGCCGACGGGAGAATTCTCTTGCTGCCTGAGCTACTGCCTCTCAGCACAGTGGATTCCCTACGCCAACGGCAGAACCCATGCCACTGGCAAAGGAAGCATCTTCTCTGAAGCACGGCCGTTGAGCCACTACAGTATTTTAAGTGCAGACAAGCCCTAATATAAGCTAGTGACAAAGCACTTCCATTCACTAAACTACTGCTTAGTTCAGATTCAGTTTAATGGCCCATTGCAGAGGTGGTGTAAAATGGACATTTTCAGGACTTTGCCAGAATTGCTCAAGACCCAAAACTCCAACTGAAATCAATAGGATTACAGTACCTCTGAAAGTCAGACTTCTTACACCTATGTACTAGTGCATAAGGGAAGTGAAGTTGGTAAAACTCACATGTTGGGAAGTCAGAAGGAAGTGAGGAATAGCAGTTGCTGCATTAAATTACAATTTCTTACATAGCCCAGTTAGCATAGCAAGAGAAATAACTCTCACCTTTTTCAGTCCCTCAGGTATCAAGATTACCAAAATTTAGATTCCTTTACATTCAATGGCCACATGCAGACTTGAGGTGTAAGTTACAAGTTGATGAGTGGATGCAAATATGCCTTAAGGGACTGGAAGGTATAAATTACACCAGTTTAAGTCTCCCCGTAGACTCTGCTCCAGTTTGGGCTATAAAACATTAAGCCATCTGCTCAGCTTGTGGAAGTAGTGTTCTTCTGATTTATGAGCTGGTTACTGATTGCACAGGTGGGAAGATGGCTGGGGAAAGGGTGAGATACAGAGTATACAATATATCCACACTCATGTATCATTTACTATTATTACTCCAACAAGGGAAACTAAAGTGTCTGCTACAGGCAGGTGTGCTGATGTTTCAATTGGGGCAGGAAACAGCAAAATATTACTTACAAATTCAAGTACATCCTTTAATTATTTGCTCCAATTTCTAGCCTGTCGTCAACCACAAAAACAAAAAAGCCAGACTGGCCACATACCGTCCCTGGGCAATGTTAAGCAATTTCTCATTCACACAATAACCATCATCACAAGAGGACTCTAAAACATGTAAGACTGATTTATTATTCCCAATTCTGCCTTCCTTCACAATATTTAGAGACAAACAATGCAAGACAAACAAGAATACAAAACATGTAATGTTACTGAAATAAAATAAAAGCAGCTTTAATTTGAAAACAACCCCCTTCCATCGCAAATGTTAGCTCACTCAGAGAGAGACAAGTGAAACCTGCCAGTGTTACACATTCAGAAAAATGTTTATTTACACAGAGAACCTCTACGAATCAAGGCAGGGTTTTTTCCCCTTCCTGCTGATATCATTTGCTTTTCTCTTCTGGGAGATGGCAAATTCTTTGGGAGTGCTAGCCTCGCTTTGGGTCACTTCCTCATCTGGAGTTTTGGAAGCCTGGTATAGAAGACACAAAGGATTCAAACAAAGAAGGTTATCTTTATATTTGTAACATTCACAGTCAGTTTGAAAGATCAAGTCTGCCCTAGAAGGAGCGTTCACTTCCTGGAGACACACTATCATTTCCTCTTGGAAAATTATTGCCAGAATTACACATTTATAACACAGTGTGTGGGGGGAAATATCCCAAAGCACTTCAGACTACTGTATACAAATCCAACACTAAGGGTATGTCTACACTATGGGATTAATCCGAATTTATATAATTCGAATTTTGGAAACAGATTGTATAAAGTCGAATGTATGCGGCCACACTAAGCACATTAATTCGGCGGTGTGCGTCCATGTACCGGGGCTAGTGTCGATTTCCGGAGCGTTGCACTCTGGGTAGCTATCCCATAGTTCCCGCAGTCTCCCCCGCCCATTGGAATTCTGGGTTGAGATCCCAGTGCCTGATGGGACAAAAAACATTGTCGCAGGTGGTTCTGGGTACAGCCTCACCCCACCCTCTATGAAAGCAACGGCAAACAACCATTTCGCGCCTTTTTTCCTGGGTGAACACTGCAGACTCCATACCACGGCAAGCATGGAGCCCGCTCAGCTCAAAACAGCAGTCATGAACATTGTAAACACCTCGCGTGTTCTTGTGCAGTTTATGCTGAGCCAGGACCAGAAAAACGAGGCGAGGAGGCGGCGGCGACAATGGCAGCACAGCGACAAAGCGTGATGAGGACATGGAAATGGACACAGAATTCTCTCAAACTGCGGGCCCCGGTGCTTTGGAGATCATGTTGTTAATGGGGCAGGTTCTATCCATGGAACGCCGATTCTGGGCCCGGGAAACAAGCACAGACTGGTGGGACCGCATAGTGTTGCAGGCGTAGGACGATTCCCAGTGGCTGCGGAACTTTCGCATGCGTAAGGGCACTTTCATGGAACTTTGTGACTTGCTGTCCCCTGCCCTGAAACGCCAGAATACCAAGATGAGAGCAGCCCTCACAGTTGAGAAGCGAGTGGCAATAGCCCTGTGGAAGCTTGCAACGCCAGACAGCTACCGGTCAGTCGGGAATCAATTTGGAGTGGGCAAATCTACTGTGGGGGCTGCTGTGATGCAAGTAGCCAAAGCAATCACTAAGCTGCTGCTAAGAAATGTAGTGACTCTGGGAAATGTGCAGGTCATAGTGGATGGCTTTGCTGCAATGGGATTCCCTAACTGTGGTGGGGCGATAGATGGAACCCATATCCCTATCTTGGCACCGGAGCACCAGGGTACCCAGTACATAAACCGCAAGGGGTACTTTTCAATGGTGCTGCAAGCACTTGTGGATCACAAGGGACGTTTCACCAACATCAACGTGGGCTGGCCGGGAAGGGTTCATGATGCTCGCGTCTTCAGGAACATTACTCTGTTTAAATGGCTGCAGCAAGGGACTTACTTCCCGGACCAGAAAATAACCGTGGGGGATGTTGAAATGCCAATAGTTATTCTTGGGGACCCAGCCTACCCCTTAATGCCATGGCTCATGAAGCCATACACAGGCAGCCTGGACAGGAGTCAGGAGCTGTTCAACTACAGGCTGAGCAAGTGCAGAATGGTGGTAGAATGTGCATTTGGCTGTTTAAAAGGTCACTGGTTACTGACTCGTTCAGACCTTAGCCAAACCAATATCCCCATTGTTATTTCTGCTTGCCGTGAGCTCCACAATCTCTGTGAAAGTAAGGGGGAGACCTTTATGGCGGGGTGGGAGGCTCAGGCAAATCGCCTGGCTGCTGATTACGCGCAGCCAGACACCAGGGCGATTAGAAGAGCATACCAGGAAGCGCTGTGCATCAGAGAAGCTTTGAAAACCAGTTTCATGACTGGCCAGGCTACAGTGTGAAATTTCTGATGGTTTCTCCTTCATGAAAACCCGCTCCCTTTATTGACTCATTCTCTGTAAGGAACCCACCCTCCCCCTTCCCCCAGCTTGCTTTCAAAGGAAATAAAGTCACTATCGTTTAAAACTCATTTATTATTTATTAATTGATTATAAAAAGAGGGAGGGAACCCGGGGTCTGGGAGGAGGATCGGCGGGAAGGAAAAGGCCACTAAAAAAAGGTTAAAAAATGACAGCCTTTTGCTTGGGCTGTCCACTGGGGTGGAATGGGAGGGTGTACGGAGCCTCCCCCCCCGCGTTCTTACAAGTCTGGGTGAGGAGGCTATGGAACAGGAGGAGGGGGTGGTTATACAGGGGCTGTAGCGGCACTCTGTTATCCTGCTGCCATTCCTGAAGCTTCACCAGATGCCGGAGCATGTCTGTTTGCTCACACAGCAACCCCAGCGTTGCATCCTGCCTCCTCTGATCTTCCTGCCGCCACCTCTCATCTCGAGTGTCTCTCCTCTCCTCACGTTGGTCCCTCATGTCCTCACGTTCACTAGCTTCTTTCCTATACTTTGAAACCGTGTCCTTCCACTCATTCAGATGAGCTCTTTCACTGCGGGTGGATTCCATGATTTCGGCAAACATCTCGTCTCGCGTCTTCTTTTTCCGACGCCTTATCTGAGATAGCCTTCGGGACGGAGGAGGGAGGCTTGAAGAATTTGCTGCTGGAGGGAGGAAAAAAAGAAGAGAATTTTTTAAAAAAAAGATACATTTTGCAGAACAATACTTATACTCTTTCACGGTGACCAACACTATTCACATTACATAGCACGTGATTTCTGTGCAAGGTCGCATTTTGCCTCTTAATATTGAGTGCCTGTGGCTTTGCTGCTAGAGATCACAGACGCAGGTCCGGGCAACAGAATTCGGCTTGCATGCGGCCATGGTAAGCCATTGTCTTTCGGCTTCTGTGCCCTTCTTTCCCACATATCAAGCAAAGTCCATTGAGTGCTGCGGTTTTCCTGTTAAACTTCAGCAGCAGAAAACAAACTAACCCCCCCCCCATCCAATTCTTTGGATGATCGTTTTATCCCTCCCCGCACTGCATGGCTGGTATCAGGGACGATCCCTCCTAGCCAAACGCGAAAAGCTCTGGGCCAATTTCCCCCCCCTCCCCCCGCACTTGGCTAACTGCAGGGAAGGATTTCTTTTCAGCCACAGGCAAACAGCCCAGTAGGAACGGCCACCTCTGTCCCCTTAATTAAATTCCCGTATTTCAACCAGGTTACCATGAGCGATATCACTCTCCCGAGGATTACACAGCGAGATAAAGAACGGATGTTGCTTGAATGCCAGCAAACACCGGGACCATACGCTGCCAGGCTTTGTCATGCAAGGATACCAGATTACTTGCTGCAAGCATGGAGCAGTCAAGTGTCCTACCATGGAGGACGGAATAAGGCTGCACTGCCCAGAAACCTTGTGGCAAGGCTTTTGGAGTACCTCCAGGAGAGCTTCATGGAGATGTCTCTGGAGGATTTCCACTCCATCCCCAGACACGTTAACAGACTTTTCCAGTAGCTGTACTGGCCGCGAATGCATCCCAAGTCCTCAGGGCAAAGTAATCATTAAAAAACGCTTGCTTTTAAAACAAGTTTTATATTTTAAAAGGTAAACTCACCTGAGGTCCCTTCCATGGGGTCATGGTCTTGGATACTGGCTTGGGAGGGTACTTCAGTCAGGCTGAGAAAAAGATCCTGGCTGTTGGGCAGAACGGAGTGCTGGGTGCTCTCCGCAAGCTCGTCCTCCTCCTCCTTCTCCTCCTCTTCCCTGTCCGCAGAATCCTCAGGTCTAGCTGATGAGATTATCCCCGCCTCAGAATCCACGGTCAGAGGTGGGGTAGTGATGGCAGCCCCCCCTAGAAATGCATGCAGCTCGGTGTAGAACCGGCATGTCCGTGGCTCTGACCCGGAGCGACCGTTTGCCTCCTTTGTTTTTTGATAGGCTTGTCTGAGCTCCTTGACTTTCACGTGGCACTGATCTGAGTCCCTATTGTGGCCTCTCTCCATCATGCCCTTGGAGATTTTTTCAAAAGTTTTGGCATTTCGTCTTTTCGAACAAAGTTCTGCTAGCACTGAATCCTCTCCCCATATGGCGATCAGATCCAGTACTTCCCGTATGGTCCATGCTGGTGCTCTTTTTCGATTATCGGCCTGCATGGTTACCTGTGCTGATGAGCTATGTGTGGTCACCTGTGCTCTCCGCGCTGGGCAAACAGGAAATAAAATTCAAATGTTCATGGGGCTTTTCCTGTCTACCTGGCCAGTGCATCTGAGTTCAGATTGCTGTCTAGAGCGGTCACAATGGTGCTCTGTGGGATAGGTCCCGGAGGCCAATACCATTGAATTGCGGCCACACTAACCCTAATTCGAAATTACAATATCGATTTTGGCGCTACTCAGCTCGTCGGGGTGGAGTACAGAAATCGATTTTAAGAGCCCTTTATTTCGAAATAAATGGCTTCGTTGTGTGGACGGGTGCAGGGTTAATCCGATTTAACGCTGCTAAATTCGAATTAAAGTCATAGTGTAGACCAGGCCTGAAAGTGTATAAATTGACCAATTTAGGCTGGAAATTAGAAGGTTTCTAGCCATCAGAAAAGTGAGTTCTGGAACCGCCTCCCAATAGAAGCACTGTCTAACTAGTGTTAAGACAGAGTTTGATAAATTTATGACCCATGTTATTTGATGGGGTTGCCTGTGATAGCAGGGACTGGACTTGATGAGCCAGGAAGTCCCTTCCACACCTATGTTTCCTTCTGCCACTCTGGAACTTTCTAACTCTTCAGACTTCCCGAATTTTGGGAGTGAAGGAAAAAAAGGGAAAATTAATCAAAAAGTGTGCCAAAAAACACATTCCTGTGAAAATGTCAACCAACTCTAGTTAACTATGTTTTTATTTAAAGTATTATCACTGACATCCGAGTCATCACCCATGAGACAAATGAGGCAGCTCACACTTTAGAACTATTTGTTTCTCACTCAGGCAGATGGTGACACCTGGGTCACATTTTCAAGGTTGTTTTTTCCCCCCCCACAGCCATAACTAGTAGAGCCTTAGGTTATGTCTACACTAGAAACGCTACAGTGGCATAGATGTAGCGTAGAGATTCGCTACAGTGATGGAAGGGGTTCTTCTGTCACTGTCGTAAATTCACCTCTCTGGGAGTCAGTAGCTAGGTTGATGGAAGAATTCTTTTGTTAACCTAGCATTGTCTACACTGGGGATTACGCCAGCTTAACTACGTCTCCCAGAGGTGTGAATTTTTCACATCCCTGAGTGACATAGCTGGGTCGCCCTAACTTTCTAGTGTAGACCTGCCCTAAGTTCCCCTCCTCCCCTTTAATTACATGATCACATACTATTTTTCCTCAGGACGCCCATCTCATTCAGTACACAAGATGAGCAGTGTTCAGGGAACAAATCAGGCTTGCATAGTGAAAGAAGCCATTGTCTATAGTGTTAAGAGTGTTTTCCCTTCACCCTCTCCCCTGGTTCTTGTCACCCAGACAGAAAGCAGAAGACCAGAAATCCGAAGTGCAGGCAATGCGATGTTTATTGGGGTTAGTTTCCAGCAAACATGTATCCCACAACTCTGATATCGCAGAGCCTTGTTTCCCAGTGTCCTGTCCCAGCCCTCCTCAGCAGGCATAATTATACCTGAGATGCACGCCCATAGTCCCACCCCTTACAACTTATGGTCATGTTCCATTTTGGGGGGTCGTGGGTCTTCGTCCCATCTCTTTTGTACCCCATGGCAGGGGTAAGGAGTGAGGTTGTGCTATGGTCAGGGACAGGCATTTCTTTGGCCTTTTAGTGTTTTATACATTCCCCCCAATCCCCATTTGCCCCTCCCCAATGGTTGCTTGACCTTGCCTTGAGAGAGGAGTTGAGGCAGTCTTAAAGTGTGCGCTCTAGTAACACAATCTGCTCGTATCTGTTCCCAGTATGCTAATAAACCCATCTGGCTAGGCAGAAGCAACATACACAGTGCATTTGTCCTTTGTTCTCACATATTAGTAAGAATGTAAGTATATCAAGACTCAAACAGGCAAGCAAAACCCAAAATGCTATCTTAGGCAAAAATACAGGCCTGAATCTTACATTGGCATTAGCACTCTTAACAGGTAGGAGCCCAGCCTCATTTGTTGCAGAAGTTAACTGTGTCATGAATAAGGCAGTGAATTTCAGGAAGAGAAAGGATGGTCTCGTGGTTAGAACAGTTGAATGCCACCCTGAAGAACTGGATTCGGCCACAGAGCTCCTATGTGATGCTGGATAAGTCACGTAAAATCAACATTTTCACAGGTGGCCACTGTGTTCATTTTCTAGGTGCCCAACTTGAGATTCTGGAGCCTGATTTGTAGAAGTGCTGAGCACTTACAACTGCTAATTGAAATCAATGGGAACTGTTGTTTGAACATACAAAGTGCCATAAAAATGCTAAGTGACCTGAAAAATCAGGCCCCGCCCGTCTCAAATTGGGCATCCAAAATTTGTGGACACTTGGGCTATTTTGGCCTCAATATCTGTGCTTCAGTTCCCCCACTATAAGATTAAATTAATGCCTCCCTACCTCAATAGGGATGTTGTGAAGATAATTTCATTAATGTTTCTGAAAACTCAGATACTGTAATGAAGAGCACCCTAGAAAAGCCCACAAGGGAATTAATAATTCTGTCTCCAGAGCAGGATTTGGATGATATGTACTAAGTGAGGCACAGGGTAACTCAATGAGGAGAATAAAAACACTGAATAACCATGTCAGTGAATACTGTCCATCTGTTGCACTGAATGAAGCCGGGGGGCTCTGGCAAAAAGTTTGTACTTTGTCTTTTCCTAGCACAATGGGATTCTGGTCCATGACTAGGGCTCCTAGCTACTACAGTAATACAAATAAATAATAAGTGTGTAATCATTTAATTAAACACTGAGTATTATGAAAGAAGGGGGCAAATTCAGATTGTACAAGCAACCTTAACTCTGACACTTCCTAACTCTCAAGTGCTTGACTTTGCAACCTTAACACTCTTCTTGTCTTTTTTTTCCCCCAAGTACATAACAGGATACAGAGGAGTTACAGGCACCTAAGGAATACAAGCTAAAATAAGCAACTAGAGGAGAGCAGCTGACTGGAAAGATTGAGGTGAAGCTGGTGGAGAAAAGAAGCACCTTTGCAATATCACCCTGCATCATACAGCCTCCCTCTCAAATCCTTGAAAAACCCACAGGCCTAGTGTCCACTTGGATTGGATATTCCAGTAGCTACAGCCACAGGGGAATGCCCTTTTCAACTTACAGCCAGTATGCAGAGCCATGCACGGATACAAAATTTGTACCTGCATCCGATCCGCAAGCCGCAAACGTGATCCATGGATATCCGCAGATATAAAAGGGATATCTGCAGATTTGTAGGGCTCCATTGCTATGACAACTTTGCATCCTCCTGGCAGGTGCAGGCTTAGCCACATTGATCCACACATTCATGGACCTCCAGGCTTGATTACTGTAATTCTCTGTTGATTTCATAGCTAGGTACAATCTTAAACAAACCTGCCATTAGTTCAGAATGTTGCAGCAACACAGGTGCCAGGTGTGCATTATCCTACTACTCTGCTCACAATACTGGCACCCCATTGAAAACGGCACATTCAAGGTCTCAGTCCCCATCAGCAAAACCTATAGAGCTGAGAGATTGTTACCCAAGGGATCTCCTCACCCTGCACCATCACGGCCTCCCGTGACAGTTACATTGCAATGGACCTGCCAGTCACAAAAGCAAGGCCTGTATACATAGGAGACAGACCTTTCAAATGAAAGACACAATCCCTGCATAAAGAGCTTACAGCCTAAGTTAGACAGGACTTTGGGACAGACAATGCTCAAGGATGCAGATAGGGGAGGACAAGGCTTACACAAAGTAATGTCACAAGGCTGATTAACCCCATATAAACAGTTCCCCATAGTTTTAAAATGTGATTTAAATTACTAATTTAAGGGAGGAGAGTGGTCAGGTTAGGGGAGATCAGCAGAAGAAATGGGGTGTTGGGATAGCACAATGGCTCCATGGCACGCAGGATCAGAGAGCTTGTTTGGGGCACACAGGGTGCCCAAAGAGGTGCTTGGGGGAGAAAGACAAAAAGGGAGTGTGACGAAAAGGCAGGATTAGCTGAGCACAGGGCCCAAGTGGAACAGGGGTTGGTGGAAGCAGTGAGCCAAGGGGCAGGCACAGAGCTGTGCAGAGCCTAGGAGGCAAGGACTTTGTCAGACATCAGTCCCCATTTGCCATGAGAAGCTGAGATAATACAAAACCAAATACACCACCTACTGGAGGAACAAGACAAGTACATTCTCCAGTAGGAAGGTAAATTGGTCAACAAGTACCTCATTTTCATTAGTCTGGGGAATGAGACTGCCCAGCTATTTTCTAGAAGTCAGACAATTGTCAAGGGTGCAGGTGCCTCCTAGTGTTACAATTGCAAAACAATTCTAGTTGTTTCCTCTACAGCTTGCTGGATATTTGAGCGGAAAAAGGAAACACTAACCAACTGAGGCTGAAGGCTGCCTTTGACTCCTTTGTTAAAGCCATTTTATTTGAAAGGTCAATAAATAGAAGCTATTCCGCAGTTGCTGCACTTCTCTAATCAAGCACTATGAAGAGTTCTGAGTCACGATCCATCCTAGCAGCTAGTTGGGCGGGGGGTAGTACCAGGGTCCCTGCTTTTCCCTCTCCTCCACACATCTAGGACCTGATTCTCCACGGTCCAGCACTTCACAGCAGTGCAACGTGAGTAACGCTGCCAACTGAGCACTTTACACTGGCCTACATGACAGCACACGGTACAGGACAATGGAAAATCAGACCCTACGTAGCCTTCTTTTATCTCTCCGTAGCTGATATGTTGAGAAATTAGAGCATCCCTTCTATCACGAGCTCCACTCCCTCCCATTGCATCCAGGGGAGAATACTAAAACAGTCTCTTTGCTGAGCATGTGGAAATGGGCAGCAGCTGGCTGCATGTTTTTCTGCCTCAAGAGACCACATCTCTAAACTTGTCCTAGCATTCTGCACCTACAACCATTTGTCTCATGCTGTGCAAGGGGCAATTTCTCCTCCATCACCACTATGACAGACCTGTTGCCCTCACTCCTTTCACACTAGGTCTAGTAGGGCCTCAACTTTGTACACATACAGGAGCTTGCTCAAAGAGTAAAATCCCAGGGAACTCCTACTGAGCCTATTAGCCACCCTAAACATAGGACTTCAGGTATACACTTTATCTGAAAATGTTTTTAATGTTGCCTAAGGAGTTCTGGGAAGACTCCTGACCATGGCATTTCATCAGGCGAGGGTGCAGAAGGATGCCTAGTTATATCCTCTCATCCTTTCACTAATATGCTTCAGCATAAAAGATCTCTCCCAAACAAACATGATACTAAGGAAACCCACCTGCCAGAAAGTCTTCAGTGGGTTGACAGCCAACTCCCTTGTCCCCATTGAGCATCACCACAGCACTGGGGCAGCTAGAGACACAGTCCATTATGACTAGAATAAATTTGTTGGAGAACTAAAATGTCTAGCTCCACCTTCAGGAGCTACACAGAAGGAAAAGAGTTGAATAGCAGGCCCTATATGTTTTACCCACATGGTAAAACCACAGAGAGGAGTGACCATCACCTTCCATGTCTGTGAATATAGGGTTAGTACATTTGTAATGCTTACAAAGCACGTAACATTGGCTGGGCAGCTGGTGTGTCTGCCCTCTGCTTTCTACTCTAATCATAATCATTGCAGTAGTTCATTATATACAACCACTGTGTCTCATTATATATACTCAGACTGCAAAGTCTTTGTGGCAGGGACCCTCGGGGTGGTGGTGTGTGTGTGCACGCGCGCTAGCACAAAGGGGTCCCAAGCCTTGACTGGGACTTCTAGGCATGACCACAATACAAATAAATAATAAAGTATGGAATCTACTTTTCTTAAATTCATTTAACCTCTCACAAATACTAGTAGAGGGATGTTGTCACAAGGCAGGGCTCCTTCCCAGCTTGCCAAAACACTCTGCCACACCCACAGTCTCTTTAATGCAGTTTTATTCCCAAACTTAAAGAAACCAACAAAAACATTCTCAGCTCACCCTTTGAATCTCAGGCTTTCAATACCTCTCCTCGACAGGGATTCTGGCAGTCCTGCCTCCTGCAATTTCCTGTCTCACTCTCCATCAGCCAGTTCCTTTTCATAGCCAGCCCT
The DNA here is from genome assembly GCF_013100865.1 of Trachemys scripta elegans. Lineage (NCBI taxonomy): Eukaryota > Metazoa > Chordata > Testudines > Emydidae > Trachemys > Trachemys scripta. Next base: position 131,643,739 of record NC_048301.1, on the reverse strand, counting down.
TCAGTGGAACTCACTCTACAGCAGCAGGTGCAACCCTGCTCCCTTACCTGGCCTACCTGGGAGCACCTGCATAGGGGAGTTGGACCTACTCAGGTTCAGGGGCCAGCCACCCTGTGACAGTTGTCATGAGCAATCCCCATGTTAAGAGGACATAATCCCCTTCTATAATCTGCATATGACCATACATTTCCCAAATATAACTGTACATTTATATTACACAAACAGAAAGCCAGCACAAGGTACAACAGGAAGGGACATTTTGACAGACCCCAACTCTTAACAATATCCCAGGGCACTTTTCGTAAGTCCATGCAGAGCAGACACAAGAAGTAAAAGGACTCACCTGAGATAGAGGTCAGGTATACTCTAGAAATGTTGCCAGTATAATAATGTCAGTTATGGGTGTGATGTTTTTAAATAAACGTTTTTAGAACCAGCAAAGAGCCCTAGTGTAGACACAAGCTATGTCTACACTAGGAGCACTTTACTAGTACAGGAATATCAATATACCATACCCGGAAAGCACACTTAGTGTGGACACAGCTACGCCGACAGAATATGGTCTACATATATGGTAAAACCACCTCTCCAACCACATCACAAATGACACAAACTATACTGGTAAAAGAGCAGCTTTGCTGGAATACCTGCATCTACATTAGGGGCTTCTGCCAGCACAGCTCTGTCAGTCAGGGATCACACACCTCTTCACATCCCAACTGACAGTTATCCGAGTAGAAGTCTATAGCGTACACCTAGCTGCAGTTATATCAGCAAAAAAGTCCTTTTGCTGGTATAAGCTGTGTCTACACTAGGAAGGTTTTGCCTGCATAACTATACCAGTATAGTTATACGAAAAAACTTTAAGTGTATCCTAGGCCACATGCACAGGAATCTCTAGCTATGACAACAAGGGTAGGGAAACAAAGTAAAGTTTACCTAAACAGAATTAACAAAAATTTCTTAAAGAGCGAAGTTAAATTCAGAGAGTTCACTTTAGGGCACAATCACAGCCCTGGCAACCCAGGGACTCAATTCTATGAAGACAGGCAATCCACTCCCAATAAAATAATACTGAATTGGAACTTGAAATAGACATCCAAAAATGCACTGGGGTCAGTGGGTTAGAGGCTATTGAAAGTGATGCCTATATCTGCGTCACCCATATTACTTCCTGAGGACTAGCAAGATTATACATGTGAAGATTAGCCTACACCCAACTCCTTTGTAGCAGAATCAAAGCATGGTACATTTCTTACCCTCTTTTGCTGGCTTGCATGCTTCTCAGTCCATTGTTTGGCATTTTTGATGAACACTTCCTTGTTGTATTTATACTCCGAGGACTAGAAATAATAAAGCAAGAGACAAGGAGGACAGACACTTAATCAAGCACCTGTGAACACTCTTAGTTCCATATATAGAAGAATGAGCACAAGTACCATATAATCTCTGCTCTAACTTGCATGCACCAGCATTTGCACCAAGGGAACAAAAGAAGAGTACGTACTATGTCTGCCATGAGGGGGTCATCAGGGTTAGGCTCGCTCATCAGAAGCTGTATGGAGGTCAGCAATGTGGAGATATTCAGGGATGGCCTCCAGGCACCCTTCACAGCAACAGAATAATAAAAACAGAGCTTAACAGGGAGAAGAAGTCTGATCATTAGCTGATATACAGAAAACAAATTTTCCTCTGGAGTTTCCAGACCTCAGTGCAGTACATAAGGTGGTTACCACCAGGTGGTCAGTTTATACAGCAGGGAAAACATCTGATGCCAGGTTAGTGGACCTCAAACCAGTAAAGTTTTGACCTCTCCTACAAAGGAGAAAAACCGACCTGGCTCTCACTCTTTTGGTTCACCACAGCTACAGTGCTAACTTGCTCTACAGCAGACAGACAGAGGGACAGTGCTCATACCAATTAGCCCTACAGCTTCTATTCGGGCCATTTCAAGAGAGCAATTCTAGTGACACAGAGATCTCACTCCAACTTAATTAACACTGACCTGCAGTGTCGTCTACATCTGTATTGTATCAGGATCCAGGCTGTGATTTTCAGAGGGGCACCTGACTCATAGGTCCCTTTGAAAATCCCAGCCCTTAAAGCATCAAAAAAAGCAAAGGAAAATACATCTTAGTGAGTAACCAATGGCATGCATTATACAGTCACCTGTATCAGGAGTATCCATGTAAACAAGAGTCAATATTTAATATCAGTGAAGCTTTTTACAGCCAGGACAATAGGGGAGTTTAGCATCATCTGTAACTTTGTTGATCCCCACTAGAGTAGCACTGCCTTACTTTGGGTGGTAATCTCAGAACATCCAGGCAAATCCTTCCAGCAGAGTCAATGTTGGGATGGTAGATGGGTGTCAGAAAGCGAATCTTCGGGGGTTCAAATGGATATCTTTAAAGAACAGGTGTTAAAGAAACAGATTTCATTTGAAATATAATCTAAATTGAATGTTCAGTTCCATTAGCATTCCATTTGCCACATTACCACAAACGACACTATAGTGTCCTCTCCCCAGCCACCTGCAAATTCCAACCATCTTCTCCTCAGCAAGTTTTTGGAGGAAACAGCCCCATCTCTGGTCATGCCCTCTAACACAAAGGCCTTGACTGTTTTCAATTTGGTTTCTGTCCTTTGCACAGCACTAAATTCCCTTTTGCTCGGAAGCTAACTTCTCATTGCCTCAGATTACTTGCTTTTCTCATTTTCCCTGACATCTCTTAGTTACATCAATTCACTTCAGCTGTAAACAGGAAAAAGATGCAATACTGGGTCAGACCAAAGGTCCATCTAGTCCAGTATCCTGTCTTCTGACAGTGGCCAATGCCAGGTGCCCCAGAGGGATGAACAGAACAGGTAATCATCAAGTGATCCATCCTCTGTCACTCATTCCCAGCTTCTGGCAAACAGCAGCTAGGGACACCATTCCTGCCCATCCTGGCTAATAGCCATTGATGAACCTATTCTCCATGAATTTATGCACCATACAGGTACTTCCCCCCACCCCTTTCAAAATTGTTTAAAGGCATCAAAATAATTTAAGGATCCTGACAAAGTATTTCTAGATTTTTTTTGTGCATTGTTACACACCTGGGGAGTTTGAAAGTGAAATCTTCATATTACAAAATAAATAAGTACATTAATAAAATCTCTCTCACCTAAAAACTGATTGATAATATCACAAACAGGGAGGCTGAAGGCAAAAAACCAAACTATTATACTTTATGCCCATTGCTCCAATGCTCCTAATATACAGGATACCACCTCTTCGTATCTCACACAAACGGACATGTTTGACAGGAAGTTAAAAAAAAAAAAATTCCTTCTTACTATGTGTGTTCCCCCTTCTGCCCACCTTCTTAGATGCAGTGATTTAATTACCTTTCAGGAACAACTACTTCCAAGTTGAAAACTCCTTTATCATATGGCGTGTTTGCACCACCCAAAATTTCTTAAAGAAAAAAAATTAGACAACTATAACATTCAAAATGGGTAAGTGTTCCCCCCGCTCCCACTCTCATTATGCTTCTGCTACAGTCGTGCATTCCCATCACACCGTTTCTAACTGTAACAATGTCCGGATCTGCCAACAGAAGTGACCATTGCCACCTCGTCACATTTTGTTCTACCCTGCTGTGCAGTAAGGTCAATAACCCCTATGTTTTAAGTGAGAACTAGGGAGAGCCTAAACCATCATTAGTTATCTAATTTTGGAAGAAGAAGAAGAAGAAAAAAAGAGAGTGACTTACAGGTTGGAACCTCTTCACTGACAAAAATTGTATTGCTGGAGCTCAGCTGAGCGAGTGCTCCGCATAGTCAAGAAAGAGTATGTTATTTCACTAATTCCTTCCGTGTGTCTGACCTTCCTATCTTTACACCCAGGCGAAGCCTTGATACTTCCTCCCTTCTCATACTTCAGGAGTCATGGCCAATTTCAACTTCTGAAGGAGAGACAATTTCTCAAGTTCCAGACTGTGAGCATGATACAATAACTATGGTGAATTTTCAGCCAATACTTGAAAAAGACGTTGAAATAATGTTCAGCCCTAGAACCAGGACTGAGAATTGGCCTAATGACCCAAGCAATCTCTTGGGTTAAGGTGGCAAAGCTAATGTTTAGGATTATAGGGCCATAATCCTAAATACTGCTCCCCTGTATTGTTTCTTCTGGAAGCCAGTGCCTGAAATGGAGTTAATCTAAAGTTATGGAGGGAGAACTCTGTGGATGCCTGGCCTTCCTTGTAGCAGGAAACCTGAAACCTGAGTCTCCAAGCCATCTATAAAACCTTGTTAGCAAAGCACATCCAACCCCCTACATGCACAGACTACTTCAGCAGTGTTGAAAAGCCATGAGAGGGGGTTACGGCTATTTCTAGCAACAGTAACTCATGTTACAGGGAGCATACCAGTGTGGCTGTTTCCTTAACTACTCCCCCGGGTCCACGCCGCCTAGCCACATGACCAGGGATCCAATCAATAGGGAACATAAAGAAGGGGAATTAAAAAAAAAAAAAAAAAAAAAGATGAAGAGTGGACAAGAATCAAACAAAAATGTCATGGACTGGGGTTAATTTCATCCCCAAATTGCTAAGTACAGACACTGCCCAGTAAACATTACCACAGCAGAGAGAATTTTAGTGAAACGCATACCACCTCCACTCCCCCAAAACCCCCCAAACCATGATGGTAATACATACGGGCTCCTAGATCATCCATCCGGTTTTTGTTTTGCCAGAACATAATGCCTGGGGGAGGCTCTGTGGTCAACAGATGCAGCTCTCTCTTCAGTCGTGAAGTTCTTTGCATTGTGCTGAAATATTGTAAGGAGAATTAACACCTTATAGCTAGCGCCTTTCATACTGTAGATATGGTACTGGCTTTCACAATAATAAGTCAAACACCAGTTGTGCAAGGAGGACAGTCATTTGAAGCAGCCATTAAATACTCATCAACAGCCAGCACTTAGCCTTTAATATTAGAAGCTATTCTGTTGAGGGTGACGCAGAGCCATGAAAAACAACAACGATCCTTGGAATTCTTTAAAAACATCTCATCTCTATGGCAGCAAGAACCAAATTTTATACACCCTCATGTAGCCCAACCAGGTAGTAAGATGATTTGGTCCACCAGAATGGATAGAGCACTGGGCTGGGACTCAAGAGACCTCAATTCTATTCCCAGTTCTGCCACTGGCCTGCTGCATGACCTTAGGTATGTCACTTTACACCTCTGTGCCTCAATTTTCTCTTCTGCAAAAATGGCAGTAACGACACTGACCTCTTTCGTAGAGCATTTTGAGATCTAGGATGAAAATCTAGGTATTATTATTATTAAACTGTACTAACCAGGTTAAAACAAAAATTTGCTTTATCCTAGATATAGATCTTGGCTAAAGCATGGAATTTTGGTCTTTTTTTGGTTAATCCTTCCTCAGCAGGGTGGGGTGGAGGGAAGATGGGCTAGATCAGGGTTTCTCAACCCGCGGGTCAGTACCCAAAATTGGTGTTTCAAATGGTCACGTGACAGCTCCTGGGCTGGCTGGGCTTGCCTCCTTGTTCCAGGCACTGCAACCTCTGGGGTCCCAGCGCCACTCAGATTTGGCCCATCTATCATGACGACGGGAGTCTGGGTAGGCCAAATTTGAGTAAGCGGCACTGTAACCCCATGAGCAGGTCACAACTCCACTCACACAAATGGCTCTTGCAGCCAGCCCCACAGCACAGGAGCTGCAGGAGCCAGCACTGTGGGATGAGTGCCATGCAGGATCCAACCAAAACCACTCCAAGGCCTCCATCCCTAGACTATTTACTGGGTTACTGAGAACCACTGGGCTAGATAACCTCTTGAGGTTCCCTCCAGACCTACATTTCTATGATTCTATAACTAAAAACTGACCAAACCATCTTATAAGCCAGCTCATGCACAACACAGGTTCAAAATAATCAACCATGCTGGGTAACCAGTTATGAGACCACCAGGCCTGTTGGGACCAAAACACGTTATAGCATGTTGTGGCTGCAATACAGTACAAATGTATGTGGTTAAAACCATCCTGAGCAATCTCCATGAATATTCCCAGTCAAACACGAAAACATCCTCACCCACCAACTGGGACAAGAAAGAGAACCAGGAAACTTTCCCTCATCTGCCAAAAAAATGGTTACTGGCAATGGGGAACAGATTTTGGCAAATGGGAATTAAAATGGGATCCAACCTTGCCTGCAGCAAGATAGATGAATAGTAATCAGGAACTGCCTAATATGGGAACGGTCTCACCTGTCAGAAATTATAGCCTTCCTGCACTCCATGTCAGTGGTTACTTCAAAGCAGGGACAATCTGCCCCTGTGTGTGTGTGGAGGGGGGAGGAGGTACGGTGTCACTCACCCTGCACCAGGATAACTATGTATCCCCGTGCCCCCACCCAGCTGTGGGGAAGAACCAAGCATTCCCTTGTGCCCCCACCCCCGAGTCAGGGTCAACTCCCCCCTCCCTTAGGGCTAATTGTCCGCCATCTCCCCATGATTACCCCACATTGTTTTCTCCCCAGGAATTGAAATTAGAGGCGGTGTTTGAATTTACGGGGGGGGTGAAAGCCAAGGGGTGAGACGATGAGGACGAAGGTGGGTTGTATGGCATCAGAGTAAAAACTGAAAAATGTTCCACAAGCATTTTATTAGATTTAACTCATTTTAAAATCATCACACAAATGAAGTTGGCTATTCAAGCCTTCTGTGAAGCATTACATCTACATCCTTCTTGATTTCTTGTAATTTTGCACAACTCTGTTAATGAACTTCTCTAATGCAGTGCATTCATCTTTGGTGGCTTCTCGTGTGTCCAGTACTTCCAGTCCTTCAACTGATAGGCTCATTAGTTCATTCATAGACTCATAGACTTTAAGGTCAGAAGGGACCATTATGATCATTCATGTGATCAGGCAGAAGGCGACTTTTTTCAGAACACAAAATCCTATTCAATGATGAAAAAGAACACTCAGCTGTAGCTGTTGTGACTGGGAGTAGCAAGAGATGAATTCCTACTTCTTTCATCCCAGGAAACATAGCACAAAGATCAGGTTGAGCCACTAACAATGATAAAAAAGAAGCTGCAGTCAAATCTTCATTCGTTTGTTGCATGGCAGTCCACTCTACGTTCAAATTCTCTATTCTGTCCTGATCACATGGCAGCCCCATTGCTGGCAGTGCCTTACTCCACTCAATTGCCGGTGTTTTATAAGACAGACATCTGTAAAAGCTATACAGAGGTTGAGTAGAATCCAGAAGTTGCTGTTGTAGATTTGTAAGGATCAAGTCAATGTACTTTTTCAGCTGGCTTAAACACTTCTTGTCCTCTTCACTTAAGGAAGAGTCATTAGTCTTTCATTAGTTAACTTTTGGATTGAAGTCTTTGCTTCTTCCAGTACGTTTTCAATGGATATTTCTCTGAATGATCCAACTGTAGCTTTTATTGCTGGACAAAGATCTACTACTGTTGTAGCAGATGCCTAGATGGCATTGTTTAATGACCCAAGTGGTTTCAACAGTAGACTTACAAGAGAGAGAATAGTGATTGTTTTCTCTGAACATAATAGCAAAAGTAGTGCACTAGTCTCACTACTTAGATCGGTTCCCTCTTGGTAGATACTTTCCAAAGCCAGTAATAAGGGTTGCAGTAATTTTAAGACAACAGCCAAGGATCGCTCATGAGAAAGCCAGTGGGTTTTCTCTTGGACTAATTTGAACTTCAGTCCCAGAGAATCTTCTATTTCTTCCAATACATTCAGTCTTTTTGGACTCTTGCTGAAAAAAAACAAACAAAAAAAAAAAAACACAGTACAATGAAGTCATTACAATTATGGCTTTTTTAATGTCTTTTGAAGATTATGAGTACTTGTGGCACCTTAGAGACTAACAGATTTGACTAACATAATGAAACCTGTCATTATGCAAGAAACCTTTGAAGATTATGCAGCTCGTACTAGTGCTAGCTGGAGTAGACAGCCTTTGCAGCGTGTATAGGAGAGACTAGGGTTACATTTTTCTCTGAGCAAAGCTTGTACTCCACCATGCCTTCCAGAGAAGTTTGCTGCTCCATCAAATGCACAAGCAGCCATGTTTGGGGTCCAATTTACAAACATTTAACTCTTCTAAGATGTGGGTTGTCACAGATGCAGCCGATGCGTCTTCTATAACCTGAGCATCTAGAAATGCATCCACTGGCCTACCACTGACATCAAGATAACGTACACAATGACTTAATACTTGACACCCACTTGCATCAGTGCATTTATGAGCCATGTATGCAAATTTTTTGAATGTGGTAAGAGAATTCTTCACTTTTTCAACTGCTGAGTTGCAGTTGCACCACATGCTTCTAACCACTTACTTGAGTTTCTTGCAGAAAGTAAGTGAGCATTTGCCGGTCTTGTTCACGGTTAACAAGTGACAATGCACTTAACACTGACCTCCAGTTTGTAGTGTGTGGTATCTCTTGCTTAAATAGAAAGTATGATGCGACCGCCATGTTTGTTCCCACAAACTACGTTGTGCATTCAGCATTCTTAAATGGTCTCATTAAGTACTTCTAGACTTGGTTTTGACAGTAACTGGCTTATAAGGCTTTCTGCATGTTGATGCAGTACAGAGGCTTGGAGTTTTGCAGCCTTTTCATGTAGTTTATCGGCATTGGCTTTGCTGACAGGTCTGGCAAACTAAGCTCCTCCAGTATTATCAATTGTAGCAGTGGGAAGCTTTCCTTCTTCGTAAGCTTTTTTGCAAGAGGTGCATCACCTTTTGTAACTTCAATAAATGGAAAAAGCTTGACCGACAAACATCGGGAACTGCCTTCAGGTTGTGGAGACACTGTTTCTTCAGTAGGTAGTTGTCTTTGTGCTTCAGACTGTTCGGATGTAGATACACCATTTGAACCTTCAGATGACATGTTGATACATTCCTGATTCTTGGTATGTTCTTCATCTTGGCTGATTTTGGAGGCCTTTGAGTGGAAAAATTGTTGAATTGTTTTTTGTCTTTTCATTTTCACTTTGACCTGCAACATTTAAAACATAAGAATGTGACATTACCCAGGGTACAATCTGGACTGTTGAACAGCTGTTTCCCCTTAGTTTTTGAACCTGGGGTGTCTTTTCATAGAATCATCATAGAATCATAGAATATCAGGGTTGGAAGGGACCTCAGGAGGTCATCTAGTCCAACCCCCTGCTCAAAGCAGGACCAATTCCCAACTAAATCATCCCAGCCAGGGCTTTGTCAAGCCTGACCGTAAAAACCTCTAAGGAAGGAGATTCCACCACCTCCCTAGGTAACCCATTCCAGTGCTTCACCACCCTCCTAGTGAAAACGTTTTTCCTAATATCCAACCTAAACCTCACCCGCTGCAACTTGAGACCATTACTCCTTGTTCTGTCATCAGGCACCACTGAGAACAGTCTAGATCCATCCTCTTTGGAACCCCCTTTCAGGTAGTTGAAAGCAGCTATCAAATCCCCCCTCATCCTTCTCTTCTGCAGACTAAACAATCGCAGTTCCCTCAGCCTCTCCTCATAACTCACGTGCTCCAGCCCCCTAATCATTTTTGTTGCCCTCCGCTGGACTCTTTCCAATTTTTCCACATCCTTCTTGTAGTGTGGGGCCCAAAACTGGACACAGTACTCCAGATGAGGCCTCACCAATGTCGAATAGAGGGGAATGATCACGTCCCTTGATCTGCTGGCAATGCCCCTACTTATACAGCCCAAAATGCCGTTAGCCTTCTTGGCATCAAGGGCACACTATTGACTCATATCCAGCTTCTTGTCCACTGTCCTTTTCTGCAGAACTGCTTCCTAGCCATTCGGTCCTTAGTCTGTAACAGTGAATGGGATTCTTCCGTCCTAAGTGCAGGGCTCTGCACTTGTCCTTGTTGAACCTCATCAGGTTTCTTTTGGCCCAATCCTCTAATTTGTCTAGGTCCCTCTGTATCCTATCCCTACCCTCCAGCGTATCTACCACCCTCCCAGTTTAGTGTCATCTGCAAACTTGCTGAGGGTGCAGTCCACAACATCCTCCAGATCATTAATGAAGATACTGAACAAAACGGGCCCCAGGACCGACCCTTGGGGCACTCCACTTGAAACCGGCTGCCAACTAGACATGGAGCCGTTGATCACTACCCATTGAGCTCGACGATCTAGCCAGCTTTCTATCCACCTTATAGTCCATTCATCCAGCCCATACTTCTTTAACTTGCCGACAAGTATACTGTGGGAGACCGTATTAAAAGCTTTGCTAAAGTCAATGAATAACACATCCACTGTTTTCCCCTCATCCACAGAGCCAGGTATTTCCTCATAGAAGGCAATTAGGTTAGTCAGGCATGACTTGCCCTTGGTGAATCCATGCTGACTGTTCCTGATCACTTTCCTCTCCTCTAAGTGCTTCAAAATTGATTCCTTGAGGACCTGCTTCATGATTTTTCCAGGGACAGAGGTGAAGCTGACTGGCCTGTAGTTCCCTGGATCCTCCTTCTTCCCTTTTTTAAAGATGGGCACTACATTAGCCTTTTTCAAGTCATCCGGGACCTCCCCCGATCGCCATGAGTTTTCAAAGATGATGGCCAATGGCTTTTACACTGCTTCAAAGTGAGAACGACCACTCCTGGTCTGTTCACACACAGCCTCCAGCATGTAACTTGCTCCCAGCTACACAGTATGAGTGCTATAGTCAGTCACTCATGAATTACACTGCAGAACACCAGGAAACTCTCCAGTCCCAGACTTTCTCCCAGAAATATGCATCTTGTACTGCCCAGCACTCTACTGGACAATGCAAGCTCATATAAAATCCATCATTTCATAAACAGAAAGTGATATGCACAAACCCTGTTATCTCAGTTAGAGATTCCCAAACACTTTAATCCAACACACTGGTTTAGATAAATCAATAAAACAAGTTTATTAACCACAAAAAGAAAGATTGTAAGTGATTACAAGTAATGAGGCATAAAAGTCAAAATTGGTTACAAAAAAATAAAAGGCAAAACGCAACTAATAACTTACTTAACAGGCTAAGTGAATTCAAAGTACAATGTCTTTCTTGCCACATGCTTTTGCAGTCTCACTGGCTAGAATCCTTTCAGCCAAGCTCCCTCCCCAGTTCAGTGTTTCTTCAGGTGTTTCTGATGCTGTGAGCAAAGAGAAAGGAGTGTTTGGGGGCTTCTCTCCTCATTTCTTATAGTTCTTTTTTCCCTTTGACAATCATTTCCATCTAGAGGTCAGGCAACAGGAGACTGGAGGACAGAAACTTCCAGCTGTTTTGCTGTCAATATGTAAAGTTCTCACTCACACCTTTCTTCCTGCCAAAGAATGGCCAATTAACCAGGTGATAGTCCATCTGATTTTGTTGACATCTGGATAAAGTCTTTTGTCTCTGGGGAACCGGTTTGAAGCCGGTTCCCCAGATTTGGAACATGCCTTATAAAGTAGAATTCTATAACTTCACATACAATGTTGCCACACATTTTACCAGGAAAATAAAGTTTGACAGATTATGAGTTTTCAAATGACACCTCACAAGGCATACTTTGTACAAAATTTATCCTAGCCTTGTAAAAAGGGTGAACATAAGAGTACAGACTGTCATAATTAATAAATTAAATGTTTTGTTAGGATAATGCAAATTTAACATAGGACAATGCAAATTACACCAAACAACAGGTTTTAGATGTCTAAAGCAAAATATATATCAATTTTTTTAATGTATTTAATTTAAATTGACTTTTGAAAAATTATAAAAGTGTTTAGTTTAGAAACTCCCCAAGATAATGACCTCTCTAGATAGTGACAATGTGAGATAACAACCTTGGCAAATAAGGCATTTTAAAAACCTTGCCTAATAGGAAACATATATTTTTATAAGTTTCCCAGTCACAAATCTAGCATTCTAGAGCAGTCATTAAACACACTAATCTAGTCAACCCAAGAACAAGAAATTATATTAATTCCTTCTATATATATGCATAAACTTTCATGAAGTTTCAATAAAAGAGGAGTTAAGCTTGCTGTGGCTGCCCAGTTACTGTAAGCAAGTTTCATACATTTTTGTCAGCAAAGCAATTTGGCGCTAACTCTTGGTCTCACATTTTAAACATCATAAAACACCAATAAACATCAGCATTTGAATGATGATGATTTACTGTTGTTTATAAATCATAATTTGAAATTATTAGGTTGGCCAACCTCTCTGAAATGAATGAGTCAGCACTGTTGTAACAAACAGCTGCGGGAGGCAGTCTTTGTTCGTAGGTTTCAAACCTATTATGCATTTTCAGGAACAAGTATTTTATCATACATATGCTTTTAAAGTGTGCGTTAATGTTTCAACTTCAATTCAAATTTCCAAACAACAAAATGAATTTTTCTTCAAACTAGAAAATTTTAAAAACTAGATCTAGCTGGAAAACGACTGGCCGGGGGAAGGTAGGGAAATCCCTGTTTGGGGACATTCCCCAGGGGGAGTAACTGTTCCCATCCCCACACTACAACCAACCTGCCCCAAGGACCAGGGTCACTTCCCATGGGGACTAACTTCCCCCCAACCCTACATGACCAGCCCACCACCAGAGTCCGGGTCACACCCCCCCCCCCCGGTTGGGGGCACCTACCTGTCTGCGACCACCCCACTCACAGGGTCAGGATCAGGATCACTTCCCCCATGGAGGCCACCTGCCCATCTCCAGAGTCAGGATCACCGCCCAGGAGGGCTATCTGTCCCCTATGACCACCCTGCCCCGCGGATCAGGGTCAGCTCCCTGGGAGCTAACTGTCCCCCTCCGCCATGACCATCCCGCCCGCCATGCTGAGGTGGCCCCGGGCTCCGCGCGCGGGTGACCGACCGACCGCCCTACCCCCGCTCGAGGCCCCGCCGCCCCCACTCACCCGCACAGCCTCGGCCTCAGGACACTGCCAAACGAACGCTGTGGGCGCGTGGTGCAACACGGGACGGCACTGGCGCCCTCGCCTGACCACGCCCAGGGGCGGGACTTCCCGGGGCGCCTAGCAACCATCCGGGCACACTCTGAGTCGCTCTGCAGAGGTGCCGATCTGCGGGGAGCGAGGGGCTGATTGGCCGGAGAGGACCCGAAGGCACCGCCCTCGGGCTTCAAACCTTGGGAGCGGGGAGGAGACGCGGTGTGGGATTGGAGGAGCCGTCCCGGGGCCCCGCCCAGCCACCCACCACCCCCCCCCTCCCCGCCGCCCCCCCCCCAGGGGGGCGGGGGGGGGGGGGGGGGGGGGGGGGTGAGGAAGGTCACTGGCCTCGCTGCTGCCCTGTGCCTCCCAGGCAGGGCTCGGGGGGTGGATGCGGCCGCGGCTCGAGCCCAGTCCACACTGGGAGGGGGGTTCTGACCCCCGGGGTGCATGGGGCGGGCTGGGTTTACACACTTTAATGCACACACATCACTATATGGGGGGGTTGGACCCAGCTACTGGAGTCAGCGGATTGCCTGAGAATGTCACCGGTTAGCAGTGCTCACATGTGTGTGCTGGCTGGGGCTGGGGGAGGTTTTGCCCCAGCTGCTGCAGTCATGGGATTGTGTTAGAATTTCACACATGCTCATGGAAAGGGGGAGGTCTCACCCCAGCTGCTATGGTCAGGGAATTGCCTGAGGATCTCCAGCCTGGTTTTCAGCCACTCAGGGTGGTGAGAAACGCCTGATGCTGTTGTGAAGTGAGAGTTGCGTCACCCCAAAGGCTTGTAAATGAGAAGGTGGTTTTATATATATATATTTAACTCTCGTGATTTTGGGGGCCTGACTTGTGATTTTTTTGCTTGTGCAGGGTTAGTCACACTGTACAGTAGCTGGCTGTGGTCAATGTGTAAGGTCAGTTTGTGCCAGGGCAGCTTACAAGGGGTCGCAGACCCAGCAAAAATAAGGTTTTAAATCAGTCTGGGTCGCTGAGGGGTGCACTTTAAGCATTGTCTTTCCAAAGCTGCTACTCCTAGATTATGATAGATCCCCAGAAACTTTATTCAGACCACTTTAAGAACTGGTTGAGGTGAATCCTTGCTTCCCCTTCCCACAAAGGCCTTGGCTGCACAGCTACTTAGACTATAAACTCTGTGGGGCAGGGACTGTCTTTTTGTACTGTGGGGTCCTAGTCCATGATAGGGGCTCCTAGACCCTACTGCAATACAAATATATAATAATAATATATCACTCTCTCATAACAGCATCTGGGCTACAGATTTATAACCTGTTGTAACCTGGTCATTCCATAAATATGTGGAAACTGAGTCCCCTGACTGAGTTATAACTGGAGGAAGATGAGACTTTAGTCTCTCTTTACATGATGGCAACAATAGACCAAGTTCAGCTATCTGGTGCCCTTGCTTATCAGACACCAAATAAATCCATTAAAGAAAAATGCTTTAATATTATTCCCATCTCTGGATATTTGTAAGTCTCAGCCTAGTAAATGCTTGTACCAGACTCCAAGACCTCAACCTGGGCTTTGTGGTTCCTTGTAAACTGATTCCTTAAAAATTCAGATACAATTTCAATTAACGATTGAATTCCTCAACTGTCTCTGGACAAAGAGAGGCTGCAGCGTACAAAACAGCCCTAATACAGGCAAACAAACATGTATTTAACCCATCGCCTTATTATTTAGACAGCACCATACATGTGCATGGTATTTTATAAAACATATAAACAAAGCTCCACATATTCTGTGATTCTGCAATATCAGCTTCAGTTGCTGCCACGGAACCATGCTCCAGAAAATCAGCTTTTGTTTAAAAAATGTAATTTCTAGCTCTTACATTTGGGAAAATAATCTCAAAACATGACCTGTGTGTAAGGGCTTGCCTACATTGAAGTTATGCCATAATAGCTATTCCCAAATAACTAAATAGTTCCATGTGCGGACGCTCTTACTCTGCACTAAGAGTGTCTTGTTCTCCATTCGTTTAATGCAGTGGATTAAGATAATTTGGAATAAAGCATGTTTATTCCAGAATAAGAGTGTCCACATGTGAGTTAATTGGGAATAGATAATCCTATTTTAATTCATACCCTATTTTATTCCAGATTAATTTTCATGTGTAGCCAAACCCTGGCCTACATAATGCCCATTTGAATCTGTAAAGAACCTCTAACAATGGCTCTAAGAGAGAGGTGGGTAAACTAGCTAGCCCCCAGCCCCTCCCCTGCTGTCCCCCCTTCCCCACAGCCATACGGGGAGCACTCTGACCCACCACTCCTGCCGGGCTGTGCGGCTTGTGCCCGTCCACCTCCCAGGCTTTCCAATAAGCCAGTCCTGCCGCTCTGAGCAGCATGGTAAGGGGGCAGGGAGCGAGGGGATTGGATAAGGGGTAGGGGGTTCTGGGGGGCAGTCAGGGGACAGGGAGTAGGGGGGTTGGATAGGGGGCAGGGGTCCCGGGAGGGGGCGGGCAGGGGACAAGGAGGGAGGGGGGGTTGGATGGGTGGGCAGTTCTGAGGGGGGCAGTCAAGGGGCGGAAAGTGGGAGGGGGCAGATAGGGGGCGGGGCCAGGCTGTTTGGGGCGGCACAGCCTTCCCTACCCGGTCCTCTATACCATTTCGTAACCCCGATGTGGCCCTCGGACCAAAAAGTTTGCCCACCCCTGCTCTAAAAGATGTAAACTGCCCCGGCCATCTCACTCGAGGCCTGTCAGGACCTGGACTCTGCAGCTGTGGAATCTTGCATTTTTCCAAGATACCACAGAAATCCGCATTTTTCTGCTGAATTTATCATTTTCCTGCTGCTAGATGCTGAGCTTTTTGTTTTCTGTCTCCCTACCCTGCTGGGACCTGCCCGCAGTTGCCTCTTGCTCTCCAACTTTCTTCACAGGAGGGAGGTCATTGGATTACATGTTTTCAGTGAGGAGGGGCAGGAATGAGACAGGGAACAAGCGCTAGAGTTCAGCTAGGGAGTGTGGGGAGTCTAAAATGCAGGCTGGGCCGCTAGGCAGCCTAGAGACCAGAACAGCAGCCAAGGCATGGGGAGCCGAGAAGATTATTTGCTGATGCTGACTACAAGTTCCCCCCTTTCCTAGCTCACATAGGGTGTAGGAAGGAAATTCTAAGCCAAGCCACTCAGACAACATTGTAACTGCTGAATTCCATAGAGCAGTGTCAAATTAATGATCTGGAGGATGGCATGGACTGCACTCTCAGCAAGTTTGCAGATGACACTAAACTGGGAGGAGAGGTAGATATGCTGGAGGGTAGGGATAGGATACAGAGAGACCTAGACAATTTAGAGGATTGGGCCAAAAGAAACCTGATGAGGTTCAACAAGGACAAGTGCAGAGTCCTGCACTTAGGACGGAAGAATCCCATTCACTGTTACAGACTAGGGACCGAATGGCTAGGCAGCAGTTCTGCAGAAAAGGACCTAGGGGTTACAGTGGACGAGAAGCTGGATATGAGTCGACAGTGTGCCCTTGTTGCCAAGAAGGCTAACGGCATTTTGGGCTGTATATGTAGGGGCATTGCCAACAGATCCAGGGATGTGATCATTCCCCTCTATTCGACACTGGTGAGGCCTCATCTGGAGTACTGTATCCAGTTTTGGGCCCCACACTACAAGAAGGATGTGGAAAAATTGGAAAGAGTCCAGCAAAGGGCAACAAAAATGATTAGGGGGCTGGAGCACATGACTTACGCGGAAAGGCTGAGGGAATTGGGATTGTTTAGTCTGCAGAAGAGAAGAATGAGGGGGGATTTGATAGCTGCTTTCAACTATCTGAAAGGGGGTTCCAAAGAGGATGGATCTAGACTGTTCTCAGTGGTACCAGATGAGAGAACAAAGAGTAGTGGTCTCAAGTTGCAGTGGGGAAGGTTCAGGTTGGATATTAGGAAAAACGTTTTCACTAGGAGGGTGGTGAAGCACTGGAATGGGTTACCTAGGGAGGTGGTGGAATCTCCTTCCTTAGAGGTTTTTACGGTCAGGCTTGACAAAGCCCTGGCTGGGATGATGTAGTTGGGAATTGGTCCTGTTTTGAGCAGGGGGTTGGACTAGATGACCTCCTGAGGTCCCTTTCAACCCTGATTTTCTATGATTCTATGAAATGAAGAACACAACAAAATCAATCTATCATTGAAACTAAACATTCAAGAATTGTAATTCAGAGACTATTTTCAGCTCAAGCTGCTGCTGTTGGATGACTGGGGATGGGGTATTTCCTGGGTATACAATGAATTATTATAACAGCTGCCACTTTGTGTGATACCAAGGGATGAACTGGGGACCTCCAGAGCACAAAGCATGCATTATAACAGACTAAGCTAGAGAACCAGGATAGCTACCTAAGCTCTATAACATATCCTCTGTGGCTTGGGCATAGATAAGGTCACATAATACATTGTTTAGTAGGTTAAATTAACATTGCTGCAGAATTAGGGAGTCCTTGCAATTTAATTTAGGGGGCCTAGCCACAGAATCTGGTCCTAGTGCACCCTGAAGTAGACAAGGCCCTGTACACAATTCCTTTGTATTCTGAAGCAATCCGCATGCAATGGTGCCTGCTATCTGCTTTCTCTGGTGCAGAAAGGTGGGAATTCTGTAGTTAATTCAGACAAATTCAAAAATTGTTTTCTTTACTGCATTAAACATGAAAAAAGAATATGAATATAGTATCCCATTGTTTATTTTTATATTACACATGAGGGTTTGTCTACACAGCAGGTGGGAGGTGTAATTCCCAGCTCAGGTAGATGTACATGCACTAGTTCTGTTCAACTAGCACCTAAAAATAGCTGTGTGGTTGCAGAGGTTTAGGCTAGCTGCCCATGTGCAATCTCACCTGCCACTCTATGTATGGACTCAGGCAGCTAGCCCAAGCTGCTGTGGCCACACTGCTGTTTTTAGGTGCTAGTTCAAGCAGAGCTAGCATGTGTACGTCTACCCAAGCTGGGAATTACACCTCCTTCCTGCTGGGTAGACATACTCCAAATGATTTGAAGGTGCCCCTGCTATTATATGTAAAACTAGCCACACTCAAATACTTTCCCCGGTGATATATAAACAAAAAAGAAATCCAGTTTAAATGACTGGTTAAAAATTACGTAAGTGCAGCATTTATTCAACCCAGCCCAGAGCCCTTCAATAAGTGTGGTGCACTGTGGCCTTTATCTATGTTTCATGCAATGGTGTTGCTTTTTCCCTGAGGCAATATGGTGTCCAGGAAACAAATGTGATGATGATAAACTGGGTTCCACTGTATGCAATTCAAGGATCAAAGCATTTGCAAAGGGATATCTATATACATATGTATGGAGGACCAATGTTTATCTGAAGGTGAATTATTTGCAAAAAAGTGTACTGTGCATTTCAAACTCACAGGAGTCAGGCTGAAGTGAATCTATTCTACCACCACATTCAAATTAAATTTAGGACTAAATCTTGAGGCAAAACACTAGATATTGAAATGTATGGTTCAAACCTGCACTGGCAAGCAGGCCTGGTCTAGTGTCTCTCCATCTAGGTGGTATCCCATCCATGTACCCAAACTTCTTTAGCTTGCAATAGCCAACAAGATCACAGCACAAGGTGCCATGGCAGCAGATGGATAAAAGCCATTAAGTTACAAACAGTACATCCTATCATTTGTACACAACAGATACCACCTCAAAAAGATCCCTTTCAGATGCAAAAGGAAAGGGATAGTCTTTAATGGCTGTTAAAAATGCCATCTTCAATCTGCTGTTGGCTAGAAGACTGCACCCCATCCTGTAAAGCGCTGACCTGGCCATTATATTTTACATTTTCACACTCTCCAGGTTGGGTTACTGCAGCTCACTCTAGCTAGGAATGAGCACCCCAACATTATAAAAAGCATGAATTGGTCCAGAATGCAGCAGCCCACCTCCATACTGTCATTAGTTGCTGAGAGTACCTCACCCTGGCACTCTGCTCACTATGCTCAGGGCCGGCTCTGGCTTTTTGGCAGCCCCAGGCAAAAAAAAAACAAAAAAAACACCCTGCGGCGCGGCTGGAGCGCGGGTGCAGGGGGACCGGCTGGGGGGGCGAGGGGGGGGGGGGGGGGGGGGGGGGGAAAAAGGGGGGGGGCCGGGGTTCCACAGGGACGCTGCCACGCGGCCCCTCCCGCTGCACCGCCTCCTGCCGCGAGGGCTCTACTCTGGTCGGCGGGGAGGAAAGGAAGAGGACTGCCCTGCAGGGTGCTCCGATCCTCTGCGCCGCCGCCCCCTACAGGGCGGCCAGAGCGGAACACACACACACACAAAAAAAGCAGCCGTGCCACCCTAGGATTGGGCAGAATGCCGCCTCAAACACTCTGCCGCCCCAAGCACCAGCTTGCTCAGCTGGTGCCTGGAGCAGGCCCTGACTATGCTGCTGTGTTATGGGGAGCTGGTTCAGATTCCACCTCTGCACTAATTTTTTTAAAAACTCTTTATTTAGGAAGTTTGAACAGGTTTATAAATTTTTGCCATGTAAATATCAGAGACAAAACAATAATTATTATAACAGTTAGCTTTTCGAGAAACATTATTGCCACTTACAAAGCTAATCTTAAGCCTCACTTCTTCAGCCAAAGCTTTTCCACAGCCATAAAGCAATGTTGAAAATAGTTTAGCTGATAGGTTTTGTTCTCTCTACAAATACACTTTCTCAGCCTATTACAGAAAGCGTAATAAGAAACTGGCAGCTGCAGATCAATTCCTGGTGTCGAGAGACCCAAATGACATCTTTTCCCACAGTAGGACAGTGTTTGGAGCTATAATAATCTATCATTGGTTCTCAACCTATTTACCATTGTGGGCTGCATCCAGTACTACCTGCATGGCCCTGAGGATGATGTCACATGGGCTGCAGCTCTGTGCTGATTGGGCCACAAGTGGCCTGAAGGCTGAGAACCACTGGCTGGAGAGAGATTTCTTTGGTTGTGTCAGAAGGCATGGAGCTCCCTAGCCAATAACTGCTCGATCGCCTTTCAGTCTTGCGTGTCCTGTATGAGCTTTGAACATGCTGATTATATCTGAGTATAGAATAATAGCATTTAAAAATAACAATGAATAACGCAGTATGGGGCTATTAGGAAATTTATTATAAAATAGATTTATCCATTTTTCAGTAATTTCTCTCTGAAAAAAAATGAGACCAAAAAAAAAGCACTATCATGACATCACGGCAAACAGTTAAATAACCCAAACCCACTCACCAGAAGATGTGAGCACCTCATTGTAAGACAATCTGATTTCTTTACTGCTCTTGCTGCCAGCCCCAGTATCAACTCAGCTCTTTAATGCATTTGGGAGAAACATCTTAAAATTCACCAAAATACATAAAAATATACCAGCTGTTATAGAGGAAATGAGGCTGCATTTCCTTTTGCCTGTGGATTCTGCCCTGAGGTCCTAAGATGACCTATTGTAACCTGATTGTTTAAAACTTACTAAAGGTTCCTCCCTCTGCTCATATCAGTCACATGAAATTGTATAATCTCAACTGCAGCCTTTGCCAGCAGAGCTGGAGTGACCTAAATTCTGTCTGATGACCCCGTTCTTCAAATTATTATTATATAAGGAAGCTGGCGCTACATAGGAGAGATCCTCAGGAAGGAGCCAGGGCTGATCCTAGCAAATCGCTTGAAGATCCCCAGAAAGGAGACAGCAGCTGATTCTGGGAAGGGCCCAAGGATCACCAGGAAGAAGGTAAATAACATGAAACATGCTTAACAATGCTGCAAGCAAACCAGGAAATGACAGTCTCTCTCGCTGGGCCAAACTCGTGGCCATCGGGTATTTGCCGTGTTTTTAGGGGGAACCCTGCTCCCATCCAGTCTGCTTCTAAATCCAATATAGCAATAATGATGTTACTGTGACCCTTACTGCACAGGAAAGGGCAGACCCCTTCATAAGAGACACCTCCCTGTCCCTGCCCAATCCCCCTCTGGAGTGAACCCCATGTGAGCCAATCTCTGCTCCACCCACCACCAAGTCCTGTGTGGCAGCACTACAGGCCTCTGGCCATGTCCTCAGGCCTGCTACCCCCACACACCCCAGCCATCCAATGCATTTTGTGAGAACCATAAACTTATTAGGGGGTTCTAGTCTGACTTTTAATCTAACAGGCTGGTATCCAGTT
The DNA here is from genome assembly GCF_013100865.1 of Trachemys scripta elegans. Lineage (NCBI taxonomy): Eukaryota > Metazoa > Chordata > Testudines > Emydidae > Trachemys > Trachemys scripta. The sequence goes on along the minus strand of NC_048301.1, from coordinate 131,622,599 downwards.
TAGGCCCTTAAAGGTTCTGGACCCATGTTGCTTATTGAAAGCAATCAGTACCAGTTTCTTTTTTATAAATTGTACTAAAACTTTTAAATTAAGATTTAAAAAACAAGAAAAAACTATCACTGGAGCTAAGCCATCATTATTAGTACTAAACAAATAACTCCATCAAATCAACAAGTCGTGCTACAATATTGGCTTGGACTTGTATCAACAGATTAATACCAAAAGTAAGTTCCTAAGTAGGTAGCTATATTTGGTTATTGATTGTACTAAAGAATTTTACCAAAGACAATCAAATCTATAATTTGAATCGAGTAGCCTAATACTGAAACCAGATCCTCAGAGCCAATTATAAAGCATCCTTCTTATGGTTTGTCTACATAGGAAAATTACACCAGTATAAAACAAGGTGTGAATTTAAAGTGCTGTAGTTACACCAATAGAGCTCTGCATGTGGACATTTACTCCAATATAAGAGTGCTTTTTTCTGTTTAGCATGTTATTTTGGCAGAGGTTAAAGCTAAACCAAAATAGTCATTCTTAAACCGGAATAAGTGTCCACATGGGGAGTTCTATCGGTATAACTACAGCACGTTGAATTCACACCTTACCATATACCGGTATAACTTACCCATGTAGGCAAACCCTAACCCTTTTGTGATGGGGTATACAAACCCCACACTGGGATGGAAGCAGTTAAAGGACAGTACTGGGCCCAGCTAGCCTGTTAAACCTGCAGAGCATGCGGCAACTGGAGAAAAGGTTGAAAAGGGAGCAACCCCAGCTCAGAAGTCTGGAAAAGAGTACAGAGCTACCCTAAAGGCTTCTGCCAAAAGGGGCTAGAGACGCCTCCCTGAAGTACCAGGACTGAACTGTGAGCCTGCTCAGGGATGATGGTTTGGTTTCCCTTTCCCCTATCTGGGACCAGAAGCAGTGGTAGGAAGTGACCCGGGGAGGGTAACTCAGAGGGTCCCTGTGACACTCTGTATCTCGGGGAAACACCTTGAATCCCAATGCTCATCCTTATGATTGTGTGGTATCCAATGCAAAGTTTGTCATGTCGGACATCCTCGGAAAGTTCATGATGCACTGAGCATTGTTGTTATAGTAATGTTATAAGTTGTAATTTCATGTATATAGTTATGAGGCTGAAAACGTGTTCTCATGGCTTAAAACAAGCCAGGCAAAAGTCTCCAGGAACAGAGGGGCAGTTCACACCTCATCAGGGCATGTATGGGACAAACCCACCTCAGCCAAACAAGAACAAAGGACACTGGCCTAGCAGCAACAAAGTGAGTCACCCCCCTTTCCTTGGTCAGTCAGGGACTACGATGAGGTAATGCTCACCTGACTCTGAAGGGGGGGGGTGGCAAAGCCAAGAAGGAAGAAGGAACATGATAAAAGGGAGAGATGTTGGCCATGCTCTTCCTCTCTCTTCCACCTCCATCTACAGACATCACCACCAAGCGACTTAATTGCTGATCAAAGGGGAGAGGCTGGCTGAAGGGAAACCAGCCAGCCTGTGGGGAGAAGCATCTAAGTTTCTAAGGGCACTGAAAGTGTTAAGATCAGTTTAGAATGCGTTTTGCTTTTATTTTATTTAACCAAATCCAACTTGTGCTTTGACTTATGCTCACTTAAAATCTATCTTTTGTAGTTAATAAATGTGTTTGTTTATTCTACCTGAAGCATTTGGTTTGAAGCGTGTCAGAGACTCCCCTTGGGATAACAAGCCTGGTACATATCAATTTCTTTGTTAAATTGACAAACTCATATAAGCTTGCAGCGTCCAGCAAGCATAACATGACACTGCAAGACGAAGGTTCCTAGGGTTGTGTCTGGGAGATATTGGCTAGTGTCATTCGGTTGCACAGTCTAAGTAGTTTACATGCCAGAGGCTGTGTGTGATCAGCCCAGGAGTGGGGGTTCTCACAGCAGAGCTGGGTAAGGCTGGCTCCCAGAGTCAAGGATTGGAGTGACCAGCAGATCACCGGTCCAGATAACACCAGGGGAATGTCACAGTCCCCCCTGGAAGTCTAATGCTGCTGACCCTCCTAGGGCCCTGGGTCAGAGCCTGGTGAAGTGGGTGGGCCTGGGCTCCCCTACCACTGCCCCATGACTGAGTGGATGCTAACCACTAGGCATTCCAGCCCACTGGGCATTACAGCTTTCCATTCCCTCCTCCTCTGAGAATTATTATACTGGATGCTCATGATAAGCAGAAACCTAACAACTCTTATTTATCAGAAGTTACAGGTAAAAACCTGGTGAAATGTGCTATATAATATACCTAGTTCTTATCTTCAAGACTTTTGAACTCAGAACACTCTTTAATGAGTGCCTTTATGAGACAATATTTAGGGTCATTTAAATCTGGGGAACTTGTCTTACTAGTACTTCCCTCGTGTGGGATTTATGAGTGCCTCCAAACCCATGCATGCCTACAGCCACACTTTCAGAGCCTGACAATTAAGAAATTAAAAGGCTGGGATGTCTCGCAGCTAACAGAAACTTAAATAAGAATGGCCAGACTGTGTCAGACAAATGGTCCATCTAGCCCAGTATCCTATCTTCCGACAATGGCTCGGGCCAGATGCTTCCGAGAGAATGAATGGAACAGGGCAATTTTTTAGTGATCCACCCGTCGTCCAGTCCCAGCTTCTGGCAATCAGAGGTTTAGGGATACCCAGAGCATGGGGTTGCGTCCCTGCCCATCTTGGCTAAGAGCCACTGATGGACCTATCCTCCATGAACATATCTAATTATTTTTTGAACTCACTCACACTTTTGGCATTCACGACATTCCCTGCACGAGTTCCACAGATTGACTGTGCATTGTGTGAAGTACTTCCTTTTGTTTGCTTCAAACCTGCTGCCTATTAATTTCATTGGGTGACCCCTAGGTTCTTGTGTTATGTGAAGGGGTAAACAACACTTCCCTATTCAGTTTCTCCAAATCATTCATGATTTTATAGACGTTTATCATATCCCACCTTAGTCATCTCTTTTCCAAGATGAACAGTCCTATTCTTATTAATCTGTCCTCATACAGAAGCTGTTCCATAACCCAGGAAACAGCTTTTTTGCTCATAGCACCAAGGACACCCTTTTAGCCTGTTCCCTGACCCAAAATCCTCTTTCCCAGTGTTTTCCAAGGTCAGCAATCACACTTTCAGCTGCTCCTTCAGGCTGTCTACACTACAGTAGCACAGCTCTGGCACTTCAGGACCGTTGTTTGAATGCTTCCTACATCGACAGAAGGGGTTTTTCCATTGAGGTAGGTAATCCACTTCTGTGAGAAGCTAGGTCTGCTGTCAACCTAGCCACATCAATGCCGGGGGTTCAGTAAACCTAAGTACGGTGCTTAGGGTGTGAAATTTTTCAGAGCTCTGAGCAATCTGGTTAGGTTGACCTAAGATTTAAGTGTAGACCAGGCTTCAGTCTGTCCTTGTCTGATCTCAGTTTGCGTGATCTCTTTCTCACTTACACACACACATGCACAAAACAATACTCAGCCAAAAACTGCTGAGTGGTTTCACACACACCTTTAGTCTTTGGTGGGGCTCAGGCTTAGAGTTATGTTAACTGAAGGGTTAACTAACAGTGTTTAGGCCCTGACCCAGAGCCCATTAAAGTTCATGGAAGAACTTCTGTTGACTCCAGGGCCCCATGACTAAGATTTTCAAAGGTGAGTAGTGATTTGGGGTACCCAACTTGAGACACCTCCAGGGCCTGATTTTCAGAAGGTGAGTCCTCAGCACTTCCTGAACATCAGGACCCTTTAAGGCATCACAAGCTGGATACCCCAAAACCACTCGTCAGCTTGGCCCAACATCCTTACTCCCACATTCGTAACTTCACCACGGACCCACACGATGACAGGAGAAGAAAGGTTCCTCTCCTACCATCAATGTTTGTTGACAAGAGAGGCTAATAAGTGATTCCATAAAAGGGAAGTGTGGTTCATAAGGGATCAAAGCACTCACTCAAATACTCTTTTGATATTGTTCAAGCCAGACACCGCATTGTGTTGCAGCGCTGACAGGAAGCTGAAAGCCAAGATGTGGTTGTGCTTGACTTTATTAAAGTTATACCCCTGAAGGCTTTGGCCCATGCAGGTTGACATTGAGTTCCCATTACACTTTTTGCAAGAGTAGGAAAACTGTGCAGCAAAGACTGAATTAGGCAAATAATGGATTTTTTTGGTTCTCCAGCAATTCTGAAAAATTGAAACATTTGTTTTGAGTCAAAAACCAAAACTGAATTTTTTCTATACTTCTGATGAGAAAATAGTCAAAACAATATTTCTGGTCAAACAAAATGGTTTGTTTGAACCAAAATGAAATATTTTGTTTCAGTTTTAAGCAGTTTTAACACATTTTAATTGTATTTAATAAATGTGAAGGAAATTTCAAAACAAAAAGTTGTTTTAAACCAAAAAATTGAAATGTTACTTTTTGGATTTTTTTTGTTTTGTTGTTGTTTGGGGGTGGGCTGTTTTGTTTGAACATGAACAATTCAGCCAAACCAACACAAATCTGTGAAACTTTTTGATGTCTCTGAATCTGCATTTTTTGCCCATAAACATTTCGGCTGAACGATTTTGCCCAGCTCTAGCTGGACACAGGATTGCCATTCCCAACCATAGAAAAATTTTCATTCAGGTCCCCCCAAATCATGAGACGTTTAAAAAAATATTGGGTTATTTTTACTGATTGCTTCTTTCTGCATTCAGACACAGAGGACTTTGAACATTCCTTATAAAGAAACAAGACTGCATCAAAGAAACATCTGACTACTACCAATTTCTACTCCCAACTGGAACACCCACAGGGCTACAAACTTTGACTAGCCACTTGGCATGAAAAGAGACTGTCACTGCTTCTGTGCTATGAACTGAAGGGATCTGTCACATGCAAGCAAATGGCTAGGACTAAATGAATTTAATCAGGAGATCTTCAATGATCTGAAATACAAAAAAGAGTCCTACAAAATGTGGAAACTAGGTCAAATTACAAAGGCAGAATATAAACAAAGAACACATGTATGTAGGGACAAAATTAAAAAGGCCAAGGCACAAAATGAAATTAAACTAGCTAGAGACATAAAGGGTAACAAGAAAACATTCTGAAAATACATTAGAAGCAAGAGGAAGATCAAGGACAGGGTTGGCCTGTTACTCAATGGAGGGGGGCAGGGAACAATAACAGAAGATGTGGAAATGACTTTTGTTTCAGTTTTCACCAAAAAAAAGTTAGTAGCGACTGGAGGTCTAAAATAGTCAATGTCACTGAAAATGTGATAGGAAAAGAACAAGTTAAATATATTAGAGAAAGAACAAGTTTAAAATTATTTAGACAAGTTAGATGTCTTCAGGTCAGCAGGACCTGATATAATACATCCTAGAATACTGAAGAAGATATCTGAGCCATTAGCGATTATCATTGAAAAGTCATGGAAATACAGGAGTGATTCCAGAGAAATAAGGAAAACCCAGGGAATTACAGGCCCATCAGGTTACTTCAGTAATCGGAAAGATAATGGAGCAATCAATTTGCGAAAACTTAGAAGAGCACCCCAGCCCCACAGCACTGGGCGGGAGGGAGGCACAGCATTAGCCTCCTGGAGTCCGGCCAGCCCCCTCTAACCCTAGCCCCAGCCCCAGCGCTGCCATGGGGGAACAGCATGGGCAGTGAGCAGGAGAGGACCTGCGGGCAGAGCATGGGCGAGGCCATGTAGGGCTGTTTGGGGAAGCTCTGTCTCCCCTGGCCTGCGATACCCACCACCCATGAGCCTAGCCCGGCTGAGCCTGGTGCCTGACCCTGAGCACGGGCAGAGCGTGACTAGGAGGCGCTCGCTGATTCCCAGGCTCACAGCGTGGCCTCTCACCGGGGTCATTCCTGGTCAGGTTCCCGGTGATGTTGGGGGGCCCAGGCAGGTCTGTAACACAAACCAGACAGGGGGTTTCAGTGGGGTTGGACAGCACCGGAGGGGGAAGGTCACTAGTGATCACTGAGCCGAGACGTGGACCCTCGCTGTGAGATGGGGGATGAAAAAGTCCCTGAAGTGACACAAGACCCGTGGGCGGGGAAGAGAAGCGACAGACCAGACTGAGCCCCACCCAAGAGGCGCCCAACATAACCCAGGGGCCAGTTTAGGGCCGCGCCGGGGAACCAGAACCGTGGGAAATGGAAACCCAAGGGACCAAAACTGGTTGGTCAAAATTGGGCCTAATTGGCAGAGTCACTAAAGAGGGGCCGGGCTGCTCCGGCCTGGGTACTTGAGCAAGCGTAACCAGTGCCACTATCTGCCTGGCACCTGGGCATTCAGCGGCCTGCTCCCCAAATGTGTCCTCCCCAGGGCGGGACAGAGCCAGGGGTCTAAATAACCCCACTCCCACTCCCACCCCAGACCCAGCCACCACCAGGGACATCAGAGACCCCCGTCATGGGTCCTTTGCCTCCCCTCTCAGTTCGTCTCTCCCCAGCCCTCTCCTTTTGTCCTATGGCTTAGCTGCCAGGCCTGGATATTTTGCAGTCTGGCTGCGCCTAGAGCGGCAGCTAAAAGTAACATGCAGAACAGCCAGATACTGATACTGGCTGGCTAAGCCTGGCAGGGTCCATCCACGCTGCCCTCAAAGCCCCACGGCACCGAGCCTCAGAGCCTGGGTCCGTTGTGTCGGGCTCGCGGAACTCGGGCTGTGGGTCTTTGATTGCAGTGCGGACATTTCCTCCGAGGTCTGTGTAGACGTTTGGGGTTGAGCTGGGGCCTGACTTCAGACATGGGCTAGGGACTGCGGGGCTGGTTCCTTCTAAATCTCCCGCCGGCTGAACGGAACACGGGCCATCCTTACACTGATGCCTGATTTGATCCTTCACCTTGCAAAGGCAGCCGCTGATTTTCCCTCTCCCCTGGATCTACAGCGCGAGGGTCACAGACCATTTAATGCGGGTTTGCCCTGCGGCAGGGCGGGCTGAGGTATCTGGGCACTGAGCCCGGAGCATGTTTAGTGCCGGACAGTGAATGGGTCCCATTCACACTCTGCCCCATATAGAGCATCCACCGATCCTGGCAGAAAGGGGAGGGGGTGGAGAAGATGTGGAGGGACAGCCTGGGGGAATCTCAGGGGGAACTGGGGTGGCTGGTGTGAGGGGAAATCCCAACAAGGGGGGATTGGAATGGGGGCTGTGGATAGCAGCACAGGAGGATTCTGGGGGCAGGGCAGGTTGGGGGTAGAGAGGGGAGCCATAAGCAAGGGGGGCAGGAAGGGGTGAAGATCCCAATGGAGAAGGGGCTGCAAGGTGTGGAGGGAAGGGGCCTGGAGTAGAATTGGCTGAGGGTGCATGGTGGGCCGTGGGGATCCCAGCACAGGGCAGAATTGGGGGAGGGGCTGGAGGGCAGGGCTGGAGAGCCCAGGGGTGGGATCCCAGCAGAGGGAGGTGGGGGCTGGCATGGAGGGACTGGGTGGGTCACTCACAGCCGATGTGGAGCCGGATGGTTCTGTTTGTGGAAGGTCCCTGTGCTGAGCTGTAGGTGACGCTGCAGACGAGCTCTTTGCCATCATCCTGCCATGGGGCAGGCGTGAAGCTGAGCGCGGAGCTGTGGGCCCAGGTGCTGTTCGCCAGCTGGGCTGAGATGTTCCGGGCTGTGTCGCTGAATGGCCCCATCCAGGTGACTTGGGGAGGGGGCCCGGAGCAGCGCCCAGGGGCCGTGCAGTTCATAGTCACCGGCTCCCCGGCCACCAGCATCCCTGGCCTCCCCTGCGCCGGCGAAATCTGGATCTCTGGCTCCTCCGTCAGCTCTGAGACAGGGGAGAGGGGAGAGAATCACTTGGGGACATGGGGCGTTTGCCCTTTAGGGGCGCTGGCTGCGATCCGGCCCCAGGACGGGGAATGGCTGGCTCAGGGGGGTTGATGAGCGGTGTCATAAATATAGAGGGAAGAGTAACAACTTTACGTATGCAGTAGCATAAAATCTTTCTTTGGTAGCTGTACTAAATCGCCTTACCTGTAAGGGGTTAAGTAGCTCAAATAACCTAGTTGGCACCTGACCAGAAGGATCAATGAGGAAAGAAGATACTTGCAAATCTGTGGGGGTGGGAGGAGGATTTGTTTGTTGCTCTCTCTTTGTTGTTCCCTCTCTGGACGGAGAGAGAGAGACCAAGCAGGTACAACATCTCCTGAAAATATACCTGGAATAATAGATCTAAACCCACAGAAATTGTAAGTAGGCAAGGAAAGGCATTAGGTTATCTTTTGTTTTAGCTTGTCAATTTTCCTATGCTACATATATAGTTTTATTCCTATTTTCGTAACTGGGAAGCTGAGCCAGAGGGGAATCCTCTGTATTTTACATCTTTTATTTACCCTGTGAAGTTACCTTCCAAACTGATTTTGCAGCTGTGATTCTTTTTATATATATAAATAAAGTTCTTCTTTTCAGAACCTGATTGATTTTCAGTGTCCTGAAGACAAAGAGTCTGGTCTGTGCTCACATTGTTAACCAATTGGTTGGTATATTATTCTCAAGCCTCCGCAGGAAAGGGGGTGGAAGGGACTTGGGGGGATATTTTGGGAGGATAAGGTTTCCAAGTGACCCTTCCCTGAATTTTTCTATAAATCACTTGGTGGTGGCAGCAATACCGTCCAAGGACAGGGGAAGGAATTTGTGCCTTGGGGAAGTTTTTAACCTAAGCTGGTAGAATATAAGCTTAAGGGGTCTTTCATGCGGGTCCCCACATTTGTACCCCAGAGTTCAGAGTGGGGGGGAACCCTCAAAAGCGGTGACTGTGCTTGCTCTTACCTAGCACGGAGATGATGAGCGCAGGGCCAGTGCCATCAGAATTGGAGCGGTAAGTGTGTTCAAACATGCCTTTCTCGACGTAAAGGTAATATTTCCTTGCATCCATCCGTCGGGCATCACTGATTTGCAGGGAGCAATCGCTGTGCGCTGGATCCCCCGTCAGCCAGAACCGGCCCTGGGTCTCCTGTGACCCCCAAGAGCTGGGGACACTGCTGGCCACAGAATGATCCTGGCCCACAGTAGCAGGCTCCTTGAACCAGTGTCCGTATTCCTGGGCCGAGGGATTGTCGGTGTCATACGAGGCTGGGTATGTGAAGTTGCAGGGGACGAGAACGCAGAGACCTTCCTGCACGGACACTGACTGCGGCACCGCCAGGATAAATCCAGGTGGCTGGGACAGGGACCCTGCAGGGGACGGGAAGGGATCGAAGTGGGACCCATAGAGAGCAGAGACCAACCCTGAGCTGCACCACCCAGCCCTGCCAGTTCCCCTCACTCCGGAGCCCAGCCCTGAGCTCAACCCCCCATCGAGGTCTATCAGTGCCCCGCACTCCCAACTAACAGCTCCATGAGAGCCCAGCCCTGGGTCCTTGACCAATTCTCATTCCATTTAGTTTCCATTCCTCCCTCCATCAAGCCCCCTGCCCGCTCCCTGTCACTCAGCGCCCCCTAGCACCACACTGGGGCACTGGGCTCCCCTCCCCCTCTGGCCAGTCTCCCTTCCAAGTTTTGGGACAGACCTGGCCCCGCTTAGCACAGGTTCTGCCCTTCCCCCTGCACTGGGGCTGCAAGTGCTTCTTACTTACCCCTCCAGAGCAGGGCGAGGAGCAGGACCCTCAGCATGGCAGGACCCCCTGCTCTCCAGAGGGGGCGCTGAGGCGGGAGCTCCCTTTCCCAGGTGTCATGCTGTGGCAGCAGGGCTCTGCCCATGGCTGGGGCGTCTGGCTGGGACAGTCCTAGAGACAGATGCGGGGGTGAGACGTATGAGAGTAGATGCTGTTTGGGGACACATATCAGCCTGGGGGACCATCAGTACTGCTGGGCTCTGCAGGGGCCTGATCTAGGGCTGCTGGCAATGCAGTGACCTCCCTCCTCACAGAAAACCACAAATCACCAAACCGTCCTGAGAGATCGTGGGCTAAAAAAATCCTTAAATTGGCAAAAAAACCTGAGATTTTCTCTAATAATCACAAAAGCAGCCAGAATATCCTGAGCTGGTGATGGAAGATGGTCGGAAGGCAGTGCTGCTCAGTGCCTGCTTTGCTTCAGTCTTCGCACAAAAAAACAATATGTGAGTGGACGACTAGCGATGTTATCACAGACAACAAAGGGGAAAGGCTGCAGATCGGGATAAGTAAAGAACACATCAGGGATGTTCCGGCCAAATTGAATGAACTCAGATCAGTGGGGCAGGACGCCGTTCAACCCAGGGTGCTGAAGGAATTAGTGGAAGAAATCTTGGAGCCACTGGCAATAATATTTGCAAACTCATGGATGCCAGGAGAGGTCTCAGAAGATGGGAGAAGGGTTAACAGAGTGGCCATCTTTAAAAGGGGGAAAAGGAGGAGCCGGGGAACTATAGACCAGTAAGTCTTGCCTCGAAAAATGGAAAGCTACTAGAGCAATGTATAAAACCTTCAATTTGTGAGGACCAAAGGGTGATCATGAGCATGGATTTACCAAGAACAAATCCTGCCAAACCAGCTTGGTTTCCTGCTTTGATGAGGTAACTGGGTGGGGGCTGGGGGAAAGCTCCAGAAGTGATCCCGGTAGTTGAAGGCCAATAAGCCTTCAATAAACCTGGAAAACTCATGGCGATCGGGGGAGGTCCTGGATGACTGGAAAAAGGCTAATGTAGTGCCCATCTTTAAAAAAGGGAAGAAGGAGGATCCGGGGAACTACAGGCCAGTCAGCCTCACCTCAGTCCCTGGAAAAATCATGGAGCAGGTCTTCAAGGAATCAATTCTGATGCACTTAGAGGAGAGGAAAGTGATCAGGAACAGTCAGCATGGATTCACCAAGGGGAAGTCATGCCTTACTAACCTAATTGCCTTCTATGATGAGATAACTGGCTCTGTGGATGAGGGGAAAGCAGTGGATGTGTTATTCCTTGACTTTAGCAAAGCTTTTGATACGGTCTCGCACAGTATTCTTGCCGCCGAATTAAAGAAGTGTGGGCTGGATGAATGGACTGTAAGGTGGATAGAAAGCTGGCTAGATCGTCGGGCTCAACGGGTAGTGATCAATGGCTCCATGTCTAGTTGGCAGCCGGTTTCAAGCGGAGTGCCCCAAGGGTCAGTCCTGGGGCCGGTTTTGTTTAATATCTTTATTAATGATCTGGAGGATGGTGTGGACTGCACTCACAGCAAGTTTGCAGATGACACTAAACTGGGAGGCGTGATAGATACACTAGAGGGTAGGGATCGGATACAGAGGGACCTAGACAAATTAGAGAATTGGGCCAAAAAAAAACAAACAAAACCTGATGAGGTTCAACAAGGACAAGTGCAGAGTCCTGCACTTAGGACGGAAGAATCCCATGCACTGCTACAGACTAGGGACCGAATGGCTAGGCAGCAGTTCTGCAGAAAAGGACCTAGAGGTCACAGTGGACGAGATTCTGGATATGAGTCAACAGTGTGCTCTTGTTGCCAAGAAGGCTAACAGCATTTTGGGCTGTATAAGTAGGGGCATTGCCAGAAGATCGAGGAACGTGATCGTTCCCTTTATTCGACATTGGTGAGGCCTCATCTGGAGTACTGCGTCCAGTTTTGGGCCCCACACTACAAGAAGGATGTGGAAAAATTGGAAAGAGTCCAGCGGAGGGCAACAAAAATGATTGGGGGCTGGAGCACATGACTTATGAGGAGAGGCTGAGGGAACTGGGATTGTTTATTCTCCAGAAGAGAAGAATGAGGGGGGATTTGATAGCTGCTTTCAACTACCTGAGGAGGGGTTCCAAAGAGGATGGAGCTTGGCTGTTCTCAGTGGTGGCAGATGACAGAACAAGGAGCAATGGTCTCAAGTTGCAGTGGGGGAGGTCTAGGTTGGATATTAGGAAACACTATTTCACTAGGAGGGTGGTGAAGCACTGGAATGGGTTACCTAGGGAGGTGGTGGAGTCTCCTTCTTTGGAGGTTTTTAAGGCCCGGCTTGACAAAGCCCTGGCTGGGATGATTTAGTTGGGAATTGGTCCTGCTTTGAGCAGGGGGTTGGACTAGATGACCTCCTGAGGTCCCTTCCAACCCTGATATTCTATGATTCTATGATTCTAAGCCAATTCAGTGAAGGGGAAACTGGTTGAAATTATAGTAAAGTGAAACTATAGTAAAGAACAGAATGATCATATGCATAGATTTGTTAGGGAAGATTCAATATGGTTTTTGTAAAGGGAAATCATGGCTCACCAAACTACTAGAATTTTTGGAGGGAGTCAACAGCATGTGGACAAGGATGACCCAGTCCATGTACTTAGATTTTCAGAAAGCCTTTGACAAGGTTCCTCCCAAAAGGCTCTTATGCAAAGTAAGCTGTCATGGGATAAGTGGGAAAGTCCTCTCCTGGATCAGTAACTGGTTAAAAAATAGCAAACAAAGGATAGGAATAAATGGCTAATTTTCACAGTGGAGAGAGGTAAATAGTGGTGTCCACCAGCGTTCTGTATTGTTACCAGTGCAGTTCAACATGTTAATAAATGATCTGGAAAAAGGGGTAAACAGGGAGGTGGGAAAATTTGCAGGTGATACAAAACTACTCAAGATAGTTAAGTTCAAAGCTGACTGTGAAGAGCTACAAAGGTATCTTACAAAACTAGGTGACTGGGTAACAAAATGGCAGATGAAATTCAATGTTAATAAATGAAAAGTTATACACATTGGGAAACATAATCCCAACTATACATATAAAGTGGTGGGGTATAAATTAGCTGTTACCACTCAAGGAAGAGTTCTGAGAGTCACTATGGATAGTTCTCTGAAAACATCCTCTCAATGTGCAGCGGCCATCAAAAAACTGAATGTTGGGAATCATTAAGAAAGGGATAGATAATAAGACAGAAAATATCATATTGCCTCTATATAAATCCATGGTACACCCACATCTTGAATACTGCATGCAGTTTTGGTGGCCCTATCTCAAATTGGAATTGGAAAAGATTCAGAAAAGGGCAACAAAAACGGTTATGGGTGTGGAACAGCTTTTATAGAAGGAGAGATTAATAAGACTGGGACTGTTCAGCTTGGAAAAGAGAGGACTAAGGGGGGATATGATAGAGGTCTATAAAATCCTGACTAGTGTGGCTGAAGTAAATAAGGTAGTATGATTTACTCCTTCCCATAACACAAGAACTAAAAGTCCCCAAATGAAATTAATAGGTGGCAGGTTTAAAAGAAATGTAAGGAAGTATTTCTTCACACAACAAAAGTGAACCTGTGGAAATCTTTGCCAGAGGATGTTGGGAAGGCCAAAACTATAACAGGGTTCAAAAAGAACTGGATAAATTCATAGAGGATAGATCCATCAATGGCTATTAGCCATGATGGATAGGGATAGTGTCCCTAGCCTCTATTTGCCAGAAGCTGCGAATGGGTGATAGGGGATGGATCACTTGTTGATTACCTGTTCTGCTCATTCCCTCTGGGGCACCAGGCATTGGCCACTGTCGGAAGATAGGATACCCAGTATGGATGATCTTATGGAGAAATGTGGGCTTGGTGGAACTATTAAGTGGATACATACTAATTAAACAAGCGCAAACAAGAAGAAACTTAATGGAATGACATGGGATTGGAGGGAGGTCCCAAGTGGGGTTCCACAGGGATCTGTTCTGGGTCCCATGTTATTTAACATCATTATCAATGACCTGGATGTAAGACTAGGGAGCAGACTGATCAAATCTGCAGATGACACAAAGCTAGTGGGGGTTGCCAACACTTTGGAAGACGGAGCTAAAATTCAGAGGAATCTTGAAAAATTGGAGAATTGAGCTGTGGACGACACAATGAAGTTAATGATGGACAAATGGAAGGTGCTCCATTTAGGGAAGAAAAACCAAATACACAAATACAGGATGGGGAAGAACTGGCTTGGCAGCAGCACTGCTGAAAAGGAGCTGGGAGTTATGGTGGATCATAGCCTTGACATATGTCAGCAATGCGATGCTGTTGCAAAAAAACAAATGCAATTTCAGGTTGCATGAACAGAGGCAGAGCATGGAAGTCACGAGAGGTGATAATACCGCTCTATGTCTCAGCTGGAGGACTGTGTCCAGTTTTGGTCACCAATGTATAGAAAGGATGTAGAGAAAGTGGAAAGGATCCAGATGTAAGTGGGGGAATGGTCCCGCTATTGTGGGGAACTTTCCTGGCTTCTGCACTACCCCGGTGAAGTGGGCTAGCGAAAGGATCCGAGTCCTCTCTCCCACTTCCTTTACCCAGAGGCCTCCCTGCCCTTGAGGACTCCCCTTCCACTCTCCTGTCTGGCAGAGTCCTCGTAAACCCCGACAAGGTTGGGCCCAGGATTCCTGGGGGGCTCAACTCCCAACCCTGCTGTGGTCACCCAGAACAGGGGCTAGGGTGTCCCCACTCCGGGGTACTCTCTCTGCACTGGGCAAGTCCCTGACCCACTGATCATTTCATACAATTTAAAGTAAATACAAGTTGTTTAATTAACAATTAATTTTAAAAAAGAATAAGGAAAAATGGGAAAGGTTAAAGGAAAACACATCACCCCGCTCTGTGGCAGGGAACATTACAAACAGTGTCTCTGGAACG
>NC_048301.1:131564807-131578141 GCF_013100865.1 Trachemys scripta elegans | reverse complement strand
GGGTCTTTTTCTTATATAGGCTCCTATTACCCCCCACCCCGGTCCCGATTTTTCACATTTGCTGACTGATCACCCTAGGTGGCAATGGGGCCTCCTCCCCTGCCCCCCCCACCAAGCAGTGAGATCCCCCCAGGGGTGGCAATGGAGCCTCCTGCCCTGCCTCCCCCCCACCCCCAAGCAGTGAGATGGCTCCCAGCACAGGACCAATGGTGCTGGGCACTGCCCATACAGAGAAAGATACGTGATCCCTCCTCCCTCTCTATCTCTATCTCACACATGTATGCACATGCACAAACACACACACAAACACCAAATATCAGGGGGTAGCCGTGTTAGTCTGTATCCACAAAAATAACAAGGAGTCTGGTGGGCACCTGAAAGACTAACAGATTTATTTGGGCATAATCTTTCGTGGGTAAAAAAACTCACTTCTTCAGATGCATGGAGTGAAAATTACAGATGCAGGCATTATATAATGACACATGAAGAGAAGGGAGTTACCTCACAAGTGGAGAACCAGTGTTGACAGGGCCAATTCGATCAGGGTGGATGTGATCTACTCCCAATAATAGATGAGGAGGTATCAATTCCAGGAGAGGCAAAGCTGCTTTTGTAATGATCCAGCCACTCCCAGTCCCTATTCAAGCCCAAATTAATGGTGTTAAATTTGCAAATGAATTTTAGTTCTGCTGTTTCTCTTTGAAGTCTGTTTCTGAAGTTTTTTTGTTCAAAAATAGTTACTTTTAAATCTGTTATAGAATGTCCAGGGAGATTGAAGTGTTCTCCTACTGGCTTTTGTATGCTACCATTCCTGATGTCCGATTTGTGTCCATTTATTCTTTTACATAGGGACTGTCCGGTTTGGCCAATGTACATGGCAAAGGGGCATTGCTGGCACATGATGGCATATATAACATTAGTAGACGTGCAGGTGAATGAGCCCTTGATGGTGTGGCTGATGTGGTTGGGTCCTTTGATGGTGTTGCTAGAGTAGATATGGGGACAGAGAAGGCAACGAGGTTTGCTACAGGGATTGGTTCCTGGGTTGGTGTTTCTGTGGTGTGGTGTGTAGTTGCTGGTGAGTAATTGCTTCAGGTTGGGAGGTTGTCTGTAAGCGAGGACTGGCCTGCCTCCCAAGGTCTGTGAGACACCAGGAACCCCTGGCTCTTTGCCCCTCCCTAGATAGTGGAGCAGGAACCTCCCTTAAGTGGTAGTTACAGAGGGGTCCTCAAAGCCTCCCCTCCCCCAGCTGTGATATGAGGATCCTACTAACACCTATCCCAATACTGAAATCCTCTGCTTCTGCTCCCCACAGTGAGGATGGGGCAGCCCCTCCTCCCTTGGAAGTGACAGTCCCACTCCAAGAGTGGCATCCTCCTGAATGTGCCCTGAGTGTGCATTCCTAGCCCTGCCACTGGCCTGCTGAGTGACCTTCGGCAAATCACTTTCCCTCTCTGTGCCTCGTTTTCCCTTCTGTAAAATGGGGATAATGATATAAAGTGATTTGAGATCTACAGATAAAAAGTGCTAGATAAGAACTAGCTATTAATTTTGGAATGAAAAGCTGAAAATTTCCACGAAACAACGATTCTGGCAAAATGTGTTTTGATAGTGTTAAAACATCAGTTCCAACAGTATCAAGCCATTTCATTTTGATTTGTTTTGTTTAGACTTTTATATTAAAACACTAAATATAATATATGTGCATAATATT
The DNA here is from genome assembly GCF_013100865.1 of Trachemys scripta elegans. NCBI lineage: Eukaryota > Metazoa > Chordata > Testudines > Emydidae > Trachemys > Trachemys scripta. The sequence goes on along the minus strand of NC_048301.1, from coordinate 131,576,427 downwards.
AATTATATATAAGTATGTTTAATGTTTTATATTATATTAAAAGTCTAAAAGAAATTAATGTAAAGGAAACATTTTGACTTTTCCCCATATAATAATTTCATCCAAGTTGACATGTGCCCACAAAAGGTTTCAGTTTCAACAAAACTGCATTTTTCGAAGGGAAACTGTCCTATCAAAAAGTTTGGACCAGATCTAGTTATTAGTATTGCTGAAGGCTGGGCGCCCCCCAGTGGAGGGGGAAGACGGGAAAGAGTTTAGTCTGATTTTGATTCTCTGCTGATTTGTAATGAAGGGAGATATGCTGCTTTGGGGGAGACTGGTGCATTTTATGAGTGGGGAAGTGTGTAGTCGGAAATAGGAGGGGAGGAATGTGTGTTGGGGGCAGGGGGTTCATTACATCTGTAAGAACAAATGTGCCTATCTGATGCTCTGTTCCAACTGTTTGATATTATTTTTGTTGTAACAGTTCCCCAAGAACCTCGCTGTCTCAGCTATGCCCGTGTTGTGAGGTGTCATATCTTCTAGAGCCTGCCCAGTCTAATTGCGGAAAGCTTCTGGCAGTGGTAATGTGCTGCGTGTATTGATCAATTCTCTTACAGTGCTGTCAACTGCTCAAAGTTCTGTTTTAGCTGTTAATGGGCTTCCCTCTTTAATGGGGATTTGGAAATCCCTCCACTTCAGGAATTCCCTCTTTTACAGATCTCAAGTAAATGCCCAACATGCCTCACCGGACCATTCATCTCTTCCGTAAGGGACTTCGGCTCCATGACAACCCAACTCTGCTGGCCGCACTGGAGTCCTCAGAGGTTGTGTATCCAGTCTACATTCTGGATAGATTTCAGAGTGGCAGCTGTGTTAGTCTGTATCCGCAAAAAGAACGGGAGTACTTGTGGCACCTTAGAGACTAACAAATTTATTAGAGCATAAGCTTTCGTAAATAAATTTGTTAGTCTCTAAGGTGCCACAAGTACTCCTGTTCTTTATTCTGGATAGAAAGTTCCTGATATCTGCAATGAATATGGGAACTCTGCGCTGGCATTTCCTGCTGCAGTCCCTCGAGGATCTGCAGAGGAACCTAACTAAACTGGGCTCTTGCTTACTGGTTATTCAAGGAGAGTATGAGTCAGTTCTTCGAGACCATGTTAAAAAGTGGAACATTACCCAGGTGACTCTAGATGCTGAGATTGAACCATTTTACAAAGAGATGGAGAGGATCATACAAGTTCTGGGGGGAGAGATGGGATTTGATGTGCTTTCTTTGATGGGCCACACGCTTTATGACATCAGACGGTACGTAACTGCCACAAGGCAATTTCTCAATGATCTTTTGTTTATGTTTAGTTTTAACAAATATCAGTGGGAAATGCCTAGTGATTCTGATTCTTTTAGATTCTAATATTTGAGCTTTTAGAGAGTTGAGCTTCCTGGGATGAATGTAACATTGTGTGTCAGTCAGTAAGGACCAGAGGAGGGAATGCACATGAATTGGAATTGGAATTAGAATTGGGGCTGTGACTTGGTATGCTAGTTATAATGTTTTATTAATATGCACCCTTTGGCCGGTGGGTTTAGTTCAATCCTTTATATAATCTACTCTTTAAAAAACAAAATCTAAATCGGCAGGGAAGAATGCAATTATGGTTTTTTTACCCATTTCATCTGATTATATCAGTGTTTATTTTCAAGCATTAGGGGTTTTCTAATCAGCTTAATGTTTTGCCCATGAAAGAAATTGAAATGCAAACACCACCAATCAGATACTGTTTGTGGTTTATTCAAAACCAAATGGCTGCAGATATTGGAGATTTATTATGAATTTGGAGATCAAATCATGTTTTACATTATTAATTAATAAACTGCTGATCCTGTAGACACTTGCGCATGTGAGCAAATCTGTATATATGGAGCGCCCTGTTGAATTCAAAGGGGTATTTGCATGCATAAATTTATTCATGTGGATAAGCATTTACAGGATTGGGGCCTCAGTAATTGATTGCTAGACAGAAGTGACAGCAAAGGAGGGCTCAATCAACATTTTAACTTCTCCTGTCTGCATATTTTGATGATTGCTAGTATATAGGTAATTCAATTGTTTTTGGCTGGAGGATTAAATTTATGATTGCTTGTGGGTGTTATGGAGAGATGGAAATCTGTCAAGGTCTGAAACTACATCTTGTTCCCCATGGGGAGAATTCCCCATGGCAACGGAAAGGCCCGTTTTAGTCACTGCCACTCCATCTGGGTGCTGGCTCTGCCCCCACAAAGCAAATTGCATGATTGAGGCCTTGAGTGGTCACTATCTTTCATAATAAGGCTGATTTCCTTCCACTCCTCTATACACCACATCCCACAAAAAGAGTTGTGTGGCCTTTGGTTCTTGCAGGTGTCATCTGTGGCCAGGAAAATTCCTTTTTGTTTTACATTTCTTGCTAGTGCAAAGATTGTAAGTGGATTTAAAAATAAAAAACATTTTGGAAACCAACATAGATCTAATCCATTGAAATTAATAAAAACAGAGTCTTTCCAATTCTATTCATAGTCTGTTTAAAAAATTGTAAAACTTGCAACCCTGCAAGTGGATTGGTCCAAGTGGACCTGGACACTTGCACAGAATTCCATTGAAGTCAGTGGGGCTTTGCATAATGGACTGTGACATCTGTACCAGGAACCTCATAACAGGGATGTTCCATCTCTATGCTATAGCCAGTTTATTCATCAGCTCTGCTTGCATGACTGACACCTGCCGCTTCCATTTTCTACATGGTTTATATTCATACTACAAGTGGTCTTGTCTTGGTTCAGGATTTTGGACATGAATGGTGGGACTCCCCCCTTGACATACAAAAGATTTCTTCATATCCTCTCTGTACTCGGGGACCCTGACATGCCTGTACGAAACCTTACAGCTGAGGATTTCCAGTAAGTAATTTTCATACAGCAAAAATAGACAACCCAGTAAAGAGCTCTTTCTCTCTTATCATCATGAGGGAAGGATTTGGACAGTTTAAATGACACTATTAGATGATATATTGCATTATTTGAACATGTAATTAAATAATGGGTTATATGTACAAAGAATGTGCAACTGTGACTAAGAGGGTTAAAATAATAATAATACTTAATACTAAATTATTATTATTTATTATTTATTGCATAGCATCTAGGAGACCAAGTTATGGACCAGGTCCCCATTGTGCTAGGCACTGGGCAAACACAGAACAAAAGACAGTAACACTTGGATGTGTAAGCAAGGGAATATCGGTGGCATTACCTCAGTATGTTACATTGGTGAGACCATTATTGGGATACTGTGTCCACTTCTGGTGTCCATACTTTAAAAAGGATGTTGAAATAATTGAAGGGGTTCAGGGAAGAGCTACAAGTGTAATTTGAGGTCTGGAAAACCTGCATTATAGTGAGCCGTTAATGAAGCACAATCTATTTAGTTCATCCAAGAGTCTATAAACTGATCATGGTCTATAAACACCTACATCAGGAGATGGTTTCTAACAGCAGAACACTTTCTAATCTAGCAGACAGAGGCATGACATAAGTCAATGGCTGGAAGTTGAAGCTAGACATAATCAGATAGATTTTTACAAGTAAAGGTAATTAACCTCTGGAACAACTCTATTCTGTATAAGTCTTATATCGTGCTTCTCAGCATAGTATCTGAGCACCATCCCACAATGCATTAAGCAGTGACAAACATCCGTCATGTGTTGCTTGGTCTCTCATTCTCTCCCCAGGGGAGAAGCATATGCAGTGGAATATCTTGTTTAATAGATATTTAAAAAAAAATACATGTTGCTATGTGCTTGTTAGAGAAGGCAAGGTCTCTTGGAGTGGAAGGTGGTATGGTTTGTGATGGTCCTTAGTTCCTGGGGCAGTTCATTTCACTGTCTCAGTCTGACCTCCAAGGAAGTTTTGTCTCCTGCACAGACAAGCTTTACCCTTACAGTAGATAGTTCCATTGGACCAGAGGAGTGGATTTGTTGACCACAGTCTACACATCCTGGAGTTTTAGGCTCTTTTCGATACTGTGGGCCATGCCATGGAGTGCCTCGAAGATAAGGACTGAGACCTTGAACTTGATTCAACATTCTATGGCAAGCTAGTGTAGGGAACAGAGGATGGGTGTCATATATTCCAGGTAGCCTGTGATGCTGAGCAGACGCATAGCAGTGTTCTGGACTAGTTCTGTTTTTTAAGTGCTGAAATTCATGCCCAAGTGTGTTGCATTGCTGTAGTCCAACTGAGAAGTGACAAAGTCTTGAATAACAAGCCAGGTTATCGGCCACCAGAATGGGACGGAGTCTCCTAACCAATCGGACAGGATAGAAAGCATTACTTGTGAATGCTGCTGTCTGAGAGCCTAGCATCACCAAGGAGTCCAAGAGTACTCCTAACTGTGAACTGAATTGACCAACTGTGGGTGTGAACCTTCAACCAAATTGTTCAAAATGCCCTGCCCACCAGTGTTGCCTCTGTCTTGCTCGGGTTCAGCTTCCGCCAGCTGTACTTCATCTGTGAGCTGATCTCATCCAAGCACTGGGCCATCTTGATGGTAGTGGTGTGGTCATATGTTGTGAAGGACAGATAGAGCTGTGTGCCATCTTCATATTGCTGGCAGCTGAGTCCATGTTTTCTGACCAGTTCACCTAGTGGCTGCATGTCAGTGTGGTAAAGACCTGGAGAGAGAATTGATACTTGTGGCATTCTACAGCTGAGATGTCTAATAGTGGAGGTTTAGTTACCCATCACTTCTTGTTGGGTGCATCCCTCCAGGAAGGACTGAAACCATTTTAGTGTATTACCCTGTTTCCCTGTTTCCCTGTTTCAGGTGAGACAGCAGTGCCCAATGGTTGACAGTGTTGAATGCTGCAGAGAGGTCCAGGAGGATGAAAATGAACATTTGTCCTTCATCAGTTGACATAAGGAGATCATCCATCTGTGCCACTAAAGCAGTTTCGGTTCCCTTTCTGGGCCTGAATCCAGATTCTGCCAGGTCTAGATTATTGGATTCAGTTAGATGAGCTTGTAGTTGACATTTAGCTAACTTTTCTGTGAGCTTGCTTAGGAATGGGAAGTTTGACACTAGGTGGTATTTGGCTAGAGCTGATGTAACTAGAATGGGTTTCTTCAGTGTTGGCTGGTCTGTTGTGTGTTTTCAGGAGGAAGGGAATGACTAACTAAGGAATGTGGTGGAATCTCCATCACTTGAAATCTTTGGATGTCTCTTTCTAAAAGATACACTGTAGCTAACCTGGAAATCATAGGTTTAATGCAGGAATCACTTGGTGAAATTCTGTGGCTTGGGTTTTGCCAGTTTCTACTATATAGTCATAGTGGTCCCTTTGGTATTTAAAATCTATTAATTTAATGCACAAGGGGCCAGAGTTAAGGTTACACGGGCATTTATTTCATCATACCTTGCTGATGCAGTAGACAAGATTACATTGTGTGTGTGTGTGTGTGTGTGTGTGTGTGTTTTCTCTCATGCACACAGGTATTACTGAGGGAAGCTGAGTCAAAGAGATACGTTTTTTATTTTGTTCTGAAAGCAGTGAAGTTAGTGATCCAGAGGGGAGTTGCATCAGGGCAGGAAAGATGGTGTAGTAGGTAGAGCATTGGACTAGAATTTCAGACACCTGGGTTCCATTCCCAACTCAGCCACAGACTTCCCGTGTAACCACAAGTCAGTCACTTAGACTCATAGACTCATAGACTTTAAGGTCAGAAGGGACCATTATGATCATCTAATCTGACCTCCCGCATGATGCAGGCCACAAAAGCTGACCCACCCCCTTTCCCGTAACTCAGCTGTTGAAGTCCCCAAATCCTGTGATTTAAAGACTTCAAGTCGCAGAGAATCCTCCAGCTAGCGACCCCCGCCCCATGCTGCAGAGGAAGGCGAAAAACCTCCAGGGCCTCTGCCAATCTACCCTGGAGGAAAATTCCTTCCCGACCCCAAATATGGCGATCAGTAGAACCCCGAGCATGCAGGCAAGATTCTCCAGCCAGACCCTCATTGACCATTGACCATTGATACTATTTACCAGCGATGGCACGTTGTTGACTAATGGACTAATATCACGTTATCCCATCAAACCATTCCCTCCATAAACTTATCTAGCTTAATCTTAAAGCCAGAGAGGTCCTTCGCCCCCACTGTTTCCCTCGGAAGGCTGTTCCAAAATTTCACCCCTCTGATGGTTAGAAATCTTCGTCTAATTTCAAGCCTAAATCTACCATGTGCTTGAGCTCCCATCTGTAACATGAAGAACAGGAGTACTTGTGGCACCTTAGAGACTAACAAATTTATTAGAGCATAAGCTTTCGTGGACTACAGCCTACTTCGTGTAGTCCACGAAAGCTTATGCTCTAATAAATTTGTTAGTCTCTAAGGTGCCACAAGTACTCCTGTTCTTCGTTTTGCGGATACAGACTAACACGGCTGCTACTCTGACATCTGTAACATGGCCCTCACTGGGGTGTTGTGAGGATAGAATTAATTGATTATGGTGAGACCCCCAGATATTACTTAGTCCTGCCATGAGTGCAGGGGACTGGACTAGATGACTTTTCAAGGTCCCTTTTAGTCCTATGATTCTGTGATTACAGTGGTGAGAGCCATGTGAGTAGATAGATAGATTGTCTTATGGGTTCTCTTACACTCTGTTTACTTTTCCTTATTTTTTTAATTCCTGGTTACCTTTTTAAATGCATGATGAAAGATAAAGAGGCTCATGCTTGCATAGTGCTGTGCTCCATGAAGGGCTCACGTTACGCCAGTGCTCCGAGATCTGCACTGCCTTCCAGTTCATTTCCAGGTGTCACTGAAACATGGCTGCACCCATGTTTCAGAGTGAGTAAAAAGGCCTTTTGTAACATAACTCTCTTTTTGATGTGGGTGCTGGATGACTCAGGGCCCCTGACTGACCCTCTTCTTTTCCTTCCTATTTGAGGGGACACACCCCACCCTGTTGCGCATCCATCATCGGAGGAGGTGGGGCCAGCCCCAGCAGCAGAAATGTGGGATTGCTCAAAGGGCCACAGCTCTGGGAGACCAGAAGCACCCTGAAGGACAGGGGCAGAGGGGAACCTCCTGCTGGATTAGCAAGGGACGGATGGGGAGGACAGTTGAAAGGAGCGACTTTGCCTCCTGTCCCTGATAAAACCTATCACAGCCCAGAGAGGCCCATCTCCAGAGGTGGGAGAGATAGCAAGGGGGTGGGGCAGGAACAGGGGGTTTGGAGGGAGGGATAGCTCAGTGGTTTGAGCATTGGCCTGCTAAACCCAGGGTTGTGAGTTCAATCCTTGAGAGGTCCACTTAGGGAACTGGGGAAAAATCTGTCTGGGGATTGGCCCTGCTTTGAGCAGGGGGTTGGACTAGATGACCTCCTGAGGTCCCTTCCAACCCTGATATTCTATGATTCTATTTACAATAAGAAGCTACAAGCCTGAGGATGGAGGGGAGGAGGTTCTCCCTCCCCACCCCCAAGACTAGGAGGAGACTGCTGGGAAGGGGAGGAGGGGCCGGAAGGAAAGCACGTTGGCCCTCCCTGCCACAAACACAGCAGACTGGGAGTGAGACGGTGTGCTGTGCAAGGGCTGTGCTGCAGGGAGCTCAGCAGGCCAGTTGCTGGACCCAGACCTGAGCGCTGCTCTCCTGTCTCCGTCTGCATCCTATAGGGCTGAGAACTGCCTCTCTGCACTCCCATTCCAGTGGCAATGATCTGTGCATGTCTCCACCCTTGCCACCACCACAGGTTGGGGTGAGCACATCCCCTGCTCAGACACAACCTATCGCTCACCCTGGCCTTCCCGGATCCAGTGTCACCCTGACACTGTCTAGTGTCACACCACAGTGGGTCTCCCTGTGTCCTTGCTTGAACTCATTCATCATGGAAGGGTCTGCTCAGAGGTGCAGCCACGGGAGGTGAGGGAGGCATGTCCCCCGACTTTTCACTGTGCTGCTGCTGTCTTCTTTAGTGGCTGCAGGAGAGGCTCATTCCATCTCCTGATCACAACTCTCCGCTAACGTTTTTCAAGGAGGCTGCAGACGGGGACCCCTGACTACATTACCTCTCTTGCTCTGGCTTATTGCTCTGGTTGCATTGCCCTGTACCATGATTAAAGAGGAGACAGGAGTGATCTCCTTGGCATGCTGGATGGGAAGTGCTCTTCCTCCCTCCTCTTCATCATGTTCTCTCTTTGAAAGAAGCCTCTCTTTTCAATTAGGAGATGTAAGCCTCCTCCTGAGCTGCGCCTGGCTGAATGTTACAGGATGCCCCTCCCCGAGGATTTGGAAATCCCCCGAGAGAGTCAGTCCCCCTGGAGAGGGGGAGAAACTGAAGGGCTGCAGCGACTAGAGCAACACTTGAAAAATCAGGTGAGTCTTGCTTTTGATGTACCCGTTTCTTTTCCTCTTGCTCTGGATGCTTGCTAATAGCTCCATACTGACCCAGGTTATTATGGCCCTTAGCCATGCTGCAGATGGCTGGGTCTGATCTCAGCTGGCAGAGAGGCTGGCCATAAAGGATCACTCAGCACCAAAGCACCTTGCTTCATCCCAGCTCTTGGCTTCTGGCAGGGCTGACATCCCTGGGCTGGCATAGATGTCTCCAAGCAAACAACTCACGTCCTCCTGGCATTTCAGAAGCCACCTACCAGGCTAAGTGGAAAAGATCTGTAGTTTGGTACAGTCACACCCAAGTGGACCCTCTTATACATTCAGAATACTCCTCTGACAAGACCTGTCAGCTTTTTTGGGGGAACCTGAGCTTTTGGGGACCCATAGAGTAGAAGCAACCTAGTCTCTGGCCTCACACAGAAGGTTGATGTACACCTCTAATAACGCTGTCCTCAGGAGCCAAAAAATCTTACCGTGTTAGCATTCAGCTCAGACTGTAGACGGGCCTCCATTGTGTAGCAGAACATATACAATGCACACATGACCACCCAGAGAGAGATAAGGGTCTCTTTCCTCCTGCCTAACAGAAGCATGTTTGTCACCTTCTAGTGACTTTCCTTAACTCATAAAGATGAGCCTGGGAGCTTAAATTCCTAACAGTAGTAGACACTAAAAATCATGGACTCAGTAGAGATACTGGTTTTATGTCTCGTAACAACAATCTGTAACCCACTAGCCCTCCTTTGTCCTATGCCTGCAGCGGTGTTAATTTCCCGCTTCATCTTGAATAGGCTCTTGTAACATCTGTTAAGTCCTTATGCTGAACAATCTGTCCCACCTTGTATTTAGCTGTGACACTCAGATTGCCTTTCTAGATCTGAAGAAGAGCTCTGTGGAGCCTGAAAGCTTGTCTCTCTCACCAACAGAAGTTAGTCCAATAAAAGATATTCCCTCAATATTCCCACAGTCTCTCTAATATTGTGGGACCAGCATGGCTACAACAAAACTGCAAACAATTAGCAATACATTCATTTTGAAATTATTCTGATGACCAGTGGGCTACTGGCTCTCAGTAGAGACCTCACATGCCACCTACTAGTGCAAACAAACCATTGTGTTTGGTTACATAGGCTTGTCTCATAGATATCAAATAGGTTCTTGTAACAGGCTGTAAAGCCTCATCCTTTTGGCAGGTGATGATCCTGCTGGAAAGTGGCTTTTGCTGATTCACAATTGCAGGGGGGAAATTTCCCTACTAGCTCTAAGAAAAGTGGTAGTGGCTTTCCCTGGGAGATATGGGCTATGGCTACACTGGCGCTTTACAGCACTGCAACTTGCTCACTCAGGGGTATGAAAAAACACCCCCCTGAGCGCAGCAAGTTACAGTACTGTAAAGGGCCAGTGTAAACAGTGCTCCAGCGTTGGGAGCCGCGCTCCCAGTGCTGTAAGCTAATCCCCTCGTGGAGGTGGAGTACCTGCAGCACTGGGAGAGCTCTCTCCCAGCGCTGACACGCAACCACACTCGCACTTCAAAGCACTGGCGTGGGAGCGCTTCCACGGCAGCGCTTTGAAGTTTCGAGTGTAGCCACGGCCTTAGAGTGTGGGCTGAGCTCTCCTCAAAAGGAGGAACCCCGGGTCATCAAAGTCTAAGTAGAAGACTTGGGTTACATTTTGTATTTCATTTTGATTTGAGTTCTTTTCACGCATAATGCCCACCTCCAGGAAGGGGCACAGCTTGTGTGGTCTGTGTTTGGAGTGTAGTGGGGAAGCCATCTGCCCACAGCTCTTTTCTGTTTCATTAACAGGACATACGTTGTGGTGTTCTGCCTATCAGTACACACGCATTTTCTGCCCGGTCCGCTTTGGCAAACGCACAGATCCAGAAGGGCAATTTATCCGGTAAGAAGACACAATGTAAGAAGACACAATGTAACAATCCTTTTTTATATTATTATTCTAGGTACTTATTTGGCACATGCTACTGTAGTACCTGAGTACCTAGCAGTCTTCACTGCCAGTATTCTGTAGTCCAGTGGGGTAGGGCAGAGCTATTATCCCTGTTTTACAGATGGGGCACAGAGCGACTAAGGGACTTGCCCAAGGTGACACGGGAAGCTTGTGGCAGAACAGAATATTGAGCATGTGTCTTCCAAGTCCCAGGCCGGCACGCTCATCACTGGGCCATCCTTTTTCTCTAATGCAACAGTTTATCAGTCTATACCACGCTTTCTGGTCCCGTCCTTGTGTTTTAGCAGAAACCTGCACTGGGACTCAGGAAAGCTGGGTTCTATTCCTGCCTGTGCCACTGACCCAGTGGGTGACCTTGGGCAAGTTACTTTCCCCGTTCTGTGCCTCAGTTTCCCCATCTATAAATTGGGGATCATGCTCCTGACCATCTTTGTGAAACATTTTGAGAGTCACTGATGAAAAGCACTGTAGATCATTAGTGTCTCATCATTGCTGATAAAGATATTGATCAGGCTCATGTTTAAGTAATTGGCAATTTTACAATAGACTTCAATAAGAACAGGATCCGGCGCTAACTAGGTATTTGTGTCTAAGCATACATTCTCCTTTTTCCCTTGCTGCCTCCTGCTGTCTGATTCATTTAGATCTGTCTCAAACTCTTACAGCTGAAAGAGACATGCTGAAATATAAACATGGTTGCTTAGCACTCTTGTGCATTGAAATACTCAAGTATTTGCCTAGAGAATTTAAATATATATATATATATATATATATATATATGTATGTATGTATTTTTTTTTTTGTAGAAAATGCCTCCCAGTGCTAACGAATTTTCCTTCCAAGTACATCTACGAACCTTGGACAGCACCAGAAGAGGCACAGAAGCAGCAGGATGTATTATAGGTAATTCTGAGGCCATGTTAAGGATTTTGCTACTGATACGGTTGTGTGAAATAAGTATTTGCTTGAGACGAAAACGTAACATTTGAAACAAGGATTTGGCCCTTACATTCTGAAATGGATTAGCCTAACATTTTCGGTTGTTTAGGCTCTCAGATAAAGATGACTCATTATTACACACTGCACAGGGCTGGCTCCAGGCACCAGCCAACCAAGCACGTGCTTGGGGCGGCACCTTAGAAGGGGCGGCCAATGTTGGGGTGGCGGGGGGCGCTCGCAGTGTTTTGGGGTATTTTTTGTTCGGCAGGGTGGCGCTCAAGGGTTTATTTTTTTTTT
>NC_048301.1:131432889-131564412 GCF_013100865.1 Trachemys scripta elegans | reverse complement strand
GGGGGGGGGGGGGGGGGGGGGGGTGTTACGGCGGGGCGGTGCTCTTCTTTTTTGCCTGGGGCGGCAAAAAAGTTAGAGCCGGCCCTGACACTGCAATATGACTTCAGGGTCTGCTGTGCCTTAATATTGTCCCATGTGCCAAACCTAATGCAGTCCCTCAGGCTGTTGTCTGTCAGATGTACTCACATGGCCCCCATTGCGATAGTCTCTGAATGCCAAGCAATGATCAATATATCCTCCTTTGCTGCTGCAAGGTAGAGATGTGCTGTCATCCCTGTATTACAGATGGGGAGTTGAGGCCCAGAGAGACAAAGGGCCCAGGCTCACACAGGAGGTCTGTGGTGGAGCTGGGCACTGAATCTACTGCTCCCAAGTCCCAGGCTAACACCCTAACCACTCAGCAATCCTACCTCTGAATATGTTGCTATACATCACGCTGTGGTGTCTTCACACTGGGATAAAGAGGGATGGGGCTGGAGGGTTGTGGGGATTCGTAATGGTTTTTGCACAGTGAAAACGTGCTGTGATTGTGGCTGAAAACCGGAAAGTCAATGGCAAAACTCCTATTAACTTCAATGGAGCCAGGGTTTTGCTGTGTCTCTGTATTTGAGGCATGAACCGGGGAGAGGAAGGGTAGCCCAGTGATTAGGGCAGGTGCCTATGACTGGGAGATGTGGGTTTAAGTCCCTGCTCCTCTACAGGTTTCCTCTGTGACCTTAGGGAACTCATTTAGCTTTTCTGTGTACTCTGTATCTGAACAATGGGGAAGACAGAATTCCCTACTTCACAGGGGTGTTGTGCAGATTCATACATTGCAGAGTGTGAAGCACTGAGATACTATAGAAACAGGGGCCATATAAGTACCTAAGATAGATACGTGACAAGCAAGCCTGCTGTGGTTATGCCAGCAGCATCCTCTCTGAATGCTTGAGTAAGGAAGCCACAGACAAAAGCATAACTGATTTCTGTCACTGAACAGTTCAGCTATGTCAAATTTCAACAAGGAACAGCTGTTACATGTCCACTCTCTCTCTCTGATTTTAAGGGTCCCCTCTCCTATCAATAGACGTAGCTATAATGCCAGACACAACACTCTGAACTTTCCTAAGCAAGCCACTGGGCCAAAGAATCCTAAAACAATGATGCTGATAACAAAGAAACTCAAAGGATCAAGCTTCCAAATCTCATTTCTGCCTCAAGGGCCTTTCTTGGTTGCTCCTCCAGCAGAGGGGCCATTCAATACAGCATGAGACCTATGGAGAGATCACGGCTGCTATCTTAATCCAAGTAACGTCCTGCCCAGACATAGTTCTTCCAGGGCCACTAGCACAACTAGCGGCACTAGTGGCCCAGGTGTCTGCAGCCTAAAATAACAGTACCTCCGACATGGACTTGCTGCAAGAGGGAAGAGTTTATCTGCAACTTCTCTCTCACCCCTAGCAGACATGCACTGGAGCAGCGGTAATTTGGCACTCTCTATATATGTATCTAATAGCAGCACGATATCTTGGCTGGGATTTCAAAGAGTGTAAGGGAATTAGTAATAATTGCACTGAGGTAGCACCTAGAGACCCAATTATTGATCAGGACCCCAATTCATAGATTCCAAGGCCAGAAGGGACCATTGGGATCATCTAGTCTGACCCCCTACATAGCACAGGCCAGAGACCTGCCCCCCAAATAATCCTTAGAGCCGATCTTTCAAAGAAACATCCCATCTTAATTTTAAAATTGTCAGTGACGTAGAATCCACCACAACTCTTGGTAAATTGTTCCAATGGTTAATTACTCTCCCTATTAAAACGTACACCTTATTTCCAGTCTGAATTTGTCTAGCTTCAACTTCCAGCCATCGGATAGTGTTGTACCTTTCTCCGCTAGAATGAGGAGCCCATTATTAAATATTTGTTCCCTGTTTAAGTAGCTATAGACTAAAATCAAGTTACCCCATACTCTTCTCTTTGTTAAACTAAATACGTAGACTCCAGAAGCTCAATCACTAAAATGCATGTTTTCTAATCCTTTAATCTCTCTCATGGCTCTTCAGTGACTCCTCTCCAATTTATCAACATCCTTCTTGCAGCGTGGGCACCAGAACTGGACACAATATTCAAGTAGCAGCCGCAACTGTGCCAGTGTGCTAGGTGCTGTACAAAAACAGAAGAAAAAGATGGTCTCTGCCCAAAAGGTGCCCAAATACCAACCCTGTTTTCGTTAAGCAGGTTTTGCCTGGCTAAAAATTCAAAATATATTTTAATATAACTATTCTAATTAACTCAATAACTTCTTAGCTCACTTCCATCCAGGGAGATCATTCTGTGAAGTGATACTCAGTCTTTGACAGATAATCAAAAAAAGCTACTGCTTGGCAAAAGCCCATCTTAATCAACTCTACTGACTTTAAGAGCGCATTCAATAGTGACTACAGACAGACCCTGTGGAATATTGCTAGAAGCTATGGGATACCAGACAAAGCTGATCAACATAATAAGGAGTTTATATGAAGCAGATGTTTGGTAAGATTGGATACAGCCCTGGGTGAGTGGTTCAGTATTATGACAGGAGTTAAACAAAAGTGTGTTATCCCTAATCCATTAGCAATAGACTGGGTGATGAAACAGGCAACAAAAGGCATTATGGATGGTGTAAGATGGTTAGCAGAGATGAGTTACACAACCTTGACTTTGCCGACGACATTGCTTTACTAAGCAAGACGTGGACCGGAATGCTTGCCCTTACATCAGAGTTAGAACAGGAAGCAGCAACAGGTGGATTGAAAGTAGATGCAAAGAAAACGAAGAAGGAAGGAAACTGGACAACAGATGCAAGGCTGTAGGTGGATGGAAAATAAATTGAACAGGTAGAAGAGGGGGAGGGATAGCTCAGTGGTTTGAGCATTGGCCTGCTAAACCCAGGGTTGTGAGTTCAATCCTTGAGGGGGCCACTTGGGGATCTGGGGCAAAATCAGTACTTGGTCCTGCTAGTGAAGGCAGGGGGCTGGACTTGATGACCTTTCAAGGTCCCTTCCAGTTCTAGGAGATGGGATATCTCCATTAATTTCATTTCATTTCAAGAGTTCTGCTATTTGGGGAGTGTGATGACATTTGAAGGTGGCTGTGATACAGATATTTATATGAGCCTAGGAAAAGCAAACACCACTTCTGGAAGAATGAACATCTGGTGAAACAGAGGTTTCTATGCCAAAGTAAAGATTATATTATACCATGCAGTTGTACTGAGCATGCTGCTGTATGGAGCAGAGAATTGGACAATGACAGTGGCTAACAAAAGGAGATTGGAGGCTGCCCATCACAGATGGCTGAGCATGATATTACACATTTCATAGAACGACAAAATAACAAATGTAAGAGCAAATGTGCCAACTGGACAGGACATATTAGAAAATACCATCAAAGAAAAAAGGTTCAGGTGGTTGGGACATGTATACCGTATGGAAGATGGGAGGTACACTAAGCAAGCATTGAATTAGGTATCCATGGGAGGAAAAAGCAAGGAAAGCCAAGAAAGAACAGTGACGGAGGATATTGAATGCGCAGGCATCACCTGGGAGGAAGTATCACAACTCGCAAGCAACCATAGTTAGTGGAGGAACTGGACTTCCTGATGTGTCAGAGACACAGGAGGAACTAAGATCTAAGTGTGACGGTTCTTGTGGTACACAGGACTATGAGTCACCTTGTTACACCTCTGCCTCCAGCATAAAGGAGACTTGCTGGAGCTTAACTGGGTGTCAGCTCCCTGACATCACCAGCCTGTTCACCAGCTAACCACCCTCTTCTGGGCAATGCCAGCCCTGACTTTGCCTTGCAGGTTAACAACAGGCGCCCCCCAGTCTCCAGGCCCATTTGACACATTCCCCTGTAGCGTCCTGCCCCTTATCCCCTGAGCACTTCACCAAATCACCAGGTCTGCTGTCCCCAAGGGAACAGTGCACACGCCAGCTTGTGTGATTCAACACTGGATCAGCACCTGGCTCAATATCACAGCACTGAGATACACTGATAGTGCAAACAAGGATACGTGTACTACCAAAGACTCAAGATTCAAGAGATAGTGAGTAAGGATAATGGAAACAAAAAGTTATGTATAAAACAAAATCATTGTGTACTTTCTAGAGACTAAACTTACCAGGCTAACCTCCTGTCTAAAAATGTTTACCTCCCTCCTGAAAAGTTAAAGTCACGGGGGCAGCATTTCAATGGAGGTTAGTTGTGATCCCATTTTCATTAATGTAAACATACTGCCCATTTACTTCCTTGGAGTAGGATAATGAGCTGTCTTTTTTGTTTCCCAGATAAAGTCCAGTGAATCCTTGATATGCATCTCAAGATATTCCTCTGCTGTGTTTCTGTTAGTTCCTTTCTGAAATTCTTACAATCCTTCATCTGTGTTCAGCTTAGACAGGTGATGGGAGACCCATTGTGAGTGAGACAATACTTAAAGTACATTTCAACAGAGAAACATCCCTTGTCTGACAGAAAACCTGTTTGTCAACTCTGCCTTGATACAGACTTTAAAACATATTTTCAGGAGATATATATATATATATATAACTCCTTATATAATATCCTTATCCTTACCCCGGCTTTCATTTAAGATCTCACACAACATTTATTGGTGAACCAGAATGTACATACCGAGAATCAGGATATTTCTGTAATCCCCTTGCCACTTGGCATCAAGAAGCTCTTGGGTCACACTAAGATTTTCTTATTTCTGGTTATCTTATTATCTCGCCCTCATGCAGAGACTAGCAGAAAACGCAGACTGAAGAGGTGCATACACCCTTGGTACAGGGGTGAATTTAATTCCCAGCTTTCCAGGCTTACCATTTTGTATCCAGTTGAAAAGTAAAAAATAAAAAGGCATGAATACTTTAATTTCAGGTGCAAATCCTTTTGAAAAGATAGTGTTTAAATAAATCACATTTGTAGAAATGCCTGCCCATATTTTCTGTCAGGTCAAGATTATCCACTCCCTATGATAAACCGCAAGGAAGCCAGTGACCATAATCTGCAGCTTATGAAACAGGTCAGAGAAGAACAGTAGGGAACAGCACAGCTCACAAGAGGTAAGATAAGCTAAGAGACTGCACATTCAGTGTGATTGCAATACAAGCACTAGCCATGGTTGTGAATTAGTGTGCTCTTTCGGTGTGATTGGAATTGTGCTGATAACTGATCATTAGAGCCTGCGCAGATACAAAAATGCGGATCTGCATCTGCAATCATTAACTTGTATCAGACCATGATCCGCACTCCACATTTTATATATATCCATCAGGGCTGCCCGATATGTAAGACATTTAAGAGAGATTTGCAAATGGGTTTCTAAATCTGCACCTGGCCATGTACTCTAAACCTACCTTTGTGCTTACAGTGCTCGATTCAGCAAGGTGCACTTAATGCTCCTCCACACCTCCTTAGAAGGACACAACGAATTATAGATTGTCACAGTTCAGGGAAAATGCACCTGTATTCCCACTCTGTGGTCCAGCCACGTCACCCACTCTTAGGCTCCTGGATCCCCAGCCAATACCTCTCTTGGGCGGAGACATGTGCCACTCTCCCTTCTGACCTGGGAATTTCCAGGCTGCACAGCTCTCAGCCTACAGTGCGAATTCCCCAACAAAGTCAGACTGCCTAAGCAGGCCTGCTTTACTTCTCTCCTCAGAGGCTATAAACAGTGTAATACAGTTAACTTACAGCACAGCTCTTTCTGCTAAAGCATTATAGAGAAATCACATTAAAAACAGTAAAAGAACCCACACCCATGCTAACAAGCTTACCAGAGACCACTCCAACTAGGGCTCTGGCAGATGATCAGTCCTTCAGACTCCACCAAGGGGTTTTCTGCGGTCAAAGTTAATAACCATCTTGGCTCAGAACAAGAACCTTCATGAGTAGGTCAAGTCCTTCCAACCCTTCCCCAGAAGAACTGGGGCCTCCTTTGGAAAAGATGGTCCTGTCCATTTGCTGGTTCAGAAAACAGGCCTTGAGTCAGTTTAAACTCAGGCTATTTACCCCAAAGTCCTTTCTTTGCCTGCTGGTCTCTAGAGAATCCAGTTTGAATCCAGTATGCCTCTTACACCGAACTACAATCTCACCAGCCAGTATACTTCATCTGTACAGCCAATATAGATTACATACCACCAATTACATGCTGTAAATACTGATCTACAAATCTGGTCACCAGTGGACCAAATAATCACCTCTGTATAAAATGTCTGGTAACAATGAGGAATGCGGAGTTCTCATTTCTTCTCTATACGTTGCACACATACACACTCATTCAAATGAACAAAAAATTATGCCCAAAGAAATGGGGGGGGGGGGGGGGGGGAATGGGTTCATTTATGCTGTGATTGAAAGGATTACAACTTTGTGGGAGTGAATGGAAACAGAAGAAAGTGCTGTACGTGCACTGGCACTGAAAGAGTTACATTTGCTGAGGAATGTAAAAACGAAATGGTTAGTTGGCATAAACTGAGTGTTCACTAGGGTTATTCAGAACCATCCAGATTTCCAGACGTGGTATATTAAGTATCCATTTTGCTTTGGGAAAAACAAAGGAGCATGATGTACTTTTAATATGTGATTTAGTTAGACTTCTTGGCTTATTACACCCTAAAGAGACCTCGAGTTCATAAGGGATTGTGGACTGAAACATCTGGAGTATGACTGAGCAGATTCCTTCCCAAAGGTCATGGATTTTGGATGATATAGAATGAAAAAGATACAGGGCTCAAATTTTACATTTCTTGCATAATTGTATTGTAATCTTGTGAAAAACGCTATATGATGTCAGAATGAAATGCTTCTCTCAAATATCAGCCTGAGTTTGTTTGAAATCATAACTTACTGGACTCCTTCTAGAACCCATGCCTGGTCCTGAGTGTGTGTCATATTGATGTCAAGGTCTTATTGTTAGTTGTTAGTGTTAAACCTAATAGAATTGCTGAGTACATCTGCTTTTAAAGACATGTGTTTCAAGGGGCTGCAGTGAAACTAAGGAGCCTTTAGTGAAAGATGCTGAACATGAAGCTTTTTCATTGACTGTACAGTTATAAAGCTGTTCAGCATTTTTGTTTCAGATCATTAAAAATATCATATTTATTCTAGGTATGAACTCCTGCCGTTAGATAAAACTTTGCCCTCCCATGCCAGGTTTACTAGGGAATTAATTTCCTATTGCTGTGGAAATTCATAAACTTCCTTGTTTATATTTATGTTTGGCATATAATTTGTGCCATAGGCCTACTCTGCCCTTAATACAAAGTGAGATTTTACCAAAGTAGAAATTTGGCTTTCTGATGGCTCAGCTGGAATATCTCTGAGCTAAGAGAAATTCTTTTACCTCTTGGCTGCAAATAGACAAATTCAGACTTCGTAATTTACCATTCAGCAAGATGGGACAATTTTATATTAGGTATCTTAAATTGTTGCTCTGGTCTGAAAATGGACTGCAAAAATGGCCTCCTCTTACTCAGCTGATCAGCTCCTTGTGATATCAGTGCCTCTGAGTAGGTTATTCTAAGCTAATGGCTACAGGGGGCTCGGCAACCATTTATGCAAACTCAACAAGTGAGGAGGACAGAAGATCTGCCATTTGCCTTCTGGTGTGCCCCCTCAGAGCTGAGCTCTGTGCCCCACAAATACTGGGCATCCCCCAAAAACCTGTCAGACGTTGTACTAGATTAGATGTTCCATTGAATTGGTCCAGTATGACAGCAGGTGGGATACAGGACTATATATAGCATTGATCTGATCAAGTGTGGTAAATCACCTTTGAGCTAACCACACGTAAAGATTTTAGCCTAGAGGAAACGCTTTTGAGAAAAAAGAACAGGAGTACTTGTGGCACCTTAGAGACTAACAAATTTATTAGAGCATAAGCTTTCGTGTTCTACAGCCCACTTCCACGAAAGCTTATGCTCTAATAAATTTGTTAGTCTCTAAGGTGCCACAAGTACTCCTGTTCTTTTTGCGGATACAGACTAACACGGCTGCTACTCTGAAACCTGTCTTTTGAGAAAGTTATGAAAAAGAGATGGTTACAGAAAAGCCTTTGACAGAGTCGAGTGGAGTTGCTGTCTTACAACACTAACTATATTAATCTTTTCTCTTCTTTGCTAAAATGGATTAACTCCATATATAATGAATCAAGGAGTCAGAGCAGACATTGTGTAGGCATGTCTGAGAGATCTTCTGAAACCCCTTGTGCCCCACACCATTCAGATTCAAGAAATAGAAGGTGAAAATTTTAAATCAAATTATTCTAATTCCTTCCTGCAACTCAAGCCTCAATTTTTTCTTCCTAATAATTTTTTTCTTAATACTATAACTATGGGGTTTACGTTCATAGATCAGAATATACCACACTTAACTAGTGAGATTTAGTGAAAGATGTAAATCTGCATAGCTCCTTTGAAATGGAGCTCCCTTGATTGACATTTGCTGAGGATCTGACCTAAAATATTTTGAGAAATGCACTTGATGTAAGTAAATGTGGTGCTTATGCTTCAAATCTGATATTGGATAAAGAAATCTGAACCACAAAAAGTATCTGGGAAACTTCTCTGGGTACTCCTTTCAGTTGAGCTGTATATGGGCACGGGGGTCTGCTTGCGCAGATCCAAGTGCAGGATCAGGGCCTTTAAAGCATAACATTTCCTCAATTTCTTTTGAGATCTGATAAAAAATTGTGACTCTAGAAACAAATGTGTATCAAAGGGAATCAAATGTTATTGGAGATCTTACACAACAAACCTGAGACTGCACATAGTATAGAGATGTGTAAAGCTGTAAGACAGCTGATAAAGTATAAATACCTAGTGAATGAACAATTGGAACAGGGAAATAAAAGTTTTTGATCAAAGGTATCTCTCCTTGGTCATCTTTTCTGAAGATGATTCCACACAGAAATTTCTCCATATTCTTTTTTCTTGGGTAATTGTATGCATCCCATAGTAATAGAAAACTGAAAGGTGCTGTCAGTACCTGAATGTATTTGAGAAATTTCACAGAGAACTGGTTTATAGGCTGTGAAACAAGATCTTTCAAAAAGCCCTCTCTCTCCCCTATCCCTTCTCCCATACACACAAACAAAAACCCTCTCTAGAAGTCATTGGCTAAATACAGTGGTGTGAAATAGGTGGCTTCTTTCATATTATTTCCCCTAGGCCAAATTCCACATTCTTTGGTCATGTTAAGTAGTACTTACTCAGAAGACGTGTCCCATTAAGCTCAGTGGGAGTGAATAGTATTCATTCCAACTAAGGGTATGTCTTCAGTTACCGGAGGGTCCGGCGGCAGGCAATCGATGTTCTGGGATCGATCCTGGAAGTGCTCGCCGTCGACGCCGGTACTCCAGCTCGCCGAGAGGAGTACGCGGCATCGACGAGGGAGCCTTCCTGCTGCGTCTGGACCTGCGGTAAGTTTGGACTAAGGTACTTCGAATTCAGCTACGTTATTAACGTAGCTGAATTTGCGTACCTTAGTCCGAAGTGGGGGCTTAGTGGGGACCAGGCCTTAGGGTGTCAGAGTGCATTTCAAAGTGAATACAATGAAAGGAGGTGTATCTTTGATTCCATTGCTGACAAAGTAGGGAGAGAAAGGGCTTTGAATGACCACCGAAATTACAGCTTCATTGATTGTGCTGCTTCTCTGTAGAATATAGATGAAAACCCAACTAGTTTGAATTAGCCTGAACTCACAGAAAGTTTTATTATCCACTGTGCCACCCCAAACACCACTCAAGGCCCATGTAAGCCCTTGAAATAGAATTTAAGTGATGGGACCAGGTCTTATGCTGCACAAGGGGACTCCCACCCAGAAATACAGCTACAACTGTATCATTAGATCTGAGTGTCCTCCAGTGATCAATGTAGATAGTCCATAAATCAAATATACAGTGATTGATAGTTCTAAGCATCTCCTTATTAATTTGTATGTTCAGATGGAACAAATCATTCCCATTCCTGCACATTACCATGCCAAGATGAATGCATATTAGCCGTTAGCGCCTCACAGTCAGAACTATACATTCATCAGTTAATCCCCCCATCAACCTTGTGATGTAGGCAAGTACTATTATTCCTATTACAGATAGAAGTGGCTTGTCAGTGTCAGAGCCAGCAGTGAAACTATAGAGTTCCTGGCTCCCAGATCGTTCATATTGCCTGCCAATTTAAGATGTTTGTACGTGTGCTCTGTAATTTTACCTGCCAGCAATCATCACTGAACATCACATCTGATAGAGCCATAGAAATAATAATAATACCTAGCTCTTATATAGCACTTTAAGTAAATTTCAAAGCACTTTGCAAAGGAGATCAGTATCATTATCCCCATTTTACAGATGGGGAAACTAAGGCACCGAGAGGGGGAAGCAGACCTCCCAACAGTCCCAGGTCTATCCTGCTTTGACCTCCCAAATTCTCCCTGTACCAGCTGAAGTGAACATTTACCGCATTCAAGGCTGCCGGGGGGAATTACAGTTTGCCTTAGGACCCCAAATTATGTGGCATTGTGACCTGGCACATAGGGTTGCAGCGCCACTCAGGTTTGGTCCAGCTGTCCCTCTGTCTCCATCTATGGAGGGGCAGACGGGCCAAACCTGAGTGGTGCTGTGTCCTGCTTTAGCCACTTGAAATTTGCGGAGGTGTGGGGAAGTGACTTGCCCAAGGTCCCCCTGCAAGTCAGTGGCAGAGCTGAAAAATAAAACTCAGGTCTCTTGAGTCCCTTTCCAGTGCTCTACCCACAAAGCTGCTTTTGTGCAGTAGTTTTATGCTTTTCCTTTTTCTCCCCCTCCCTAGATGACATGGATGATACAATGGAAATGGGGCTAAAGCGTGAACGTTCTGAAGAAAATTCAAAGAAAGGAAAACGTGCCAGGAACAGAGAACAGAAATAGATTCTGTAAGGACTTAACCAAGATCTGCAGAATGGCAAAGAGAAGATCCAGACTCTTGTTGGGGGAATCATGTGAACAGTTAGTGATTGTACTGGATGAATGGCTTGTACTATATTTAAGTGCATTTGGGAACATTTAGTGTGCACCGGCAGGTAATACATGGATCAACTAATGCACAATGCAGTGCACTTTAAAAATCACCCTCCTCCCCCCGCCCCCACGCATTCATATTAGTGCTCTGTGTAGACCAGCCCTAAAACTGCACTTGGTTGTGTGTGCCAACCCTACCTGTGAGCTCACAGTGCTCGATTCAGCAACGTGTATTAATGTGCATGTGGAAATATTAAGCACGCATGCAGTCCCATTGGTTTCCATATGACTACCCGTGTACTTAAAGTTAGACATGTGCTAAATACCTTGTGAAACTGGAGCTGCAACCCAGTTTTCGATAGCAGCACTATAGGCCATCACAGTAAGTTCCTGCAAAAATATGGGATTTTTTTTTAATTGAATGCAAGCAAAAAGTCACTTTAAATTGAAATGTTTGTGAAATTTCAAAGAGAAGTAGAGTAGCCCATTGTCTGGTTGGGGGTTTTATTTGGGGAGGGGGTTGGTGGTTTTGTTTTAAATAGATTTTTGTTGTTGTTATGGTTGAAGTTTCTGACTTACGCAAAGTAGAGTCCACAGAACAATCCACCATCATGCATGGTGTCCTCCTGTGTCTCTGGGACAACCCCTTGAGGGACTGGTGGGAAGGGCAACTCCAACAGCAATCTGGCATCTCCAAGTTCCTTCATCCCAAAGAGCCCATGAACCTAGTACGGAAATGGCACGAATCATGACAATCAACAGGCTATGGACAGAGGTCAGAAATTTCTGGTGATAATGCTGGATCATCCAGTGGCCTTTGACAATGCTCATGACAAGGCGTTGCTAGTACATCTGCAGGACCTCGCAGGAGTTAATAAAATCACATAGCTACACAGGCCAGAAGGGGATCAGTCCTGTCACCTCTGCTGTACAAAGTCTACATGAAGCTGCTGCAGGAAGAGATAGCATGTGGATGATATTCAGCTCTACGGTTCTTCATCAGACGCAGTAGTTGCAAGGGGACCTGGATGAAAGCCAGGTCTCTAAAACTTATTTGGGAGAAGATGGAGGTGCTGCTCATTAGCAAGGGAAAGTATTTTTGAGAGGAAGCACTGGTGCAATTTGTTACTGCTCCATCTGCTCAGATGTGGTCAACCCCCACAGTCTTGGGGTTTAACTAGACACCTCACTGCTCCTAGCCATACAAACTGCATTAGTGTCCAGAACATCTTTGCCAACTACAGGTGGAAACGGGGGCTTGGATGTGGATCTTGCCTTGTCATAGTCAAGGTGTCAGTCATTACTCACAAGCCCCATATGGCCTAGGCCTAAAATCTCACTACCTAAAAGAGCACCTTTCCATCTCTGATCTATGCTTATCAAGAGCACTGTAACTAACTATCTTAAAGGTGACACTTGGGATAGCCAAAGATAGGACCTTTAGTAGCAGTTCAGTACCTCTTAAATTCATTACCACCAGAAATGTATTGTTGTGCCAATAGGTGCTGATCTCATATACATTAAATCATTGATGTATAGGCTTGAAACTCTCCACAGAAAGAGTTTAAATTAACCATATTAAGCACCCGATCAGCTAGTAAGGGGATTGTGTGAGTTAAAACACTGTCTTGTGGGCAGTTTAACACTTTCTGAAGTTCCTTTGTATTGCAAAGCAGTTGCACAGAAGGAGGGTTGATGCCCACACTCACCTTTTGAGGCTATATAGTGCTAGGTGAGCGGGTTTGGACATGGGGGTTCCCAGGTAAAGCCCAGAAGCTGAAGCAGGAGCAAGGAACAATGTGTTGAGCACAAAGATTCCAAAAGAAATGGAGACCCGAGACATCTGCTTCCTGGTCACAAAGCAGTGGTGCTTTAGCTGAAGTTTCTGCAGGAGGCAGTTACCCTTGTAGAGTTTGTGACCACTTGTTCAAGGGAACAGGACTTGGGTACATTTTGTAAATAAACAAAATCCATATCACCAATTTCTTCTCCAGGGGGAACCTGACTTAAAAGACCCTGAAATCTGCTACTGCTCGGCAAAAGGCCAACAATAATTAAATGTAAACTTGGCTACACATCCCGCTGTGTAGGCTTCCCACTTATTGAGAGTTATGATACCCTGAGCACATAGCCAACTGATCAGTCTTTCTCTGTTCCCTTGAGTGTGATGTTTGACTGTTCATATTTGGCAATGGTAGTGACTGGATTTAAGCCATGCAAAGCGCACTCAGCTACCAAAGTGATGAGTGCCTTAAATACAAAATAATTCACCATATTGTTTGATGTTATGTTTGTTTTATACACAAAAAAGCCAACTTTGTGTTTTCAGGCTGAATAACATTTATTATAGCTCCTGCTATTTTTTTTCTATGCAGCTTATCTTTGGGGAGGTCTGTGTTTACATTGTGGCCAAAGTTGCCTATATTGGACACTTGCCATCTTACTTATTGTCTTCTGCAGTTCCTTCCCCAACTGCATCCAAGCTTTTAAGGCCCTTTTACTCTGCTCTGCTCCTTTTACCTGGTGTAAATGGGCCAGAGCAAGAGTGAAGATCTCACCCTTAAATTCTTAATGACGTCATGTAATAAAGGATGACCCAGGAATGTTAATAAGAGATTGTACTGCCTCCACTTAGGCTGACAACGGGTTTGAACTTGGGCCCTTCACTGCTAAAAGCACAAGCATTACTGCTTGAGCTAAAGGAATACATTCACTAGCTGTTAAACATTAGCAGTTTCATAAACCTGTATTTTTTGGACCAGCCAATGAAGGGAGACAAAGGCAGTTTCTTTCCTAGGGTGAGTTACATGCTTCCTCCATCTGGTGACACTCATCCTGAGCATGTGGGGTCTACTGAAGTTGAAGGCCTGCAGAGGGCAACATTTTGTAACTAACCCTGCTTGGATTGATAATAAGGTTTAAACCCAAGACCTTCAATGGTAAAAACTTCACAGCTTGAGCTAAAGGATGATGCGTAAAATTTTCAAAAATCACTGAGTGAGTTAGGAGTCTAAGCCCCAGGGACTTTCAATAAAACTTACCCTCCTAAGTGCCTAAGTCACTTTTGAAAATAGGACTTAGGAACCTAGTCACTTAGCCATTTTGAAAATTTTTATCTGTAATCCATTAGCTGGACACGTTAGCAGACTTATAAATGTCTGATGTGAACCAGCCACTAGAAGGAGACAAAGGACTGCAAATTCTAATTTGGATTACAGATCCACCACTCTCTTTTAGTTTTTTCACTGTGTAATAGATTTTGTGGTTGTGAATCTTACAGATGAAGTTGCAGCTTTTGTCCAGTTACAAACAGCTCTTCTCACTCACTCCAAATTTTTTCTTTGAGCCTGGAAATTTCTATACTTGGTGTCAGCACAAAGATTTTTTTTAAGTTACATGAAAATCCATTCATCTGTTAGTAAACCAAGCAGATAACCACTGTTTCATCACTATTGAAGCAGGCCATAAATCTTTCCATTGACATTGCAATCTGCTAGATGAGGCCTGAGTTTGGTCTTTCGTGGGTTTGTTTGCAAGGAGTTAACTCAAATTTGACTACACTTTAAAACTTCAGCCTTCATATTGTTTGCCGCTAGAGTTCAAAATGCAGAATTTGGGGGGGGGGGGGGGAAATAGTTCTAAGATATTGAAAATAGGGTTCTGGCATGTATAATACAAAGTGTCACTGTTACAAGTTGCATAATCAGCTGAAGCACTACTAAAGAATTTAGTTAGACACAATTTCAGCACTCCAGTAGACTGTCTGCAATCTATATTGACATGGAGAAGACTTATCCACAGAGTTGAGTGGAACTTATAGTTGGACATCATGGAGTAGATAATGTCCAGTGTGTACTAAATCTAGTACTTTCAGCCCAATTAGAGTCCAAACCTTAATTAGTGTTATCTCTGGATGCAAAGAAGGCCTTTGACCGGGTAGAGTGTCAATATTTGTTTTGGCTCATTTTAAAAAATAGATTTTCAAAAACCCTTCTGTCATGTATAAATCACATCAAGCAGCTTTCGTTATTAATGAGGCTAACCAGCCACCTGCCCCCCGTTTAGATTGCACAGAGGGGCAGAAATGTCCATCTTCCTCTCCTCACTTTGGCCTTTCGTGATCATTCCCCTCTATTTAACATTGGTGAGGCCTCATCTGGAGTATTGTGTCCAGTTTTGGGCCCCACACTACAAGAAGGATGTGGAAAAATTGGAAAGAGTCCAGCGGAGGGCAACAAAAATGATTAGGGGGCTGGAGCACATGACTTATGAGGAGAGGCTGAGGGAACTGGGATTATTTAGTCTGCAAAAGAGAAGAATGAGGGGGGATTTGATAGCTACTTTCAACTACCTGAAAGGGGGTTCCAAAGAGGATGGCTCTAGACTGTTCTCAGTGATAGCAGATGACAGAACAAGGAGTAATGGTCTCAAGTTGCAATGGGGGAGGTTTAGATTGGATATTAGGAAAAAAATTTCACTAGGAGGGCGGTGAAGCACTGGAATGGGTTATCTAGTGAGGTGGTGGAATATCCTTCCTTAGAGGTTTTTAAGGTCAGGCTTGACAAAGCCCTGGCTGGGATGATTTAATTGGGGATCGGTCCTGCTTTGAGCAGGAGGTTGGACTAGATGACCTCCTGAAGTCCCTTTCAACCCTGGAATTCTATGATTCTTTCCTTGAATTCCTATGCATACTGGATTAGAATATATCCATTAAAGAACAAAGGGAGTCAGGCTTGGGAAAGTTGCCCCGTCAAGCCGTCTGGAGTGGCTCACAAATGTGAGTACCTACCTCAGGGCAGACTGTCAGAAAACAGGCAGATACCCCAAACTGGTGGTGTGTTCTATAATTAGATTTCACCTAGCCAGTGACAAATTTAAACTCCTGGATCACTATACCAGTCTTACTATAGAGTCACAGACAGTCCCCTTAGACTCTCTAGTCTATCTTGCCAACCAGACAAACTGGACTTTGTGATAAAAGGTCACTTAAACCAAAAATCACACCACACCAGTCCCAAGGGACCAGTCATTTACCCCAGATCAATTGGTACTCAGCTTTTACACCAAAGACAATACTGGCAGCCAATTCTATACTAAACTAACTAAAGGTTTATTAGCTAAGAAAAGGAAATGAGTTATTGACAGGTTAAAGCAGGTAAAATATATGCACAGGTAAGTCACCATTTGTAATTCCAAATGGTGGCAATGATGTAATAAATTGCCAGTTTCCCAAAATTCTTTTCAGGGTACCCAGATTGTCACTGGGGATCTCCACTTTGCATCTGGAACACTTCCCTGTAAGAGTCCAGAGATAAAAGATCTTTCCTTGAATCCATTCTTACATCTTATTCTCACAGAAGACAAGCTGACAGGGTCACTACCCAGATGGACTTTTCCTTTGATGATGATGAGTGAGGAATGCACTTAGAGTCTTTGACCACCGGTCATCACACACAGTGGCCACTTGCTTTGAAATTAACACTTTTCTGTTAAAGATTTTCATTTCCATTCCACAAGGCTTCTTTTTCATTTGATGGGTTATTTAGTTGCAGGGGTATACGCAATGTATATGTTTGCTATTACATTATAATAGGATACATATACGTTAAAACAGTGCACATATACCTCTACCCCGATATAACGTGACCCGATATAACACAAATTAGGATATAACGCGGTAAAGCAGTGCTCCGGGGAGGGGGGGCAGAGCTGTGCACTCCGGCGGATCAAAGCAAGTTCGATATAACGCAGTTTCACCTATAACGCGGTAAGATTTTTTGGCTCCTGAGGACAGCGTTATATTGGGGTAGAGGTGTAATAAGTTCTAGGGCTGTCAAGCAATTAAAAAAATTAATTGCAATTAATCGCATGATTAAAAAATTCGCGATTAATTGCACAATTAATTGCCCTTTTAAACAATAGATTACCATTTATTTAAATATTTTTGGATGTTTTCTACATTTTCAAATATATTGATTTCAATTACAACACAATGCAAAGTGTACAGTGCTCACTTTATTTTATTTTTATTACAAATATTTGCACGGTAAAAAACAAAAGAAATAGTATTTTTCAATTCGCCTAATACAAATACTGTAGAGCAATCTCTTTATCATGAAAGTTGAACTTACAAATGTAGAATTATGTACAAAAAATAACTATTCAAAAATAAAATAATGTAAAACTTAAGAGCCTACAAGTCCACTCAGTCCTACTTCTTGTTCAGCCAATCGCTTGAAAACGAGATTGTTTATATTTGCAGGAGATAATACTGCCCACTTCTCATTTAAGATGTCACCAGAAAGTGAGAACAGGTGTTCGCATGGCACTATTGTAGCCAGCATTGCAAGATATTTATGTGCCAGGTGCGCTAAAAATTCATATGTCCCTTCATGCTTCAACCACCATTCCAGAGGACATGAGTCCATGCTGATGACACTGGGGTTCTGCTCGATAACAATCCAAAGCAGTGTGGACTGACGCACGTTCATTTTCATTATTCGAGTCAGATGCCACCAGCAGAAGGTTGATTTTCTTTTTTGGTAGTTCAGGTTCTGTAGTTAGCACATTGGAGTGTTGCTCTTTTAAGACTTCTGAAAGCATGCTCCACACCTCGTCCCTCTCAGATGTTGGAAGACACTTCAGATTCTTAAACCTTGGGTCAAGTGCTGTAGCTATCTTTAGAAATCTCACATTGGTACCTTCTTTGCATTTTGTCAAATCTGCAGTGAAAGTGTTCTTAAATGAACAACATGTGCTGGGTCACCATCTGAGACTGCTATAACATGTTTCAGAGTAGCAGCCGTGTTAGTCTGTATCCGCAAAAAGAAGAACAGGAGTACTTAAATGCTCTAATAAATTTGTTAGTCTCTAAGGTGCCACAAGTACTCCTGTTCTTCTTTTTGCTATAACATGAAATATATGGCAGAATGTGGGTAAAACAGAGCAGGAGACATACAATTCTCCCCCAAGGAGTTCAGTCACAAATTTACAAATTTACAAATAAACACATTCTTTTTTTAATGAGTGTCATCAGCATGGAAGCATGTCCTCTAGAATGGTGGTTGAAGCATGAAGGGGCATACAAATGTTTAGCATATCTGGCACGTAAATACCTTGCAATGCCAGCTACAAAAGTGCCATGCGAACGTCTGTTCTCACTTTCATTGACATTGTAAATAAGAAACGGGCAGCATTATCTCCCGTAAATGTAAACAAACTTGTTTGTCTTAGCGACTGGCTGAACAAGAAGTAGGACTGAATTGACTTGTAGACTCTTAAAGTTTTACATTGTTTTATTTTTGAGTTTAGCTATGTAACAACAACAAAATCTACATTTGTAAGTTGCACTTTCAGGTTAAAGAGATTACACTACAGTACTTTTATGAGGTGAATTGAAAAATACTATTCCTTTTGTTTATCATTTTTACAGTGCAAATATTTGTAATAAAAAATAATATAAAGTGAGCGCTGTACACTTTGTATTGTGTTGTAATTGAAATCAATATAATTGAAAATGTAGAAAAACATCCAAAAATGTTTAATACATTTCAATTGGTATTCTATTGTTTAACAGTGCGATTAAATCGGCAATTAATTGCTATTAATTTTTTTAGTTAATCACATGAGTTAACTGCGATTAATCGACAGCCCTAGTAATAACCCATTCATTTTCATGAAGTTTAAACACCGAATTCACACTTATACATTTAACAGTTACATTGATCTATACTAATACACAAGTGAATTGACGTGGAGCTTCAACATGAGCTGGCACCTGGTCTGTCAGTGTCACAGCCCCTTTGGCCTGAGTGGGTAGCCAAAGTCTGGAGTATTGTGGGATTGTTTCTGGTAGGAAAATAAATGGTGATAAGTCAGGTCTGTTCTTGGTGCAATCTTGTTTATTTACCAAAAATGCACACATAGGCCTGTTTGAATGCTATAGAAACAAACAGAAGCAGGCAGTTTCCTTGCCTAGAAATCCCAAGTCTGCCCTTCCAATGAGCTCTGTGCCTAAGAAGTCCTGTCTCTCTGCTTCTCTCAGAGCCAGCTCCCACACCCTCTCCTGACTTTCAGCCTTCAACAGATAGCCTACCCCCTGCATTTGCAACCAGGGAAACTATTGTTAATCTATCTGTTTACATACAAGAAGGAAAAGTGGAATCTGTGCTTCTCCAAAGAATGTGACCGTGGCCTGCTGTCACAGTACAAATGTTTTCAAACATTTCTGCTCCCCAGTGTTTGGGGTCTCTCTCCTTGGAGCCATGCCTCACAAGGCAGGAGAAAGACATGTGCAGGGGGTGGATCTGCTCCAGTGGTTGCACAGGGAAAGTGTGTGGCTTGCAGTCTAGATTGGAAAGTTCATGGGGAAAAAGTACAATTGCTTTGTGATTCTTTCTTTCCCTGTTCCTTTCTCTGCTCTTCACTAGATGAAGGGGCTGGATTTCCTGACACTGTGTGGGCTGGCTTGGGAAGGGTAAGCATTTGCAGTGGTTTGCTTCTCCCTCTCCATGCAGGCACTATCTTCTATCTTAGTATATAATGTATTTCTGTTTGGATTGCCTTCCAGTCCTGTAGGTATTATGTCCACAAATTTTGGGTGCAGCAGAAATTCTAGCTGGTTCTTAAGGTCCAATGGTAGTACAAATGTTCTGGGTCCATGTTCATAGCTCACCAAAACCCCTCCATTCAGCAATAGCTAGAGGGGTGAGCAGCAACACCAACATCTCTCTGGCATAGACTGTTGGATCCCCACCACAGGACTGAGAAGCCACCTCCCTTTTCCAGTCTGGTACTTTCAAAACTGCTATTTTTTCTGTCTAGTTGATGGCCAGACTTAAAAAAAGAGAGTGGGAACCATTAACATTGCCCCTAAAATAAATGCACCCCCCAGCCCACCGACCCAATCACACACGTAAAGACATTAAATTTTTTTAAAAACTATTATTTCATGCTACCTAAAATTTTAAGCATGTGCTCGTTTCTGAGGGACTGCAAACGTTATCTGAGAAATAAGGGTAATGAAACAACTGCATTCCTGAAATGCCAAAAAGTGTCTGTATTGTGGCCTTCAACAGCAAAGTTATGTTATGTCGGAGGATTTTTTACCCGCTTTGAAGGGAAAGAAAAAATATAATGCTGCTCTTGTGATTGACTTGGCAGGACCTTTTGGCTGAGAAGGATGACCTCATTCTGCCTGGGAGCCAGGAGCAGCAGCCCAGGCACAGTAGGAGCAGAGGGAGGACACTTGAGGACCTGCTCATTGGCCTCAACAGAAGGAGCCAGAAGCATTTTGACTTTATGGGAGGAAGGGAGGAATGGGCTGCTCAGTGGAAGGAACATTTTCACCAGAGGCAGGGGTCAATAATGGAGCAGGATACTCGGTAAAGGGAGCAGGAGCTTGCCCAAAGGGACTGGAAGCATGCTTTGTTGTAGTCCCAGGTACAAGTAGTGGTGGAAAGGATTCAGTCCTGCCTGCCATAATAGCCACTGCCGATGTCTGGGAACTGGCACCTCCTCCTCATCTGCCATCTACTCCTCCTCCAGCATCTGCAGCGCAGGGTGCTGCTGAGATGGAGGATTCAAACCCCACCCCAGTGACAAGACAGGGGCTGCAGGACTCCAGGCACAGCACCCTGCACTGGCATCCAAAGCCCCTACTAGGAGAAACCCTGTGACCATGTAGGAGGGGAACAATGAGCCTGACTGAGACTGTGCCTGAAGGCTATCATGTGCCCCGCTATTTCATGGTTGCTTTTAAAATATGTTCAGAGTTATGCTACATTCACTAGTTTCAGTAAATGTTATTTTTGTTTACTTATGTGTGGACCCTTCATTCTGGCTGTGATGAAAGGGTAAATTGTTTTGTCTTTCCCCCCCCCCCCCCCGGCCCCCTGCTTTAGACCCCACCAGTCGGTACCGTGAGTCACATAACTCCCCTGGGTAGAAAACTGAAGGTCCTTTCTGTCCTCCCAACCCACCCCAACTCCCTCCTGTCCAGGTATATGTTAATAGAACATAGTAAACTGGAGACATGTGGAAAGTGCAACATGCATGGAAATGACAGATAAATTTTATTAATTGGGGAAGAAAAAGAAAAGGGTAGATAAAGTTCCCTGTGAGTTTGACAACACTTAGAACAGGAAAAATAAATTGAAGTAACCGAACAGCACTAAAATGACCTCTCCTCAACCCCCTCCCCCAACCACCCCTGCAAACCATGACTGCTTTGAACCATGGGGTTACTCACAGTTAACAGCTAGTAAGTGCCCTTATTCCCAAACCCTACAGTCGCCAGAATCCAGTTGTGAAAGTCCCTCCCAACCCCTTCAACTGTTGTCAAGATCCTACTAGCACTGAATAATTCCCCCTAGACTTGGTCTGCCTAACAATTGTGAACATTAACAGAAAATGAAAAAATAATAAATGCAATTTAACTGGGCAGATATCCTTGGCAGAACAATCACAAACCAAAAGTTGTCATACTTGCTGAGGGGACTGTGATGGGCTGGGTCTCAGAAACCCTCTTGGGACTGCCACTTGATGTGCTGAGACTACCTCTTAGCCCATTTTCCCTGGCAGCTTGGGACTTCAGTACCCTGTCTTGTTGAGCCAGACGCGCTAACTTGCTGCAAACATAGACCCAGGTGTGAACCACATCCCCCAAAAGCTGCAGGCTTAACTGAAAACAGCTTAAGCCAGATACCCAGCTCCCAATGGGGTCCAAACCCCAAATAAATCCATTTTACTCCATATAAAGCTTATACAGGGTAAACTCATAAATTGTCCGCCCTCTATAACACTGATAGAGAGATATGCACAGCTGTTTGCTCCCCCAGATATTAATTACTTGCTCTGGGTTAATTAATAAGCAAAAAGTGATTTTATTAAGTATAACAAGTAGGATTTAAGTGGTTCCAATTAACAACAGACAGAACGAAGTAAGTTACCTAGCAAAATAAAATAAAACACACAAGTCTAAGCCTAATACATTAAGAAACTGATTACAGATAAAATCTCATCCTCAGAGATGTTTCAATAAGCTTCTTTCACAGACTAGACTCCTTTCTAGTCTGAGCCCAATCCTTTCCTCTGGTACAGTCCTTGTTCCAGCTCAGGTGGTAGCTAGGGGATTTCTCATGACTGCAGTCTCCTTTGTTCTGTTGCACCCTCTTATATACCTTTGGCACAAGGCAGGAATCTTTTGTCTCTTTGGGTCCCCATCCCTCCTTCTAAATGGAAAAGCACCAGGTTTAAGATGGATTCCAGTACCAGGTGACATTGTCACATGTCCTGTGAGACCCCAAGCCTTCATTCTTCCCAGCCTGATTCACAGGAAGGCTTGCAAGTAAACAGAGCCATCTACAGTCAATTGTCCTAATTGATGGAAGCCATCAAGATTCTAAACCACCATTAATGGCCCACACTTTGCATAACTACAATAGGACCTCAGAGTTACATTTTATATTCCTAGTTTCAGATACAAGAATGATACATGCATACAAATAGGATGAACACACTCAGTAGATTATAAGCTTTGTAATGATACTTTACAAGAGACTGTTTGCATGAAGCATATTCCAGTAGCATTATATTCACACTCATTAGCATATTTTCATAACATCATATGGAGTGCAAAGTCACACCCTCCTACTGAACTTACTGCCAGAGACTTGGACACTGTCCATGGCGGAGGCTGTATACCTAAAATTCCTCTTTGACTCTCCTCTGGGGCAGACACTCCTGTGTCCCCCAAAAGGGAAGATGACCCTGATCCAGATGTGGACTCACAGCTACCAACTATGACAGACCCTTCACTGGCCAGCAAAATCCCCTCCCTTTCACTCAGGCTGGGCTTGCTTCCAGCTACAGAGTCCTTGGGGTCTGTTCCCACCGCAGCAGTCACCAGGACCCCAACTTTCACCCCCAGGATTCATATCTCTGTGCACCTCTTCCACTCCATTACAGCCAGTTCATGCTTCAGGGTCTCAATTTATGCTTGTCTCTGGGCCTCAATTTCTTTGTCTTTTAAGTCCAGGGTTTGTTGGTGTGCAGCCCCTTGTCTGGCTGCTTCTACCTCCATGGCAGCCTTTTCCCAGGCAAATTGCGCATCAGTTTCCATTTGTCTCTCCTTGAGACTGTCACTCGATCGGCTGGGATACCACTGAGAACCCCCTCCTGCCAGAACAGGTGCCCCTCCACTCCTGTCTTGCTGAGTTAGACACTCCAGTCAGCATCAGCACAGACACAGAGGTTGGGCCACATCCCTCTACAGTTCACTGAAACTGAGATGCACTCATCTCAGGGCCTTCTTAGTTAACAGAGACTTTCCCAGCACCCAGTGTTCAGCCTTTCTGGGCAATTTGCAACTTGTGCAGTTCTAGCTTCTTTTGATCGTCACTCTTACTTATTTTGCTTACTTTTCTGTCCCTATTTCCCTTACCCAAAATAAGCAAACAGAAAATAACAAACCGGTAACCACTTTGTCTGTTCTCCAGCCACCACACTTAAAACTTACTTAAAATCACTACCAGTATCTCAAAGCAATGAGCTGTGCACAGATCCTGCTCAACTACGCCATTGTAACGGGTTGGGTCACAGAAACCCCCTTGGGACTGCCACCTAATGTGCTGAGACTCTCTCTGAGCCTGTTTTCCCTGTCAGCTTGGGACTTCAGTACCCAGTCTTGTTGAGCCAGACGCACTAGCCTGCTGCAAACACAGACCCAGGTGTGAACCACATCCACCAAAAGCTGCAGGCTTAACTGAAAACAGTTTAAGAAGTGCTCCTGTTTCCAGTACCCAGATAAATCCATTTTACCCTGTATAAAGCTTATGCAGGGTAAACTCATAAATTGTTCACCCTCTATAACACTGATAGAGAGTTATGCACAGCTGTTTGCTCCCCCAGATATTAATTATTTGCTCTGGGTTAATTAATAAGCAAAAAGTGATTTTATTAAGTATAACAAGTAGGATTTAAGTGGTTCCAAGTAATAACAGACAGAACGAAGTAAGTTACCAAGCAAAATAAAATAAAACATGCAAGTCTAAGCCTAATACATTAAGAAACTGATTACAGATAAAATCTTACCCTCAGAGATGTTCCAATAAGTTTCTTTCAGAGACTAGACTCCTTTCTAGTCTGGGCCCAATCCTTTCCCCTGGTACAGTCCTTGTTCCAGCTCAGGTGATAGCTAGGGGATTTCTCATGACTGCAGTCTCCTTTGTTCTGTTGCACCCTCTTATATACCTTTGGCACAAGGTGGGAATCTTTTGTCTCTTTGGGTCCCCATCCCTCCTTCTAAATGGAAAAGCACCAGGTTTAAGATGGATTCCAGTACCAGGTGACATGGTCACATGTCCTGTGAGACTCAAAGCCTTCATTCTTCCCGGCTTGACTCACAGAAAGGCTTGCAAGTAAACAGAGCCATCTACAGTCAGTTGTCTTAGTTGACGGGAGCTATCAGAATTCTAAACCACCATTAATGGCCCACACTTTGCATAACTACAATGGGACCTCACAGATATATTTTATATTCCTAGTTTCAGATACAAGAATGATACATTCATACAAACAGGGTGAACACAGTAGATTATAAGCTTTGTAATGATACCTTACAAGAGGCCTTTTGCATGAAGCATATTCCAGTTACCTTATATTCACACTCATTAGCATATTTTCATAACATCATATGGAGTGCAATGTCACAGGGCCCTGCCCCAATTACCTGTAATGAGTCATTACCTAAATAACCAGCTAATGAAAGATAGTGGGAGGGGAACTAAACTGTGTGTTGAAATTCATGTGAACAGGTATGTTCCCTCTTGTGTTATTACAGCAGCCGGAAGGAGTGTGATATTGAATGGTACTGCCTTTAGATGGATGGAAATAAGTCTGCTGGATATTGGGTGGCATCCTAATACTGAATACTTGATATCTTTATGCACAAGAAATCCTACGCTATTAACAAAAACAACAAAGAGTCTGGTGGCACCTTAAAGACTAACAGATTTATTTGGGCATAAGCTTTCGTGAGTAAAAACCTCACTTCTTCGGATGCATAGAGTGAAAGCTACAGATGCAGGCATTATATACTGACACATGGCGAGCAGGGAGTTACTTCACAAGTGGAGAATCAGTGTTGACAAGGCCAATTCAATCAGGGTGGATGTAGTCCACTCCCAATAATAGATGAGGAGGTGTCAATTCCAGGAGAGGAAAAGCTGCTTGGCCTTGTCAACACTGGTTCTCCACTTGTGAAGTAACTCCCTGCTCTCCATGTGTCAGTATATAATGCCTGCATCTGTAGCTTTCACTCTATGCATCCGAAGAAGTGAGGTTTTTACTCACGAAAGCTTATGCCCAAATAAATCTGTTAGTCTTTAAGGTGCCACCAGACTCTTTGTTGTTTTTGTAGATACAGACTAACACGGCTACCCCCTGATACTTGACAATATGCTGTTAACATGTTTGTCCTCTCCACTGTAATAGAGTACATGGCCTTCTTCTGTTAATGCCTCTCCAAAGTTCTTCCATCCGACCTCAGAGATTCCTAGGAGGTGCCAGGTGTATTGTTCCATTGGTACAAGTCTACGCTCCTAGAACAGACTATGACGATGAGCGAATTTAAAATGTTTACAATCAGCTGATTGTACAGGGAGACTGGAATGCTAAAGTGGGTACTAATGCACAGGCAGATTGGCGAGATTATTGTGGCCCTTTCTGTTATGCGGTAACCAATGAGAGAGTACTGAGAATTTTGGAGTTTGCCAGCTATAACAATCTGGTTCTTGCAAACACATTAGGAGCACATAAAGCATCCAGTATCAGGGGGTAGCCGTGTTAGTCTGTATCTACAAAAACAACAAGGAGTCTGGTGGCACCTTAAAGACTAACAGATTTATTTGGGCATAAGCTTTCGTGAGTAAAAACCTCACTTCTTCGGATGCATGCCAGCAGGAGGCTTATGAGTGCAGCAGGGGGCAGGAGTGTGTGTCTCGGAAGAGGGGTGCTGGGAACCAGGGGTTCCCAGGGTGCTGTTTTAGGTGGGGCTCCGCGCCTAGGGTCTTGGCTGCCAGCCTGCGCCTGGTGCTCCACTCCTGGCCCAGCGCAGGGGTCCTGGCTGCCTGGCCCCCCGCAGCTGGATCCCGGTCTGACTGCTGGCGGCCCGGCTCCCTGCTCAGTGCAGTGGGGTTCAGCTGCCCGGCCCTGCAATGCGGGGTCCTGGGTTCCAGCTGCCTGCCCCCCGCCCAGGGCTCCCCTCCTGGCCCCCTCTGTGGCAGGGTCTCTGGGTTGGGGGCACTTGCCATAGGGGACTGTAGAGGGTTGGCGGGGGGGAGGGGGGAGGCGCTGTGGTTCTCAACCTGTGGCCCACAACCTGCGGCCCACAATGATAGTTTGAGAACCACTGGTTTAGATTGTAAGTTCTTTGGGGCAGGAGCAGTCTACTGTGTGTTTGTTCACCTAGCAGCACAGTGGGGTTCCATTGGTTGGCCCTTAGACTTTACTGTAATAAACATGATTATTGATAATCATATTCAACTGCTTATAGTATTGCTTAATTCCACTAAGATTACCTAGTGAAGACAAACTCCACGAGAAACTGTTCAGAGATATTTGTGATGGATTTTATTCAGTCTTGGCATGGAGCCAATACAAGATATCGTATATATTGATTCTTTTGGT
The DNA here is from genome assembly GCF_013100865.1 of Trachemys scripta elegans. NCBI lineage: Eukaryota > Metazoa > Chordata > Testudines > Emydidae > Trachemys > Trachemys scripta. Next base: position 131,537,700 of record NC_048301.1, on the reverse strand, counting down.
GGAGTGGGGAGAGGAGTAGTTACTGGGGCGCAGTCTTGCATATGCGGAGTGATGCCTTTTTACAGCTGCTTGCTGAATAATATGCATTAGACATCATGACTATTTGAACTACAGGTGGTCAGGAACTTGTCAAAATATTTTTCACTGGAAAATGCAGATTCGTCAGAACAAAACTTTTTGTGGTAAAGGGTCAGTTTTGACAAATTTTTCAACTTGAAACTTGTTGATAACTAACAGTCCAGTTTTCAGTTTGAAATGACTTTTTGTTGACAAATTAAAGGTAATTATAGTAAGTAAATAAATTGGTCAAAATTGAAACCAAACATTTTGACTGACCTGGCTCTTTTTTCAAATTTTTGGTTAATAAAATTAAGATTTTGACTTTTGTCTAAATTTGGGATTTTTTTTGCTGTCATGGAAATTTTGGCAGGATGGGAAAACAATTTCCCTCCCAGCTTTTTAAAACAAGAGCTGGGAGGGAAATTGTTAATTGACATGTTCTGAAGATTGAAAATGCTGCGGTCACTTAATGTAGGAGACCTTGGTATGCTTTCTTCTCCTGAGGCTTGTCTTTCCCGACTAACAGGGACAAAACATTCTGCAGAAACAGTGCAAGAGGCAGTAATAGATAGGATTTTTTTTCACACCAGTGCCCCCATTGACAGGGTGATCCTAAGAGCACCAGCATGAATGTAGTAAACTCCTTGGTGTGGAATCGAAAGACCTCTTTTGATTAAATATTACTGTGAAGGAGCAGTTTGAACCTTGAAGATATATGGATGCATGCCCCTATGCCATTCGGTGAAACCTTGGCTTGTTTGCTAGATGTATTAGCTGAGAAGCAGAACATTCATGTTGCCATGGATTTTAATGCTCTCAACTCCATATTTCACACACAGCATGATGGCTATTGTACATGAAACCAAACCAAATGATTTGCTCTATGTTCAGTATTTGTAAGAGGGAACAGATTTATCATAGGATGCAGTATTCGAATATATTCTCTTTCACTCTATGCATCCGAAGAAGTGAGGTTTTTACTCACGAAAGCTTATGCCCAAATAAATCTGTTAGTCTTTAAGGTGCCACCAGACTCCTTGTTGTTTTTATAAAGCATCCAGACGATCAACATGGCATGCACCTGATGGTTTACATCACAGTCAGATCGACTACATCAGGGGTTCTCAAACTGGGGGTCGAGACCCCTCAGGGGGTCACGAGGTTATTACATGGGGGTAGCGAGCTGTCAACCTCCACCCCAAACCCCACTTTGCCCCCAGCATTTATAATGGTGTTAAATATATAAAAAAGTGTTCTTAATTTATAAGGGGGGGGGTCGCACTCAGAGGCTTGCTATGTGAAAGGGGTCACCAGTAAAAAAGTTTGAGAGCCACTGGACTACATCATGGCGCAAAACTGATTTTGTTCTGGGATCAACAGAGCTAAAACAAGGAGCTTCCCCGGTGCTGATACTGGAAGTGATCATGACCTTGTGATGCTAAACTTTTGTGATGCTAAACTGCGGCTAAGGAAAATCATTAGGCCAAAGTTCACCAGAATCAAGTTTGACTTTGAAAGACTTAGAGACCAAAGTATTGCAGAGTCATTCCAAGCAATGATCATCGGAAAATTTGCTCCGCTGCTTGCTCTAGAGGAAGACATAGAAACAATGACCAACAATTTGAATATTGTAATGAATGAGGCAGCAATGGACATTCTTGGGAAACGTCGTAAGAAGACAAAACCTTGGGTCACAAATGAAATACTACAAATCTGTGACATCAGAAGAGAACTCAAGAGAAACAAGAACAGCACTGAGGGAGCTGATAAATACAAAGCGATTGACAGAAAGATCAAGAAAGGAATGAAGGTGGCCAAGGAGATATGGGTTGAAAAACAATGCTCTAAAATTGAAGAGTGTTATCAATAATAAAAATAGCAAACGAGCCTTCCAGATTGTAAAAGATCTGATGAAGGAAAGATGGACCAAAGCTAATACAATTCTAGTCAAAGAAGGGAACAGTCTTACAGAAGAAAAGGACATCAGCAATAGGTGGACAAATTACTGCTTTGATCTATACAACTACCAGACAAATGGAGATCCTAGAGTCATAGACAGCCCAGATTCAACAGAGGAGGATGACTTTCCAACACTGTGTGAAGAAGTGGAGTCAGCTGTGAAGTCACTCAAGAATAGAAAGGCTACAGGTATTGATAACATCCCAGCCGAACTGATGAAATTCGTAGGAGAAATAGTAATAGATGTACTCACCAAGAACTGCAACAATATCTGGCAGACCGGTGAGTTTCCCTCCACATGGACACAGTCACTAATGATCACTCTGCCAAAGAAAGGCAACCTGCAATTGTGTCAAAATTACCGGACCATAAGCTTAATTAGCCATCCCAGCAAAGTGATGTTGAAAGTCATATTGAACAGATTGAAACCACAAGCAGAGAATATCGTCGCTGAAGAACAGGCTGGCTTTTGTGCTGGAAGAAGTACCACAGAACAGATTTTCAATCTTCGTGTTCTATCTGAGAAGTACTTACACCACCAGTCGTTGTTGACTTCAAGAAGGCGTTTGACAGAGTATGGCATAAAGCTTTCTGGGCAACCATGAAGAAGTACAGTGTTGGTCATAAGCTTATTTTTACCATTAAACAACTGTATTCCAAGGCCAGCAGTGCAGTTCTTGTCAATGGCATAATAGGAGAATGGTTGTTCACCACTGTTGGAGTCCGACAAGGCTGCCTTATTTCACCCACACTGTTCAACATCTATTTGGAGCGCATGCCCTAGAAGATCACATATGCACAGTCAGCACTGGGGGGGCGAACAATCTCAAATCTTTGGTTCGCTGATGACATTGACAGCCTGGCAGGTAGCGAAGATAAACTTTTCAACCTTGTGAAACGATTGGATGAAACCTCCACAAAATATGGTATGGAAATCAGTGCAGAGAAAACCAAGCTGATGACAAACAAACATGACAGGATCAGCTCACATATCACTGTCAGTGGACAAGAGTTGGAGACAGTGAAACAGTTCAAGTATTTGGGGGCAATCATCACAGATGAAGGATCAAAGGCAGAAATTATGGCAAGAACTGCACAAACAACAGAAACAGTGGCAAAGCTAAAGCCAATTTGGAGGAACAAGAACATCTCCCTGGAATCCAAACTGAAACTGCTGCACGCATTGGTCATCTCCATTTTTCTGTATGTGTGTGAGACATGGACCTTTACAGCAGAACTTGAACGGAAAATACAGGTAGCGGAGATGAGATACTTCCCTAAAATCCTGGGCATCTCCTACTTTGACCATGTCACTAATGAAGAGGTCCATAACATCATCACCCAATGCGCTGGGTCATATGAAAACCTCCTGACGACCGTGAAGAAGCGCAAGCTAAAGTGGTACGGCCATGTAACAAGATCATCTGGCCTATCCAAGATCATCCTCCAAGGGATAGTACAGGGGAAGAGAAGAAGAGCTAGACAGACGAAGAGATGGATTGACAACATAAAAGAGTGGACAGGAATGGACTTTGCAGAGACTCAAGCACTGACACACAATCGTCAGGGGTGGAGACAATTGGTTGATTGCTTGTCAATGATGGTGCCCCAATGACCAATGTGGTTATGGGAGTGATGATGATGATAATGGAAGGGGTGTGGTGCTTTGTTTGGGACCAGGCTGAGGTCACCCCCTGCCTGCTCACTGTTCCAAGATGTAGGCACAAATTACATCCAGGATTTCCCTGGCCTGCTGTGATCCAGCACCAGTATGAAAGTATACTGGATCAGGCTGTCGGTAAAGGCTTTGCAATCCAGTCCTGTCCTGTGACCACTCTGTCCTTAAGTAGCTGCCTTTAGTCTCACAAATATTATGAAGTGCACAGCACGCCACAATAATGTGGACGGAATTGGCCACATTGGCATCCAACTGAGTATGCATGCATCATCAACGAGCCTTCAGCCATCCAAAGGCACACACCACTACCATCCTGAAACTGTAGTTTGTAGTTGATTTCACGTTTTTCAGTACCATTGATGTCAGGGTAGGTTTTCATTAGCCAGAGCAGGAGCAGGTATGTGGGGTCTCCCAGAATAAACATGGGCATAGAGACACCATACAAAACCATGTCATTTTTGGGAATAAAGTCCCTTCCTCCCCTTTTAAATATACCGTAGTCTCAATGTCCTCAGCGCCCTGGCATCATGAACCTTTCCTGTGTATCCAAACCCCAGCGTTCATGAACCTGCCTTTGTGATCGAAGAACGAGTGAATAGTAATCTTTTCGATTGACATATTCACTCACTCCTTGGTTTGTGACTGACCAATAGCTGTCCAACATTGCCAGCTTCCAGAGGGCAATAGCGACCCTCTTTTGCTCCAATATGGGTCTACAGAACTGAGTGTTCTGCCACTGTAACGTTGGGGCCCACTCCTCATGGAGCTCCAGGAATGTCTGCTTCTTCCTTCTGAAGTTCTGCAGCAACGGGTCAATATCCCAAGTTTCCAAGACAATGTGTTGGTTCTCCTGGTCCAGAAGCAGTGGTTCACCCAAGAACATACAGTCAAACACTGGCAGGGGGTGTGGGGTGCAATCTCTGGGAGGGAGATTGGGTGCAGGAGGGGGTGCAGGCTCTGAGATGGAGTTTGGGTGCAGGAGGGGTCTCAGGTCTGGGGCAGGGGGTTGGGGTGCAGGAGGGAGTGCGGGGTGCAGGCTCTGGAAGGGAGTTTGGGTGCGAGAGGGGGTTTGGTGTGCTGGCTCTGGGAACAGGCTCAGGGCTGAGGCAGGGGGTTGGGGTGCAGGAGGGGATGAGGGGTGTGAGCTCCGGCCAGGTGGTGCTTATCTCAGGTGGCTCCCGGTCGGTGGCGCAGCGGGGTTAAGGCAGGCTCCTTACCTGCCCTGGCTCTGTGCCACTCCCAGAAGCGGCTGGCATATCTTTGTGGCCCCGGGGGGAGGCCAGGGGACACCGTGCACTGCCCCTGCCTGGAGGCATCGCCCTCGCAGCTCCCATTGGCCACGGTTCCCGGTCCATGGGAACTGTGGAGTCAGTGCTTGGGGCAGGAACAGCACGTGGAGACCCCCTGCTCCCTCCCAGCCGCTTCCAGGAACGGCGCAGGGTCAGGGCAGGTAGGGAGCCTGCCTTAGCTCCGCTGTGCTGCCAGACTTTTAGCGGCCTAAAATCTCCCAGTTTGGCTTCAGTCGCCTCCAGGAGATAGAGCCTGATTCTGGGAGACTGCTGGTGAAACCGGAAGGGTTGGCAACCCTAGGGGGTCAGTGAAAGGTAACTGGGGGTGCACGGCGAATGAAGGGGCCAATGTGGGTTGGCGAATGAAGGGGGTTTGTTGAGGGGGATGGGATGAGGGGGTGCCAATGGGGGCTAGTGGGTACAATGGGTGTCAGTTGGGGTGATGGGGAGTCAGGAGGCAGCTGGGTATTCACAATCTGATCTGCACATGTTGGACTGTGCTCATACAATTGTTTAATTCTCATTTTTGGAACAGGAAGTAGTTCCTACCTACCGGAAGTGTTTCCCAAGCGGAAGTGATCTTGAATCGCGCCTGCGCACAGAGGCCGCAGGCGGCAAATTCCGCTCTTTCCTATTTTTTCCTCTGCGTGACCCGGAAGTGGCTGAAGATTGAACGGAAGCTGCTTCCGACTGGCTGGAAAGCAAAGGGCCCTGCTGCGAGGGGACCAGTAGGATGTGCGGGAGGCGCCCGCAGCCGGAAGTGCGTTTTAACGGCCTCATTCCGAGTTCGTCCCTCCGAGCGGGGAAGTGACGTGAGCCGCGGGCAGCGCCTGGCCCCGCTGTAGGGAGCCCACGGGAGACGCCCGCGCCCAGCAGGGGGAGTCCCTGGACCCGCCTGGCACGGGGGGCCGGGGCCGCTCCGCTCCGGAGGAGCCGCCGCGCCTGGGGAGTGCCCTGGACAGCGCCCCCGTGCGCCGCGGGCGGCCGGGCGCCTCCCGGGCCCGCTCCGCGCACCATGTCCGGCCCGCCGCTGGGGGCGCCGCACAGCCCCGAGGAAGGGCCCGGCAGCGCCGCGCAGTGGTGAGTATCGACCCCCGCCCCCGAGAGGTTCCCGGCGGGGCCGCTCGCAGGCAGCGCGGGACAGTGCCCGGGGAAGGGGCTGCGGGTTGGAGTCTCTCGACAGAGCGGCCCCACCGCTGCCCCTGGGCCGGGGCTGGGGAGGAGCCTCGGAGCCTGGCCCCCGCTCGGAGAGAGCCCTGGGCCTGGGGACGGCAGCCACTGCAGGGTCTGGCACCAGCCAGCTGCTCTGGCCTGCCACTGAGCTAGGGCCGCACCGGAGGGGGACCAGGACCCAGAGGTACTGGGGGAGAGGGGAGGGGCTGTTGCTTGTCACTGGGGTGAACCGAGTTTGGGGGTTCCCAGTCACTCTCAGAGCGCAGTGTGAAGCCGGGTAAGTAACAATCATCGTTAGGCTCATGGAGGCTTACGAGGACAGAGGGAGACATTTGCACTGGATCCTGAAAGGAATGGGAATCGGATTAGGGTAGGGAAGGATGGGGCGGGGGGTGTAGCCTACTTTCCCTGCTCTACCCTAATGCTGGATTGGCAGGTGGTATGTTTTCTCTCTGTTCAGCTACCGAGGAACAACAGAGAGTGTGTGCACAAGACCTGGTCTTGCCTCCATAGTTAAACAAAGAGCACATTATTCCCCTGTAAAATTGCATTTTGCTTTTGATTTGGCAGCTTTTCCTAGTGACCAGAGTTGCTTTGTCAAAGGAAAACTTCCCTAATTTGGGGAGCCAGTTTATCGTTCCCTGCTCTAGGTCAGTCCCTTAAAGACATCATTGGCATGGTGTATCAGTCTCAGAAGACCTTCTCTGTATATAGGCAACGATTTTCTTGAAAGACTGAGTGGGATCTAAACCAACAGTGTAACTAGATAAAGACTGCCCCAAAAGTCTTAAGGGGGCAGCCATCAGTGAGGAGAAGGGCAAGCACTGCTTTCACTCCTTCCTCCATGAACATCACACAGATTAGGTCTGTGCCATTTTCAGGTTTCTCCCAATAAAAGGTATAGAAGGGTCTCTTCTTATGCAGACAGGACTGGCTGCAGGGCTGTTCCCAGGGATGGGAATGGGTAGTGGCTTTACAGGTGCAATAAATCTCTCTTGGTTGGCCAAAGATGGTTTCCTACAGGAGCATGAATCAGAGCAAAAGTTCCCCTTTTCACACCTCTGAGATTGAGTGGTCTTGTACTCCATACTAGATACTAATATAGAGAAGGGCAGTTATTTGTTCCCACTTGAGCCTTTTTTGGTCAGTCAGTATCTTTGCAGGCATGGGTTAAGAACGTTTTTAAGGGAGCAAGCTGAATCTAATCAGTGCAATGTAATAATTGTAATCTAAACAGTGATTAGAAATAGCTCATCACTGTCAATAACTAAGCTAGGACTAGTTTGTCTTCTAAGTAGCTCCTTGTTAGAAGAGTGCCTAATGATTCAGCTCTATGAAAGGAGAGCTGCAATGCTGTTGTGACTGAGTGACATGCAGCTTCTGAGTCACAGAATCCCTACCCTACAGGTTACAGAAAGATCTAGGATGCACTGATCTCTCCAGTAAGGAAAGTTTACCTACTTTCCGCTAATTGCAGTTCTAGCCTTCAACACTGTTGTCTTTCTCTCTGCCAAGAGGCAACTGAGGAAACTCCATGATGTCTAAAATACATTTTAAAAAATGGAGAAAACATATTAGGTCCTGTTCTTGCATCAACCGTTTCACTGAAAACAGTGAGGAGGAGCTCTCTTGCTCAGAATCAGGTTCTGACTGTGAATCAGGACAGGTTGTTTCCTGTGGAACTCTTATGGAACAGGCAAAATCTATCGAACAGATGAGTTTGGAAAATGGTAAGCTGGAATACACTTTAGAGTTGTAACTATTCACAAAGAACATTCTTTGTCTGGTTCCAGACCTCAGAATATCCAGAAAAGCAACCAGCTGTGAAAACAGAGCTTACTTATTGAATCTTGAGTCTGTAGAAAATGCCCTACAGTCTGAATGATACCTGGACTCTACTTGTTCTTAGTCATGACTGTGAAATCTGAAGTTCTTCACACCCTCTGAGATTTAGAAATTAGATTGCTGCATAGTATCAAGATTTAAAATGGACATGGAATTGCAGCAATGGCTTCTTAGGCTTTCTTATTTCTGTGTATCTCTAACATTTAATGTTTGATTAAGAAGATCACTGGAAATTCCTGTGATTGGCGCAGCTTTGGTTCAGAAGTTAACATAATCATTCTTGTTCTGGCAGTCAACAACTCCTTGAAAAGTCACCAATTTTACAAGCCTTGTGTACCCAAAGTTAGAAGACATTCTCACCCTCACAATCCTGAAGAAGAAAAGGATTTGTTATGCTTCTGCCAGAACCATCTGGTTAAAGCCAAAGCCCTGTGTACTCTAGAGCAAGCTGGAGATTCTCAAGAACAAGCCAGACCTAAATTCTGGAGCAAGATCACTGGCTCCTATAGCCTCCGCTGCAATTTCTGATTTTTTTTCTAGCTATAGGTTTGAGTGTCAAAAATATGCAATTAATTTCCTTGTGGAGTTTGTTTTTTATATTCAATTTATTTTATTCTGTCCACACACTTCCAATTTACAATATGCATTAGATTGTCATCTTTAGGTTTCAGAGTCAACATGTTAAGAGAGTGGGGCCTGAATCATGGTTTCATCACAAATTTGTAGAGAGTCAGCAGTCCACTAGTGGATTTATTCACACTGAGGATCACAAAATGAACAATTTGATGACTGGGATTAAAGGCATGCTAATAGGTAGCTAAAAGATAAGGAGGGAAACTGACTCTGTCCTCTTGTTTCTTTAAGGTATCATGCAAGCCTGAAATGGTATTGGCTTTTGCTTGTTTTGAATTTTTTCCTCTTCAGAGAGAGATGCATGTAATATTTGTTCTTTATGTCTTTCACACTGGAAATTCAGGACTTGCCTTTTGTAATAGCATAGAGAGCTGGTAAGACTATAGTTGAGATGCCATGCTAGTTAACCCTGATTGAGGGGAACATTACTTTTGTTCAAACGGGTAGGACAGGGAAATAACTATTGAAAGAACACCTATTAACATACATGCTTGGATGAACATTTGGGAGAACAGGTTCTTAAGGATTCAACACCCTTCCCCTTCAGTTAATGGCTGAGAAAGTTCACAATAGGCGAACTCTAGGACCACCAGATTTGACATTCCTGTTTATTCTAAGGTAAGAAAGAATCAGGATTTTAAAAATATATATATTTATTTATTTTGATATGGAGATCCTCAGACTGCCTTTATATATCAAAAACAACAACAAAAAGCATTAAAAAATGGCCCAAACCCGGATTTTGTTCTGCTTTTGCAGGTCACTTTTGACCGTTCAAGCATTTTCTGCTGCCTTCCCACCACTCCCATTTCTGAACAGGAAGTTTAGAAAAATTGTCATGCGTATTGTCACACCTGAACAAAAAAAAGCCTGGCTCTTAAGTTCAGTAAAGGTAGCATCCCTATGTCAGTTTCCTTTACCCGTGACATGGTGAAAAAAGGTAGGACACTTACACCTGGGTTCTCTTCCAAAATTTCATACTGAAGAAGTTGGCTGGATTATTCTAGAGATGATTTCAACCATCTTATCACTGCTTCTCTTCCTAGAAGTTCATCACCTTCATGTTCTATTCAAGGGCTTGGCTTATTTTCAAGATGTAGTGCATTTTCAAGAGTCATGACCCCAGGGGGCAAAGAGACATCCTATAATTACAGTAAAATGGCAGTAAGAGATTGGGATGGCTTATTGAAGAACTAGGGAAAGTTTCTATAAAAATTTCATTTTATTTAAAAAAAAAAGGTGGGGGGGAGTGAAATGTAGCAAAACTCAAAAATCTGAAACTGTTGAACTCATTTTAAGGATTTCTTTATCAACAATGTCACCAAGAAGCATAAAACTAAAATTAGTAGCTGGAGGTAGGTCCTCTTCCCGGTTCCTTTAGCAATGCCAGAGCTGCTAAGCTCTGCTTGAATTATAGGAGGCTAATTCTTTACTAAAAGAGTTAAGTTTCATTTAAAAAAATAGATCCCATTTACTCACATGTGAGTGGACTGACTGGTGACTCATCATTCCATTTAAATATACAAAATAATTCATAATCATATTCTCTAAAGGAAAAGAGATCTGCAATATGGAGAAAAATGGCTTTTAACTCTCTCTGCTCCTCCCACTTTATGATGTATAAAGAAAGGTTCAGACTTTTTTTAAAAAAATTAAATAATTAGAATGTTTTAAAAACATTTGAAATGTCAGTCCAGGTCTTTCCTAGTTTTGATAGAAGACTCATCAGTGATCTCCAGTGTATATGGTGAGCTTTTTCAACCCTTAATTGAAGCAAAAGAAGTGTCACATCTTAACAAAAACTGCTTTTTCTCCTAATTGTTTAATGTATGTTTGAGTTAAACAGATGTAAACAAAACAGAACTTTTAAACTGTCTAACTGAAAATTCCTTTCCTTCCCCATTGTTCAGCTTTCAATGTCTTGTAATGCTACATCTTGTTAGTCCTCCTTAGCAATTTGTCCGTAAGACAAGTGTACCTCTACAGTACAAGCTTGGTATTGTCTAGAAAACAGTATCTGTTGGTGAAGCTTGCCTTTTGCCTTCCTCTTACACCGGGTTCCACGGGTATAATTAGGGGTATGGTGCAAACACCTGTTCACTTCTTTCTGACCAACAGATATGCAGAGTCCAGAGCATACTTTCTATCGTTAATGCCTCTATCATCTGCTTCTTCCTTTGTTCGTGATCATTTGGATGATTAAAAACAAAGCCATAACTCTTCGCTGCGGTGGAGGAAGGAGGAGCATGCCTATCATGGAGTTCATTCTTACTCCTTTCCTGTTTTCATTAATAGTCACTTTGAGAGTGGGTTGGAGTGCCTGTGGATTGCACAGGAGATGTGCAGAGCCCCAAGTATTTAGCAGTTCCACGGCTAGGGAATTTTCTGCAAATTCTGCTCCTGGCTGCAGAATCTAAGCTTTTACGTTTAAAGGAGGAAAATTTCTAGACCACATGGTCATGAAAGAAACCTTCAAAATATGATTCATGTGTTACAAACCTGCGTGTGACCCAGGAGTCAGATGCTGTCTTCCTGAATCTGCATGAACAATAGCTTTGGGAGGTGTAAAGTGACCCCATTCATCTCAATAGGATGTTTTAGTCTGAAAAGTGACGACAGCTATTTAAGTGTCCACCTTAATTGTTTCATTGGGGTCATTTAAGCAAAAACACTTAGATGAAGTACTTACCATATCTTCTGGTGCCAAAACTCCCATCTGTGTCCTACTCAGCTAATAAAACCTTCATTTTCCACTCACAACTTCCACACTGCAAATATGGGTTGTCAATACAAAAATATATTGGGGGAAATGTTAAATATTTATTTATTTATTTAAATGGAGCTGCTGCAGAGATTTCTACCTGCTGTACTGGAGTGCAACATTTAGACTGTGGCAAAGTGAACATAAACTATCCTTGGAAATGAGGTTTCATATCAAAGTGCTGGAGCTGAAAGCTTAACTTTCTAGATTTCAGAGTGAGGAAAGCTCTACAGGGTAAAACCATCCAGCCAATACCATGGTGATGATGTGTTGCACCAACCACCAGTGGGGAGCCTGACCTCTGTAGCTGTGGCAGGAAGTTGTCCGACTCTGGGAGTGGAGCATCCACTATTGGATCACCCCAGTGGCTCTATATTTGCTAGGAAAGGACAATATACTGGCAGACCTCTTGAGCAGATACTACAATTGGAAGCATGAATGATCCCTCAAAGACTCATCCTTTTCCACAAGGGCTGGAATGCCCAGCTAGATTGCTCACTCACCAGAAACAGAATACTACATACTTCCAGACGTTCTTGAGAGCAAGCTGGACTCAGCATTGCTGATGGAGGCCCTTCATCTTAACTGGGTCAGTAGTTCTTCTGTGCATGCCCCATGATGCTGTTGAAGCACAAAGTCAAATGGAACAGAACCAAGATGCTGTTGATTACCCCAGGCTGGATTTCTTCACAGTTTTGGTTCTCAAAACTTCCAGAACTGATATCAGAACCATAAAACCTTCTTCCCAGTTCAATGAATCCCTCATGTTGTGGACTTGGACTATCAACTATGACTGAAACAGTCAAAACTCATTGAGATCAATCAGGTTCCACATGGCAGCCATCTTGGCTTTCAGCCCTCCAGTGTGCTGACAGTCTACATTCACCCTTCAGTAACCAAGTTACAGAAACAGTTGCTCCATGTGTTCCCTCTGGTTTATGAGTCCCTTCTACCATTGGATTTGAGTAGTGTTCTCACAATGATAATGGGGCCCCTGTTTGCACCTTTATCAGGTTATTTTCTGTCTCATCTCTCTGAAGGTGGAATTAATCATAGCCATAACATGAACCCAGGGAGTTAGTTGAGATGCGGGCCTGAGGACTGATCCTCCCTACACCATGTTCCATAAGATAAAGGTGCTTCTGTACACTCACTCCAAATACCTGTCTAAAATGGCTCTGATTCTATCTCCATCAGGCAATTAGTCTGCCATTATGTTTCCTCGAGTCTCATTCACATGCAAGGAGCTCAAGCTTTTAAATAACGTAAGGCCCTCTCGACGTTTACATAAACTTATTTATAAGTTCCCCCAGCCTTTTTGTGCTGTCTGAGGGGTTGAGACCCAGAGTCAGAATGTCTCAGGCCAAATGGATCAGACTGTGTATATGTAGGGGTTTACTTAAATTGTGGAGAAATGACATATTTTTCATGGATTGATCACGGCATAAATAGCAAATTTTGTGGATGTGTTAGACATCCACAAAATTTGCTATTTATGCCATGACCAACCCACAAAAAATGTGTGATTTGTCTGCAGCATTTCTCATACTGGGAGTCCCAACCCGAAACAGGGTTGCAAGCCACTTGTAGGGGGAGTTGTGGTATTGCCACCTTTATTTCTGTGCTGCCTTCAGAAGTTACTCCTGGGGGAATTTTGAGCATCTGCGGACATGCAGAATTCATGTCTCGCATAATTTTGTTTTTCCCCCGCATAAAAAACATTTTGCCTAAGAACTGCTGTAGTTCCGCCCTTTGCCCATTAGGGGCCGCTGTGGCGCTAGAACAGCTCTGGTGCCACAGCGGCCTCTTGTGAGCAAAAGGCAAAACTGCAGCACTTCTTAGGCAAAATGTTTTTATGCTGGAAAATATAAAATTCTATGCCCAGTGCTGCAGAATTCCCCTAGGAGTAGAAGTTTATCACAGCACCCTGCCTGCAGAATCAGGTTAGGACAGAGTGGGGCACACAGGGCTGCTGGGGGGGGTCATAGATGGGTTCAGAATGGCTAGTGGAGGGGACAGACAGGAGCATGGGCCCAGGAGCTTGTGGGGTGACAGCATTGAGCCTGGGGATGGGGGAGGGGAGCTGTGGAGACCTATCGGGGTGCGGGGACAGGGGCAGACGTGCTTGACTGAATGGGAGAGGCTTGGGGTTAGCCAGGGTCTGCATGGGGGAGGCTTCCCAACACCCTAACAATCCCCCCACCCACCAAAAGAAAAACCTCCCATCCACACCCAACGCCTTCCAGGTTCTCTCCTAGGCTCCTTCCCTCTCCCTCAGCTCCTCCGTTACTCCTGACTTCACCAAGTCTTTGCACTGCTTCTGATAGGTGCAGAAAATACAGTTCTGTATTGTAATTTAAATGAATTACACAAAGTTGTGTGTTAATATGCCTAGTAAGGAATTTATTTGTTAAAAAAAACACCACCACAGGAATCTTTTTTTTTTTTTTTTTTTGGTCTGTATTGTTACAGACATACTTGCTGACAGATATTTTGAAATAAATTACCAAAATAATTCTGACTGGCATGATTATATTGTGTTATTTTGACAAATAAAATATGCAGAATTTTTCAGAATTTTCAAATATTGTGTGCAGAATTTTTAATTTTTTGGCGCAGAATTCCCCCAGGAGTAAGAGTTGGGTGGCTGGAGAGCAGTGGCTGCTGACTGGGTGCCCAGCTCTGAAGGCAGTGCCCAGCGAAATACGGATGGCAATACCATACTATGCCACCCTTATTTCTGTGCTGCTGCTGGCAGTGGTGCTGCCCTCAGAGCTGGGTGCCCCTCCAGCAGCTGCTGCTCTCTGCTCTGCCTTCACAGCTGGGAGGCCGGAGACCAGATTTCATGGGGGAGACCAGATTTCATGGTCCATGACACAATTTTCACGGCTGCGAATTTGGTAGACCCCTATACATATGTGGTGGTTATTACGATCAGGCAGGTGTTCTAGGGAAACTGAGCCCCCTGGCTGCAGGAGCAGTAAATACCCTCTAGTGAGAACTGGTGGACCTGGCTGAATGAGAGAACAAGTTATCAAATAGACAAGTCTGTCTTTCTTTGTAGCTTTCCCCACTTAGGGACATGTGTGCAGGCAGGGAGCCAGCAGTTACCTTTCCTCCCTGCCTGAATGTTAACAACCTGCTTCTCCTCTCTCCAGAGTCCTAGAGGTATGAAACACAGAAAGAGGAGCAGACATCTCATCTTCTCTTTTTACATTCAGCGTCATGCTCTTTCCCCCACGGTGCCCAGTTTTTTGGTGGATGGGGATGTGGAGGGGGAGTGGTAAATGTAAGAGCAGTAGAGTGGTGGTGTGATGTCTTCTCCCAGGAATAGTGAAAAGTTATACTTCAGAAAGAGGGGCCTTGTGGGCAGAGGAGGAAGATATTTTGGGGTTTTTGATTTTTAGCTGAGAAGAATGTCATTCCCTGCCACTCTAGTATATAATAATTAGGCGTGAGTACAAACTAAGTGACAGAGTTCTGTAACAGCTGACCCAGTGATGTGTATCACTAGAGAAGCATACGTTTTACCATTGAAAATACTGAAGACTATCTGTTATTTTCTGTAGTTAGCCAGCTTCTAAGATAAGACTATGGTATGTGTACAATAATTGGTGCGAATTAATCAAAATATCTGTGTTCTGATCATTTACACTACTCTTTTCTTCTTCCTCTTCTTTTGTTTTTTAAGCATTGCAGGCTGTATGTACCAAGTAGTTCAGACGACTGGGCCGGATGGAAAAAACCTTCTGAAGTTGCTCCCAATCTCTAAATCTTCTGGAAATTTTATGCCACTAGTTCAGTCATCAGTTGTGCCTGATACTGCTAAAGGGAATGTATCAAGTCCAGTTCATTTTACTTTTAAGACACAGATTGCCAATAGCACCACATCTTCATCTGTCAAGATACCTGTTTTTAAGTCCACTAATCCTGGAAAGATCATTCTTACAAGGACGTTGGATAAACAGGAAAATGTTAGCGTGATCCCTGAAAAAGAGAGCTTGACTACAAAACCAGTTTCTAATGTTCAGAGTAATTCTGTTTCAGTTGATAGATTGTCTTTGCAAAATGTTGCTGTGTCAACTTCATCTAACCAGAGTAATACAGCATATGTGTTAGTCAACACAAAAAATCTTCCAGTGACTGTGAAATCTCCTGTGCTGCCTTCTGGGCATCACCTACAGATACCAGCTCATGCAGAAGTGAAATCTGTCCCAGCTTCTTCTTTACCACCTACAGTACAGCAGAAAATACTTGCAGCTGCCGCTACAAATGCCTCTGGAGCAGCCGAAGCCACAAAAACACCAACTGTTATTTATGTGTCACCAGTAAATACAGTGAAAACAGTAGTTCCCAAGCGCTTGCAAACCATTTGCCCAAAACCTGTCACAGAAGTATCAGAATCATTAATACTGACAACTGCACAAACAACGGTAAAGAGTTCTGTTCCGCCGGTGGGAACTTCTGATGGCCAACAGCGCCAGCAGACTCCAATGAAATGGGTTGTGCAAGAAAATTCCCAGGCATCAATACCTTACCTTGTTCCTGTGAAGTCATCAAATAACATGGCTTCAAAGATCTTGAAAACCTTGGCAGATATGAAGAATGTAGAAAAAAATTCTGCAAATATTTTACCAATCTGTTCTAACAGCCCTAGTGGAAGTCAGACAATCACTCCTATTAAAGATAATGCTCTGGTGATGTACAATGGGAAAGTGTATCTGCTGACAAAAAGAGGGTCTGATGTTCTGTCAGCCCAAATTGACCAACAAGCCTCTCCGGGTACTGATGCTCCTTTTAAAAAGGACACCTCTCAGCTGATAACCAATAAGGTGGTAAATCTAGTGTTGTCAAAAAATAAAGGTATGACACTTACCCAAAAGGATCCAAAGCCAAGTGTAAATACAGAGCCTGTTCCACAGCCTGATTTAAGAAAGAACTTAAAACCTGCACCCACTCTGCTTGCAACACCACATGTGAATCAGCATATTATTACTACAAACCAGTGCAGGCCTTTGTCCGCAACAGGGGGAATTTCAAATGAAGTGAACCCAGTTAAAAAAATGGTGATGGATGAAAACATGCATTGTAACAGCAAAGAGAAGAGTCATTCCCCCAAAGCAGCAACTGCTGTTACTCCTCAGTCAAAACAACATTATGCTTTCAGTGAAGAAGAACAAAAGGTAACTGTCTACAGCAAAATGTGCCCACGTTTATCTGTACCAAATTACGTCTACATCCTGATTCTATGTGACTGAAGCCAGTGTCATTCAAATCACATTTTTCTCTAAACAAGCATGCTGCCCTGCCCCCCAAATGTTTCTTAATTAACCAAAAAGAAAAGCAATAAGGTTTTAATCAGTAAGATTGTATTATGCAAATGAACAAATGTGAGAAGAGGAAAGAAAGGGAAGCTTACTTCTGTGTTAGCCAATGATTGCCTTTTTTAATCTGGAACAAACTAACTAAAAACTCCTACTGAACCATACCCCTTATTCCAAGTTGTGCTCCCTTTCCGATGGAACCGAGGAGGAGCTCTCCTTCCGAAAGGAAGAGTGAGTCCTGTCCCATCAGTCTGTTTTCCTATCAGCCAAGTCCCAGCCTCTTCTGGGCATTTGGCAAAGAGGGGAATGCTTATTTGAAACTGCTTTGTGCTCACTTTGCAAGAGACAGAGACTGAACCAGCAGAGTCACTGCAGTGTGAGATAATGGTATTTGTGCAAACCAGCTGAAGCCTTGGAAGTCCAAGGGGACTGGGCTACCAGGTGCAAAAGTGGATGCCAGGCAACCATAGACTTACCTCTGACGATATCCAACTGGAGGGGAGGAAGACACAAGTAGAGAGGCCAGTGGTTGACTTTCTTTGATAGTTTCTTCCCCTAAGAGCTTAGTAAAAAGTAAGGTTAAAAAGTCACAGTGCATAAGTAGAAGTGAGGACTTTAATATAAAAAACATGCACACAAAAAATAAAACCAAAAAATAGTCTGATATCCTTTTTCATAGGGTGTAGTTGGCTGACCCTCAGCCTGAGCTCTGCCATAGTTTCTTGCCCCTGGGTTCCCTACGGGAGGCCCCCCCCCCCCCGGGCAATTTCACCACTTCTGGCAGGAGTTCAGTTCACTCCCAGGATCTCTTTTGAGTCCAAATATCTCTAGTCCATGCTGACTTTCCCCAGGTCTTGCCACCGGTTATTGGCTGAGAGCAGCCTTCAAACGCCTCTTGCCCATATCAGGCTTGCAGTGTCAGTCTTCCCCCAAAGAAGAGGGGTGTGGGGTAAAGGAAAGGGCAGCCACTACCCTGGCCTGGGCTCCCCTTGCTACTGAAGCTCACTGCCAGTCCCCAGCAGCCTTTCCTCCTGGGCAAACTCCCTCCTCCCCCCGCAGTAACGAGCGTCACTTTTTAAGCTCCCCTTTTCCTGATGGAGCATGTTCTGTAGGTGTACCTTATTGGCACTGCCTGAGTGCAGGAATGCTCTGCCTTTCCATCAGTGGGATGGGGGCGTAACCCATCACATACCACCCCTCTTCAAGTCCAGAAAGGTTTCTTGCTTAAGAGTCTCCCCAGTCCCATCTCCCTGGGAAAAAAATGCATTTGCATGCTCTTTCCTTGCTTGGTGCTGCACTCTGAAGCTATAGGGCTGGAGTGCTAGATATCAATGCATAATCTGAGA
Organism: Trachemys scripta elegans; assembly: GCF_013100865.1. Classification (NCBI taxonomy): domain Eukaryota; kingdom Metazoa; phylum Chordata; order Testudines; family Emydidae; genus Trachemys; species Trachemys scripta. The sequence goes on along the minus strand of NC_048301.1, from coordinate 131,519,632 downwards.
GGTTGAATCCTTCATGGAGGGTAGCCACTGCAACGGCTGTGACTAGACATGGTCTGTGACTAGAGAAAAGGGACTACCCAACAGGTAACACGTGAGGAAGTACGCAGCCCATTTGATAGCTACAGCTTCCTTCTCAATAATTCAGTCTCTCCCTGGGGAACAACTTCCTGCCTAAATATGAGATTGGGTACGCTCCTGGGAGAGTGCCGTTCTCAGGCAAACATCGGAAGCATCTGTATAGAAAATAAACTCCCAGGGGAAGTCTGGGTTGGCAAGGACCAGCGCCTGGCTTGGTCGCATCTTCAGAGTATTCAAGGTTTCAACCCACCAGGCATTAGTGTCTTTGCCTTTTAGCAGATGGGTATGGGGAGCTGTGATTGATGCAGAGTTGAGGTGATAGTATCCCATCAGGCCCAGAAAGCGCCGTGTATCTCTACTCGTCTGTAGCGTGGGGCATGAGTTTATTCATGGACTTTGTCCAATACAGGTTTCACAATGCCTCCTCTTATCTGATACCCTAAAATAAGTTACTTCTGTCACAGCCAACTTACACTTAGATGGGTTAGCTGTGGGGCAGGCTTCCTGTATGGATGTAGGGACTGGCTGAACCTCTTTAAGTCAGGATCTCCCCTTCCTTCCTTCCCCCAGTCCAGTGCGGCTTCCTTTGTTCTTCGGGGGTTGATGATGCCGTGGGCAGCGACCAAGGGAGAGACGATTTGGGGCGCTGCCCTCTTGTAGCCCTTTCTCTTGCTCAAGAATCATCTCCCACTGATGTTCAGGAGACAGAAAGTCTGTGTGGCCAGGAACTTGTTTGTGACTGCCTTCCAGAACATGCTGGAACAAGGCCTGGGCAAAATCATATGGTGGAATCTTGTATCTTTACATACAGTGTTGCCACACATACTTTACCAGGACAATAATGATCAGCAAATCATGAGTTTTCAAATGATACCTTACACAGTATGCTTTGTACAAAATGTATCATAGTCTTGTAAAAGGGGTGAACATAGGGGTACAGACCGCCTTCCCTTGGACCCATCCTCTGACCATCAACTGGGGGGAGTCCTCCTACAGGCCCCCTCTTTTATCCATCCCTCTGTGTAGTCTCATTCCATCCAAGGGCATTCTTTTTTCATATTCCCCTGTTGTCCCCGGGAGCAGCAGATTATCGAGCTCTTCCCTGCGGTTCCTTTCTGGTGGGGAGTGGGTTTAAACTATGGGACCTGTGTCTGAGGTCAAGGGCTCCAGCCCAGTTTTTTGCCTCACCAGGTGGTTATTCAGGTGATACCTCATCTGAGCGTGGCCCCATGCCTCGCTGAGGTCATCCCCTCTTCATGTGGGTAGCTTGGGTTGCTGGGGTGAGGTTTGTACATGTTTTCATTGCACCCAGGATGCAGCGTCTGCTCCTGGGCAAACCTCCCTCCCCTCCCGCCCCTGCTTGCAGTAGCAAACTTCACCTTTTTAAGCTTCTCCAGGTGGAGCATGTCCTTCAGGTGCATATGGTGAGAGTTGGTAGTGTTTTTCCTGGAATCAATCCGTGAGGATAGAAAATGAAAATGTAGGGGAACCTTTGATTCTCTAGCCCTGTGGTGAAATTATACTTATCTCCATATGCTTTGGTAGAGGAAGTCAAAGTCTTCCTACATAGCAATAAGCCGTTGACAGGAGAATGGATCAGGTATGGGGACAGAAGGAAAAGGTTTTGAAGCAAGGACAGAAGAGAAGATAACAGGACGATGCCGAGTAGCAATTACCATGTCATCCTGGGACATGCTGCCATACTAAACTAAAGTCATATTTGCTGTATGATACTTGGCTAAGTTATTTTTGTCATCACAGTCCCATTAAGTCCCTCATTCAAAAGAACAGCATCCGAGGACGAGGAGAGAACAATGCAATGTGACGCCAATCATACCTGTTCCCTTTGGGACAGGCAACTGGGTAGTACAGCCCTGGGTTTTGTTCTTAACTGTTTATTGCAGGGTTTTCTAGCTTGTGGATTGTGACTCTCAGGAAGTTGCAAGGAGTTTCAGGAGAAGCAAAGGAGGGAACATGAGGCTATTCCCCAGCCTGGGAGTGTTGTAGCCCTCAGCATTTCCCTCCGTTGCAGGGCTCTTGATTAGTTGAGTGGAGATAAGAACTCTGCTTAGCAGCATGGAGCAGTTCCAGGATCAGCCAGCAGGGAGAACTAGAGGCAAGAGTTGTTTCCTTCTTGCCAAATGCATTGTGGGGAAAGAGGAGGTGCTTGGTCCCCACATGCTGTGCCAAGCTGGGGAGGGATCCAATCCAGATATGTAAATGTTGTTCTCTGAGGGGGAGAGATCCACTCCCTTTGGGCGGTGGGGTGGGGTGAGGCAGAAAGAAACTTTGAGGGAGACAGAGTAGCAATTTTACTGGCAACAACCCTTCCCAGCCACTAGACACTTTTTTTTAGCCTTAACCCACAAAAAAATAATACCATGACCCAAATCCCACAATCTTCTGTATCCACAAAGGATTGTAGGATACAGTGAGTGGCAAGTCAGAGTATTTGGCCATTTTGTGGTTGCAGATTAAGAAAGGCTGAGGATCTCTAGATGAGAAATTCATTATTTTAAAATATTATTTCATTTCTTTGTCTCTAGTCCCATTTTGGCCCGTGCCTCCCCTCTGCCAGCCCAACCATTCACATGAGCCAGGCATGCTTCTTATCATTTTATACGTATTTTAAATCACTGCTACAAATTGTGGGTTTGGTTTTGGGTTTTTTAGTTCATTATGTACCTCTGCACCCAAAATGGGACTGAATTTATTTCTGTCGTCTGCTTTGTGATACCCTTGTGTCAGAGCTTTCTCAGTTCCTGAGGCCTTTGTGGAGATCAGATAGTGTCAGATGTTTTGCTTCCTCTCTTCCTCTCTCCTCCCACATGTGCATGCTCAAACAGGTGTTTGTTGTGTGACAGGCCCTGATGGTTAAGAGTGGCATCAGGTTACAACAAAATTATGCACAGAGGACTGTTAATACCAAACTTCTAGAATTATCAGTCATCTTTGAAATGTAGGCACCAGCAAACACCCTGTGATCCAGGAGAATCTTGTTGTGATAAATATTTCCTATTTAGTCATCTGTTCCTTGGTAATTCTGGGACCTTAGGATAAGCGGCTACCTTTGCCTCTCATAGCACTGTTAGTATACTGTCAGGACTTGATAACTTGAATTTATATGCTGTTTTAAAATAAATAAATGAACATGGCAATGAAAAGGCAAATGATCCATATTATAATATTGTAATTTCTCCAAGTAAGCCAATATCTAAAGTTTAATGAACACTTTTTTACCAGAATGTCAATGTTTTAATGATCACAGGTGTGTTGATGAGTGGCTGCATCACTGCTTATATACTGTATTCTTATTATTTCAGATTCAAAATGAAAAGGTGTGCTCATCAGAAAAGGCCACTGAACTCAAACACAAAAGAGAACCCCATGGGAAACACTACCTGGAATTAAGAAAGAAATTCGGTCTCTTTAAAGAGGAGAGAGTATACCTTAATAGAATTCCCTTTGGAACTCCTCCTGCAGGATCAGAAGCAAGTGTGTGCTCCAGGAATAACTTTAAAAAGAATAATGATTCTTGGAGTGCATTACCACAAGAAACGGCAATAATAGCTAAGCAGCAGGACCATGGTGAAGAGGAAAAGGTATCTCAATGTTTATGTATTTTGATGTATACCCTCCAATAGCCTATGCTTACACTTTTAGAAGTAGAATTTCACTGCTAATTAAATTACAATTTAACACAAGTGAAATTAATATGAAGGAAAGGGGAGAGAAAATAGCATACTTAGCGATTCAGCACTAGTTCCAGACTGTCGCTACCACAAGTACAGGCAGTTGGTTGCCACTCATCTGTCATGCAGATGGCACTCAGCTCACTAAAAACGCTTCTTTTCTCCCAGATTCCTTCAAACCACCTCTCACAGCCTCCATCGGTGGTTCCTCTTTTGTTACTAACCTCGTCAAAGAAGCAACTAGAACTTCAGGCAGAGCTGTTATCTTGACGAGTTTTATGGCATTTTTTAACTTAGTCTGTGAAAATCTGGAGGTGGGAGGAAATTATTTGCTTGTAAAACTCTCCCTCAAATAGCCACCATCATAGCATCCACTCGAGTGCTTACTGAGGTCTGTGTCTCCTATGATCCAGAGCAGCCATCCAGTACCTAACAGAAGTCTTAAATCAGACAAGACATTTGCTTGTCTCCTCAAGTTGGCATGGACCAGGATGACCTTCAACAGTGGCCTACAAGAGGCCATATCAAACAGCAGTCAGATTGTATAATCCCTCTGAGGAAGAGTCTTCTCGTCAAGACTGAGTATCCTGGCCCTGACCTTCAAAGAATCTAGTGTTCTTTTTTTAAGTTCTTTGACCTCACGGACCTGACCCTCAGTGAGGTCTTAGAGAAGAAATCATTCATTCAGATTCTTGACATATGCATTCATTGTCCTTGTTTTTAAAGAATAGAACAACATGTTTACATCCAGAAGACTCACATTAAGTACAATAAACCCAGATACCAGCATATTTTGTCTTGCAGACCAGTAGTGAAGTCTAGTTCTTTCAGGGATAGGGAATATCCAGCTGGAATCAAGAGACTCCTCTCCTTAGTAGGTAGGGTGTCAGTGGTGCTGGGCAAAGTGAGAAAATTGTCTCTCTCCTTGAGGGTTAGCCCACAATCCTGTTAGACAAGTGTTTCTTGTCTTGTGGAGACGGAAATATCTCAGAATTCCAGCCCTCCTTCTTCCCACCCTTTTTCCTTTGACAACTGTTTTCTCTTCTCACATTCATGACCCTTCATCGAAGAAATCATATCATCAACAAGTTGCATCATCTAATCAGTGTTGGAGCCTCTTTTCTGTTCCCATCAGGCCAGTTGCTATAAAGAGTCAACTCAGTTTAAATTATGGTCTCCCTTCCTCCCCAAAATCCAGAGCAGTCAGACCACTCTTGGATACATTTTGTGAACATTCAGCCATTTCCAGAAGTTCAAGATGGAGTCTCTCTCTCCACTCTGTCCTGGCAGCTAGGGACTAAGAGGATTTCTTTGCCTTAGCTGATCTCAGGGATGCCCAATGTGTCCAGTGCCCACATGCATCAGGAGTTTGTTCTTAGGGCAGCTCACTTCACTCCAGTTCAAATCCTTGCCTTTTGGTCTGACATCCAAATACATGTGCCTTTACCAGGAGGATTGTTGCTTATTGCCAAGGCTATAAGGAAAGCAGGCATGTGTTGATGGCTCATTCAAACAAAAACCATGTCTGAAGCCATGTGAGTGGTGTTACAGCTCTGAAACAAAGGAGCATAAAGAGCCACAGACTCTTGAGAGGCTTTACCACTGGGCAGAGTAGAACCGAGGTTAGTCAAGGCCTCACGTGTCTTCTGACAGCTCAGCCAATAAGCTGACAAGGCTTAATTTTTATAGGAGTCAGGCACCTAACCATAGGCTCTTTTACAAATCCCATTAGACACCTTCTGTATCTCTAGGCGCTTCATTTCCTTTGTACATCTGCCCCTTAGTTTCACTTGAAATAAACAGGACTTAGGCTTCTAAGTCACTTAGGTGCTTTGGACCGTTTTATCTCTGGTCTTGATGTAAACATTTCAAGTGATGGAGAATTTACCATATTCCTTGGTAATCTGTTTCAGTGTTCAATTACACTCACTGTTCAAAATTTGCATCTTGTTTCCAGTCTGAACTTTGTTGACTTCAGCTTCCATCAACTGAATCATTTTAAGCCTTTGCTAGATTAAAGAGCCCTCTAACATCAAATATTTTCTCCCTGTGTGGGTAACTATAGACCCTGATCAAGTTGCTTCTTAACCTTTCTATCAATACGAAAAATATATTGAGCTTATTTTAGTCTGTCATTGTAAGGCATATTTTCCACATCTCCCATTATTCTGCTGCTCTTCTGTGAATCCTCTCCAGTTTTCAACTTCCTTTTTTTAAAGTGTGAGTCCATGAACTAGACACGCTATTCCAGTAGTTGCCTTACTAATGCCATATACATCTCCCTCCTCCTTCTTGATGTTCCTCTGTCTGTACCCCCAATGATCATGTTAGCCCCTTTTGCTAAAGCATCACACAATCTGCAGATTAGGGAAGATCAGGCTGTGTTCCTCACGTATAGGACAATATCTTCGTAACCACAAGAGCTAGAAACTTAATTTTAAATGAAAGCTTAAATTCTTCAGAAATTGCTCGACTGAAATCCAGATGTGATGTATCTAGTTTGTCCCTTCAGTCACTTATTTTGTACATCTAATTAAAAAACAAGAACAAAAAGCAATGAGGTTTGTCTGGAAAGATCTGTTCTTCATAAATTCGTCCTGCTTTTTGCTCTTGCTTCTGTCACCTTTCATTAATACCAACTTCCCCGTCAGTATTTGTTCCATTATTTTATTAAGGATAGGAATTAGATCTGTGGAGTAGTAGTTGCTACTACTTTGCCTTTTGAAAACTAGTGCTTTGTTGGCTTTTCCCTGTTGTTCCGGCATTCTTATTTCTTCTGAGAAATAATTGCAGTGGTACAGTAATTTTGATTGATAATTCTACAATACATTAAGATTCATAGAAGTAAGAGTCCTTTTATCCATCTAAGAAGGCAGTATCCAACTCCACATTGTTCAAAGTCTGACACCAAATAGTTCCACTCTACCCAATCAAAAGCTTTCTCATGATATAATACTAATAATATCAGATGCCAGCTCTCCCTAATTTTCAGTAATCATCTGGATTTTTTAATGTAATTATTAAATTACTAATTCAGGCTTCAATCTACTGATTTTTCAAGCCTGCACATTTTACATATATAAATGTGTGTGTGAAAGACAGAGATAGAGACTCACTCACCACCACTCAGCTTTGAACACAGCAATTAGAGTTGCAGCCATAGGGGGCATTCTTCTCCATTACTCAGGGAGGTCTGGGCCCAGGACTGGCCAAGATAGTTAAGGGCCCTAGGCAGGATAGGAGGGCAGCTTTCCTAGGGTTGATCCTCCCCTTCTTTTTGTTTGGGATTGGGGAACACAAGAGTGCAATGGGGGGAGCCTCCTCATTGGCCATAAAGGAGGCGAGGGGGAAGAGAGAGGTCCATGCAACCTTCCTAATTTTTTTCATAAACATTTTTAAAAGTCTCAGAGCAAGGCTGGCATCCCTGTGAAAGCCAAGAATTTTCCTTTGATTAGGCAGAGTAGGTAGCTCCCAACACACATCCAACGTTGTTAGATGTCTTGTCTTGGAGGAAGCCTGTCGTGTGTGTGTGTGTAATATATATATAATGTCATAATGTATTTAATCTAGTTCAGAGGTGGGCAGACTACAGCTCGCGGGCCACATCCGGCCTGTGGGACAGTCCTGCCCAGCCCTTGAGCTCCCGGCTGGGGAGGCTCGCCTCCGGTCCCTCCCCCGCAGCCTCAGCTCGCTGTGCGTCAGCGCTCTGGGCAGTGGGGCTGCGAGAACCGCCAGGTGTAGTATATTAAATTGCTCCCCATAGGAATGTGCTACTTACAGCGCACCAGCACTGGCAGCCATAAGTAGTACACCATAAGTAGCACATTCCTACGGGGAGCAATTTAATACACTACACCCGGCCCTCCATACAGTTTCGGAATCCTGATGTGGCCCTCAGGCCAAAAAGTTTGCCCCTCCCTCCCCCCCGATCTAGTTGCTGAAACCTTGGTTGGTATGTTTACATCATGGTTTAACGGGAATAGGTCAACAGGATGATTCAATAATATATTCTCCCTAGATTTGGGAGGACTACTCTGGTTGCTTCTTTCATTGATGCTGAACGCTTTATCCCAATTGTTAAAATGTCCATAAGTGGGCCTATTCACACTCATTTGATGAAGCTCCATAGACAACTTAAGATATGCATTGAGGTCCTTAATCGTAGACCATGGAAGTTTTTCCATTGACTCCAGTGGAAGTAGAAATTTGTGGAGGGTTTTCTTTCTTCAAAAAAATATAGGAAATCCCATTAAAATGTGTTAAGGTATCACAGTGAAGCACTTGAAATCCAGGAGACATCAAAACTGAGTTTACCCATGAAACGTGAACTCTGTCCCCTTGTGAGTCTTCCTTATAGTAAAGTCTTCAATGATGTGATTACAAACCATTAATTTCACAGGACCCCTTCCCCATTCAGGTACGAATATTGGATGATGAGCAGTGAATGACACACAGGAGCAACAGTGAATTTTAAATAACATTAGAACAGAAGTGGAGAGGAAAGCTGCACACTGTAGAGTTGTCTTTCAATATTTCATATAGTTTAAACTAATTTAATGTAGTTCTAAAAATTGTTTCAAATACAGTAGCTACATGTACATGGCTTACATGCTAAGTGTCGCAGTAAGACAATACTTGAATATTTTAAACCCTGCATAGTTTGTCCTGTTTGTGGTTGCTTCAGTTGAGGAAATGTAAAAACTGGTGACTTATGCCTGGTCTACACTAGAAAATTAGGTTGCTTTAGCTGCATTGATCAGGGGTGTGAATTCACACCCCTGAGCAGCATAGTTAAGCCAACCTAAGTCCCCGCGTAGACAGCGCTAGATCCACAAAAGAATTTTTCCGCCAACCTAGCTACGATCTCTCAAGGAGGTGGATTGCTACACCAATAGGCGAATCTCTCTCATCAGCGCAGGTAGTGTCTACACTGAAGTGCTACAGCAGCACTGCCACTTCAGCATTTTAAATGTAAAAGCCCTATGTGTGTTCTTACAGTAGTAATTTATGGCAAGGATGCAAAGATAACCTGGTTCTTTTCAACTGCTGCAAGTAACAATCAGTCAGTCAACAACAGTGATGTAGTTCAGTTAGATGGCTTGTCAATTTTCACAGTTGTTGGTGTGCATTGTTGGAAGATAGGACCAGCTCTTGGTTTCCTCTTGTTCTGTTGGTGTTGGTGGGGGACAGAATTAGGATTCTGCAGGTTTATATACTTTTTAATATTTATTTACTTAAGGGTAACCTTAACCTTGGAGCATATTGCATCAAACCATTTAATAAATTATTTCAGCACAGTAACCTCAGATAACTACAACAAATAGTTGTTCTAGTATGTGCTTAATTTACCTTGATGATAAAACATTGAAATGCTATGCAATTTAGTGTAAATATGTTTTTTTGTTTTTCTTGATATACAGATAATTGTGGACCTGGAACAGGATTTGACTAAAAAAAGAAAAGCAAAACTCTCACCAATGCCAGAAAATGGAAAGAGAACGAAAATGGTGGTGAAATCAGCCATAAATCCAAGCGTGGAAAACAACAGCACCAGTTCTGTAATACTTAACAAGTGTATTTCATCCACACCAGTCTTATCACAGCAGAAAAATTCCACAGGCTCTATCAGATCGTCTCTAGGGAGGAACTCTGAGCAAGACCCATGTGTTCAAGATAACCAAGTTCAAGACACATGCTGTTCAGATTTAGTTTCTTCCGAAGATGATGTTTCGACTAGTGAAAGTTCCTTTCGAGACGATGCTTTCCTTTTGACTCCACCGGACTTGGATGAAACGATCAGGGATGAAAAAATAAAACGACTGAAACGGCTATTAACAGAACGAGCAGCAGCACTGGAAGAGATGCGTAAAAAGATGCAGCAGACCTGAAAAATCTAACAAGTAATCTGGACCATATTCATTTCGATTCCCTTGACATCGGTGACTCAAACAAGAGATTAATTTGGTTCAGTGCCTCTGAACGTTTAAAATGAACATATAATCTAATTACCTGGTATTCACAGGACATTAATGGGAGCTAAAATGCATGTATATAGAGGAGAGTAGATCCCAGGAGTAAGGAACAAAAGAACTGGATTGTCCAGAAATCTGCTTTTGGAGAGCCCATGTGTGTCAAAGAATTTAGTGTGCAGAAGATATGCTATTTGAGTTGTCAGTGTGGTGTATTCTCTAGCTTTAAAGCGAGAGCTTTCTTTACTAGTGCTAGAAAATTCTTGTGCTTTGGAATTTCAAGGCCTGTTTTTTGGAAATGAAATGTGAATTGCAAACCTCAACTGTAGATTTTTTTTATTATCATCATTATTATTATTATTAGTGCATGCTCACTTGTGAATTACAGGAAATAAACTATAACATTGTTTCAATACTTTAGTGGTCAGTGTTTAAATAAAGATTATTTGATCTGGTCATTAGATTTTATACAATAAAAATTGTACAACAAAAAAGGGGGTGATCTTATTTATAGAGACCATTGTACACATCTGAAGAAAGAGCAAGATATAGATGGCATAGCAAACTATACCATTGGCTACTGTTGGGACTAATACATATGCAGATCTTTTAGTGTTATTGTTATAAGAAATATAGAGCATTTGTCACCTTGGTATTGGAGTGTCTTTTACAGGATTACATTGAGGGCATACGCTTTGCTTTCTTACTGCCTGCAGTTTTCAATCTGGCCCATTATTCAGGAAATCATTTAGCACAAGGACTGTTGTAATTTGCTGCTGCTGCCTAACCGCCTTCCCCAATGGGGCATGTGAAAGGAGGGGAGGAAATGTGACTCAGGTTAACCTCACTCACAGTGTATCCTGAAGCTACTTCTGGGCTGGTGCAGTGTCTTGTGATATTCTGCTCAGAGCCTTGTCTAAATTAAAAATATAATCCTAAACGCAACGAAGTCCCTGCCTAGTCTATACGCCTATAAGAAATCAATGGCAGAGGCCTGGGCCTGCTTCTTAGAAGATTGTACCTCCAGCTTCCTCCTTGAGACAGTGAGCTCAAGCTTTCAGCAAGAACCTTGTCCAGCATACAAGTGAAGTGAGGGCTCATGGGCCAAAAGAAGGCTGACTTGCGAATGGGAGCCTGCAAGACCGGCCTTGAACTGGGGCAAAAAAAGCAGTGGTACTTCCAAACTCAAACTGCAAGCCAAACTCTGCCCAGTTGAGACACCAAAGTGAAGTGGTTGACTGTACAGATGTTCCAAAGATGTTCATATTCATATGTGCTCTGCTGGGATTGGCTTTCCCTTCTTGGGATTCAGATTCAATCCTGGGCTCTGAAATTAGCTCCCTCTGGGGAAGGGTTCTGCTATTTTCTTTTTCCCTGCTCCTCCCTTTTGGCTCCACAGGCTAGACTGTGGGGAAAGTGCTGATAACTTCATAAGCATCACCTGTTTGGGGAACCTAAATGAGAGGCTGCTCACCATAGACCGTGCATGTGTTTATCCTGCTGCTTTTTTACATACTTTGATCAGCCGTTACCTATGTTGACAAATTAACATATTTGGACCTCAATGTTAAACCCCAATCCCTTGCTGAGGGATGAATAGAATGGTGCGCCGTACCCAGAGCAATTGTTTCAGTCTCTCTGCAAACTCAGCCAGACATCGCTACATCAGCTTCTTTCTAGTCAGGTTGTCAATGATTTCTTTGCAACCATTACAGTGGAGACTGGAAAAAAAAAGATGAGATTCTGGGAAGCAAGATTATATCATAACCTCAAACAGGAAGGTCATCAAGACTTAGACTAAAGGCATCTATATCTCATTGATTTTCAGTGGGACTAAGGATCTTATGAAAATTTTACTTAAAATGTTAATAGACTATAAGATTCATAATTATAAAGCCAGAAGAGACCATTTGTGATCATCTTCTTACCCAACCTCCAAATGTTTAAGAAATTGTCATTGTTTGAAAGCTATGCATTGTCCTGCTGCAGTTAAGCAGATAGAGAAGAAAATAGCAACAAATAATATATTTAATGCTGACCTCTCTCAAAGCAAAGATACTGGGTGATTGTGTTGATTTTAGATGTGTTCTCTCCTCAGCAAGCACTTTCTACTCACAAATAGCCAGTGTTGTCAGTTGGCTTGCAGGTCTGTGTTCTTTCAGCGTACTGTCCAGCTCTGTGCAGACAGCTGGTTCAGCAGACCTCAATAGTATTACCGTGTGTGGTTAAGTGCTGAGGCTGGACTGTCGTTGCCTTAGTAATGCCGTTCAGGCGGTCCAGTGCTTCTGTTCTTGGAGCAGATAAGACCTCGCTGTTTCTCATAAAGAAGGATCATGGGCACGGTTCAGTGACAAAGGCACTCAGCAAGGTTTATTGCCATTAAAACACAGTCCTACCACCCTGGCTCCATGGTTACAGATATGCTAACACATGAGTGCCCTGTGGCAAGGAACAGCTCAGTTCGCGGTGGGACTTTCCGCTGCCCCCTTGGCCGAACAAAGAATTAAGGTGAAGTACTCCAACATTTATAGGCTAAAGCAAACAACTAACATACACCACCTTACGTATTTCATGACATCTGTTTGTTACCACCCCTTGTTCCTGATATCTTGGGCAAAACATCCCTATTCATTGTTTTGTCAAACCATCTTATCTTGTACCAGATTGGGGGTGTATCTGTGCTTGCCTTGAAATCGATGTACGGAAATATCTAGTGCCTAGTACACTAGCAACAGCTTTGCCAAGTTCATGTACTGGGCAGTGAACTTGTGAGCATCTGCTTTAATATATGGTCTGATTTTGGTTCACCGTGTCTGGTTCAGGCCTTAGATCTTGCACCAGGTCCAGTGTGCCAGGCTCTCTACTATGGCTGGGGTGGTGTGTTGCTTAAAGCTTCTTCCTGGGAGCCCCAGTCATGGAGCAGGACCCAGTTGTACAAGCACAGGATACAAAAGACACCCTCTGCCCCCAAAGAGCATCAATCTAGAATATGTATGTTTCCAGACTTCGTTAGCATGGAAGAAAGCCTGTGTAGGGAGAGAGAGTTTGCAGAACACAAAACACATACAGCAGTAGTTGTTCCATGGGGAACATTCATACAGGAGTGCACATGGGGGCAGATAACTAATGGGAGAGTGTGTGTACAGGGCAGACATCCCATAGGGTAAGCCTGGGTAGGGGAAGTAGGTGTCCAACAAAAGAGCATGGACAGGTGGGTGAGTTTATTATAGGGGAAGGTTACGTTTGGGGATGAGCGTTGCATGAGTCACCATGGGTGGAGTGAGTGTATGGGAGCAGATATCTCATGGGAGAGAGGGCATTGGCGCATGCATTTAATGGAGGGGCTATGCCTTATATGAAGGGCTTTGTGTACTGACACAGGCATGTCGGACCAGGCATGGCATGGGGGGAGCATGCATAAAAAGGTGAGTGCCTCAGGGACACCCTGGCACATCGGATTGTGTGGTGTGGGGATAGATTTATGAGATGCTCAGATGGAGCAGGTGAATCATAAAGGGCAATGCCTTTGCGACTCAGCATCTCGTGTGGGGAAGTGTATAAGAGGTGTAGGTGCTTCATGGGGAAGGCACAGCAGAGTGAATGTTTTTTGGGGGGGAATCATTTCTCTGGGAGGGGGAAAACATGCATATGGGTCCCCTTGTCTCACAAGGGGAAAACAGGTGGGGCTGTCTCCCACAGGGTGTTCATGGAAAAGGGTGAGAACAACGTCTGAGGGGAACGTGCTTGGGTGAGCCTCTCCCACGGGAAACATGCGTGGGGGTGGAGGATTCTCATGGCAGCCTGTGCATGGGATAGGCACGCGAGGAGGAAGGGGAGAGTGAAACTGCTGCTGCCCACTGGGTCTCTTGTCTGGTGCTGCAACCGGCAATCGCCATACGCTCATGGCAGACGTCACTCCTGGCTTCCCCCAGTACTGACTGATTTCTGGACGGATACTCTCCTCTGGCTCACCTCTTCTGTGAACATTCAGCTGGGGATTCTGAAACCTAGAGCATCCTCCTCCGGGTCGAAAGCCTTATAAACAGCTAAGAACAGGCCCTTTGTTGTTCCTCCTTCCAGACTACCTTTCCCTGCAGCAAGGGGATTCATTACGGCTGAGGTCTCTTCCTGTTACGGTGGAAGATGGGATGGTGAGTGAAAACGAGGAAGAGAATCCTGGCCACGGGGGGCCTGTGGGAATCAGACCGTGTTGGATTGAGCAGGAAGAGCCAAAGGGAAGGTTTCCGTGAGGTCTAGCTGTGGAAAACAGGCACTGGAAAAGCCACCTGGAAAAGAGAGGGGCAGATCTACTCACGGTGCAAGTTGTTCTGGGAAATGCAGAGGGATCAGTGTCTGCTGGAGGGGAAACCCCATCAATACACTGAATGAATGTGGGAAAAGCTCCCCTCTAGCCTCAGCACCTCCCTCTGGGATAGAAGCCAGGGGTGTGGGCTTGTGCAGCTCTCTCCTGATTGCTTGAGGCCTGGGAGCGGTGGTGGCAGATAGGACAGTCTGTACAGCAGGAAATTGCTGCCGGAATCCCAGGCTGGAGGGATTGTTCATTTGAAGATCATCTGGTGGGAAGCCTGGGTGGGCTGGATCTGGCTGCTGGGAGGATGGGTGGTTTAGGGATCATTGGGCCAGTGAGTGGTGGGATAGGAGGGGAAATGTGTCTGTCTTTTAAAAACAAAACCATTGTTATAATCAAGAGAGAGGGGCAAGTCCCAGTTTGTGTCTAGCTGCAGTGCCTAGAACGTTGGAAACGCTGGGGAGTTTCTCTTTTCCAGGGAAGTCATGTTGGGTTTGTTTCCAGCCAGCAGAGATACATTTCTCCACCTCCATTCCATTTGCCATCTGACTTTAGCAGAGAGCGCCGGATTTCTCACAGGGACAGGTTCTCTTTTGGGCTCCATTCAGGTGACCCAAGGGAACAGAGACTGGCTGCCTCCCCCTTGCTGGGGATTGTCCTCGGGTGGTGGACTCTCCAGTTGGCTCCTACAACACCTTGCAGCCCCCCCTGAAGATGGTGGGGAGTGGAGGAGGAGGAGGAGACAGAGCATGCTTTGCTCTGGCCATGCCCAGGTGGCAGTCCAGTGAGTGGGCAGCGTGAAAATCAGGGAGTTATAACTGGCTCCTTGACCCTACCCGCTCCCTGCTGCACACCGTGAAAGCAGAGAATCTGACCCATGGATTTTATTGTGTCTGGGCTTCAAGTTAATGCTTCTCCATGCCTCTCCCAGGCATTTTGTCAATGCAGGGGATTTGCAGCATTACAAACAGAAAACAGAATGGTTTGCAAGTGTGGAATTTCTCCCAGATCTGTTGGAAAGGTAAAGCTCCTTTATGGCTGATGTCCGCCAGGTACATTGTCTGGCGCCATCCGACACAAAAGATTGGCTTTTTCTAACCAGTGGTGGCCACAGGAAGGTGTAATGAGCAAGAGCTTATTGGCCTGGACTCACAGGTGTTGAAAGAAGGAATTTGAGTGCCCTATTTGGTTTGGAGACAGAGGGAGACTTCCCAAGGGTGATAATGGCAGTGAACATTCAAAAAGGTGACTTCAATTCGCTACTTAGCCACAGAGCAGGAGCAGCTTCTGGGAAATGCTGCTGATCTTACTTTGTCAGTGTGAGTCTTTGGAAGAGAATCCTCTTCCTTCTTCATCTCTGTCCCCTCTCTCCACTCAGGGCACTCTGGATGAGAGGTGCCAACTTTCCTGCTGTGAGTGCTCTCATTAAAGGGACATTGCTGAGGCAGATAGGAGATTATCTGGCCTATGGCAGTATGAACAGCTATAGTTTGGATCCCTGGCACAGGAAGGTTTGAGAGCCATATCCTGGTGAATTTCAGTGTACTGACCATGAGGGGCACTGCGTGCTGTCATGCAGGAAAACAGTGCCCTTGACTTGTTATTGTAGGGTTGCAACAAATGCACAACTTATTTGTCAAATGAACGAGGCCCTACAACCTTTAAAAACAGCAACAAAAAGGTCTGCTCAGGAGGTTGAGACTAGATTCCTGAGTCTCCTTTTGCACGAGGGAATGTTGCTGGTTTTCTCTATACTCTGAGGTTACAAATGGAACACGCCGCTGGGTTCCCAGGTTAAAAATAGGGCATTCCCAATTGGAAAGTTATGGCGCAAATCGTTACCCATTGTTTTGTGGAAGTGTTAGGGTCCTATAGGTTTTTTTTTCACCTATGGCGATGCCTACACTGCATACTACTGTAGCTACACGCCTCAGTGAAAAGCAGGCGGCAGCCACGCTGTGGTGTGTAGCTACATGCATCAGTGAAAGGCTCTGGCACAGGGAAGCAGCGGGGAAAGGATCCGGCAGCAGGAAGCTGCCAGAGCCTTTCTCCACTGCCTGCCCTGCCTTTTCACGCTGCTGGAACCTTTCCTTGCAGTGGAGAGGCTGCAGAATAATACATTGCTAAAAATAGAGGGAGCGGGACCCCAGCTGTGGAGGGGAAGAGGTGGGAGGAGGGGGAGGAGACAATTCAGCGAGTGATGGGGAGGGGAGCGAGTGATGGGGGAGGGGCCTCGGGGGAAGAGGTAAGTACGGGGGAGGGGCCTCAAATCCATTTACCAGCAATTAGAAAGGTGGCAACCCACTATCATTCTGAACTCCCAAATCGGTTATGTTTCTACATGCCCCTATCTAAAAGGATTTGGCAATACCCACTCGTTAAATCCAGGATGCTTAGGATCTTTACCCTGCCTAAAGTGTCTAACGTCATCAGTTGCAGATGTAGGGTAAGCGTCAGGAACTGTGACAATGTTAAGTGTTCTATAATCAACACAAAATCTTAAAATCCCATCCTTTTTGGGGACCATAACTGGGGAAACCCAAGGACTGTTTTTAATTGTGACAGCTTCCCCCCCAGGGTGCCACCTGGAACTTGGGTACCACTGAGCCCTCTGACCCACCAGCCTGGACTCCCTCTCACACTGTGCTGCTGTGACAAGCTGCAGACCCACTCCTGGTCTTACACTTCCACTAGCATTCACACAGGTAGGGACACACCCAGCTGCAGTTACGTGCAGGCTATCTGACCAGCCATCGCATGTGAACCAACAATAGAGAGGCTACAGCCAAAATAACCCCCAGCTTTGCAGCCTAGAACCCCAGAGCTGTACCATCTTGCCCTGATCCAAACCCAACCAGTATGAATTTATTATCCAGTTCGCCTCCCCCTCAATGTGGAGAGGAAATGAAATAGCCCCTCCGAGCTAAGATTCCCACGCACTTCACTTCAAACTCACTGGTTTAGATTAAAACATAAAATAAATGTATTAACTATAACAGATGGATTTTAAATGATTACAAGTGATAGAAAACAGCGCAAAGCAGATTACTTAGCAAATAAACAAAAATGCAACCTAAGCTTAATATACTAGATAGATTGGATATGAATTGCAGATTCTCACCCGAATTGGTGATACAGGCAGACTTGTAGCTTCTTAAGATACAAGCTGCACTTGTTTTACAGCTTAGAATCCCCAGGTTTTTCATACACATGAAAAAATCCCTTTAGCCTGGATCCAGCACTCCCCCTCCCCCCCAGTTCAGTCTTTGTTCCTCAGATGTTTCCAGGAGTCTTCTTGTGTGGGGAGCGAAGAACAACAGAAGATGTCACTCCCATGCCTTATATAGCTTTAGCATATGGTATTGACATCCCAAGATGGAGTCTAGAAACATGTGATCTGGTCACATGCCCTTGCAGTGGTATAGCAGCCATTGCTTACCAGCTGGCCAAAACGCCCACAGGAAGGTTAAGCTATTCCACAGTCCATTGTCTTTGCTGATGGGCCATCAGCCCCATATGGTGTCTTTATTGTTGTACCTGAAAGGCTGACTGTGGGTGTTTTCCAGAGTAAGCCCATTTGAAATATAGATCCGTAGTAAATTCATAACTTCAGATACAGAAATGATACAGGCATACAAATAGGATAACCATATTCAACAAAGCATAACTTTTTAAATGACACTTCACATGACTTATCTTGTACAAAATGCATCATAATTATGCCATAATCCTATCATAATAATATCACTGTGAAGAATATGGGGTGCAGTGTCACAGTAATTATTCCTGGAAAGCTGCCTACAGTGACTCAAGACCGTCTGTACCAACCTCAGGGTATACTATTAGGAAGCAGGGCACAAACCCCACTCCGGCTTTGTGTTCTATGCTTAGATTTCACCAACCAATTATCAAGTATAAACTCCTCAGGCACTATAACAGGCTGACCACAGAGTCACAGACAGTCCCCTTGGACTATCTTGCCACCCAGGTGTGCCTACAAGTGTGAGAGATGGTCCCTTACACCAAGAATTACAGCAATATTCAAGCTACTCCCACTCCCAAGCATCAGTCACTTACGCTAGGTCAATTACACCTTACAGCAGTGGTTTTCAAACTTTTTTTCTGGGGACCCAGTTGAAGAAAATTGTTGATGCCTGCGACCCAATGGAGCTGTGGATGAGGGCTTTGGGGTGTGGGAGGGGCTCAGGGCTGTGGCAGAGGGTTGGGATGCAGGGGTGAGGCCTGCAGGGTGGGGCCAGGAATAAGGGGTTCAGAGTGCAGCAGGAGGTCAGGATTCTGGGCTGTGGGTGCAGGCTCTGGGGTGGGGCCAGGGATGAGGGGGTTGCGGTGCAGGAAGAGGTTCTGGGTTTGGGGGGGGCTCAGGGCTGGGGCAGGGGATTGTGGCGCGGGGTTGCAGCGCGGACTTAGATCCAGCAGTTCCCAGTCAGCGGTGCTGCCAGGGTGCAGAGACAGGCATCCCACCTGTCCTGGCACTGCAGACCATGCTGTGCCCTGGAAGCAGTCAGCAGCAGGTCTGGCTCCTAGGCAGAGGTATGCAAGCGGCTCTGCACAGCTCTCACCTGCAGTCACCTTCCCCCCAGCTCCCATTGGCCGGGAACGGGCAAATGGGAATGTGGAGCCGGTGCTTGAGGCAGGGGCAGCACGTGGAGCCCCGTGGCCCCTCTGCCAAGGAGCCGGACGGGCTGCTGGCTGCTTCCAGGGCGCAGTGCGGTGTCGGAACAGGTAGGCACTAGCCTGCCTTAGCTGGTCAGCACCACTGATGGGACTTTTAACATTCCGGTCGGCGGTGCTGACCAGAGCCGCTAGGGTCCCTGGGTGCTGAGCAAGGCGACCCAGTGTCTTACATGCCGTGACTCAGTACTGGGTCATGACCCGACCTTTGAAAAACACTGCCTTAGATCTTAAACCAAAGATACCACCTGTAGCCAATCCTACAATAAACTATCTAAAGATTTATTAAGTAAGAAAAGGAAAGGAATTACTTGGTAAACATAGATACACAAGTGAGTTACAATCTAATAGAAGCTTCTATAATAAACAAGCTTTCTATGTCCTGTAGGGCTAACCCAGGTTAAACATATGGGGACTTTGTGCTTATGCCTATGTGATGGTGTGTACCTGACCCTTTGAGCCCATCCCCCTCCCCGTGGTGGACGCTCTGTGGTCCTCCTACATCCTGCCCCAGGAAGGAGCAATGAAAGTAGGTCCTCCAGGCTGGCCTAGAGAGGCCCCATGGAAGCAGCCAATCAGAGCCCAGCAGGCTCAGATAAAAGTTGCTGCAGGTCTTTAGCATGTCAGTTCCTGCCTGGGACCAGAAGGGTGAGGAAGGGGCTCTGCCAAAGGCACTCAACTGGCTGCATTTACTGGACCTGGGAGTGAGAGGACCTGAGAACTGTAACTCTAAAATAACAGGTGAAGATAAAGGGACCAGGTGGGAAGAGGTCCAGGGAATGCAGCAGCAACTAACCGATGGAAAGTATCAGAGGGGTACCCATGTTAGTCTGGATCTGTAAAAAGCGACAAAGAGTCCTGTGGCACCTTATAGACTAACAGACGTATTGGAACATAAGCTTTCATGGGTGTAACTGATGGAAGTAATGCTTAGCTGCTGTCTATAGGGTCCTTGGGGTGGAACCCAGAGTAGGGGTGGGTCCAAGTTTCCCTGCTGGCAAAGTGACCTAAGCCCCTAGAAGGGGATGAGGCCCCTTTAGAAACCTGGGTTATGTGATTTAAAGGACCCAAAGGTGGGGCTAATGTCCCTGATGAGGGCAGTTTGGTGAACGCTTTGCTATCCTGGAAGCGGTCTGTACTGCCTGTGTGAGTTGGCCAGAGGGCTTAGTCACTGAAGACCCACCTAGCAAGGTCAGCACCATACAGGGGGCACCAAGAGCAGGAAAACGACTGCAGCACCATACTCAGCTGCTAGGAGGCACTTAAGAGGTGAGGACCTCCATTACAGCCTAGTAAAACTTGACCCCAGTAACTCATTTGTGTATCTACCATTACCTCTTCATGGGGGGAGGGTAAAACAACTGGGGGTGGGGGGTTGTGGCAGAGGCTTGAGGCAATTAGGACTGTGGTGAACTTGAAGATGGTGGGCATTACAAATGTTGGTGAAATAATTGCTGGCTTTGAGAGAATGGACTTTCCAAATTGGACCAGAGCCCCGGATGGGACTTGTGCCTATAGTTGCCTACCACGAGGAATACATGCGTACATAAACTGCAAAGAGTGCTAACCCATCATAGGAGGAGCAGGTCCTGGTCAACCACAGGGCAGATTCCTGGACACTGACGTGGGATGTATTGGCAAGGTGCATGATGCCTGGATGTTCTGGAGATCAGGATTTCTCCTTCATGGAGAAACTGGGACATCATTTTGACCACATGACACTATAATAAAAGGAGTCATTGTCCCCATGGTTATTCTAACCCTCTTACCCCACCCCCCGCCCCGTTGCCATGGCTTAGGAAATCATATCCTGATTTCAGAGGAGCTGGCAAAAGAAAGTTCAGCTGCACGCTCAGTAGCTGTAGGATGGTGGCAGAATGTGCATTTGGCAGATTGAAATCCTGTTAGCTCTGCCTGCAAAACCATTTGGAGGCGTGTTGTCAATGCAGTCTGCATTATTGTGGCCTGCTGTATTCTGCACAATGTCTGTGAGGACAAGGGGGAACATTTTTTGGTGAGGAGTAGAATCAAGACACTACTGGACTGCTGAGCTGGTAACAGAACCGGACAGTGCTCCTGTCATGACTGCTGGATCTATGCACACAATGGAAATCAGGGATGCTTTGTGTGCCCACGTAATGGATTTGTACAATCCCATGCATGAGGGGGAAGAAAATGGTATTTAAAGTTGGATCAGGTGCCTCAGGCAAAGGGGAACCCCCTTTATAACTTGAGCCCAGTGGGGAGGGTACTCAATGGGATGTGGGAAACCACTAGTTCAAGTCCCTCCTCTGCCTGAGGAGAAGGGATTTGAACAGGAATCTGCCACATCTCAGGAGAGTGCTCTGAGCACTAGTATGGAGTCATGCTAACTTTCTCTAGTCCAGTTCTTCTTAGCATATGTGCAATGTGCCTCAGGCAACATGTGACCAGGATTCATCCCCGATTTTGGTTCGCTGGCTGGATCATAAGATTCCCTGGTCTGGGCCGGGTACTGATGGGGGGTGTGAGGTGATGCTGATCCATGCCCCCCCATGGTCCAATTACTATTGATTTACTTCAATTAATGAAAGTGGAAGATCTCCAATAGGAGAGGGTGAGGGAGCACTGCATCACCCAGTGGTTAGAACACTCACCTGAGAGGTGGCAGATCCCTGTGCACTTGGACTTGAACCCACATCCCGGGTGAGTACCCTATCCAGAGCTCTTCCTGCCTCCAGATGTTTACTGTGAACTTGCCTGAGGGGCCCGATCTGGTAGGCAGCCTCTCAGCATATTTGCCAGAATGGGCCCCACATGTGACTTAGGGGTGCATGTGTCTTTCCTGGTTTGTGACTCACGCTGGGACATAGGCAGGAGACCAGCATCCAGGTGCCTAGAGTGAGGCAAATGTGCACATGATTGGAGCAGAAGCGTAAGTGTCTAGGAAACTTTTACTGCGAACACTTAGGTGCTGAGTGAATTTAGGGGCCTACAGGGTTTTGCAGCTTGTGGTAGCACTTAAGTACTGTTGTGGATCACACCCGAGGTGCCGACACAATGCAAGTGTTTAATAAAACACATTAGGATCTACTTGGTTTTTTTTAACCTCTAAGTGTGTAAGATGACTCCCTCAGTAACAGTGCTGGGGCAGTTGGTATCCGTTGGGCTTTCAGATGGAAGGTCAGTGTTTCTTTGTCATGGTCATGTGGACGAGGAACTAATGGAGCACAGGGATTTGTGTATTGTGTCATTACTGAGCGTTGTGTAAGGGCTTGTTTACCTGGGGAGTTATTCCAGATGACATATTCAGGGGAAGAGATAGCTCAGTGGTTTGACCATTGGCCTGCTAAACCCAGGGTTGTGAGCTCAATCCTTGAGGGGGCCACTTAGGGATCTGGGGTAAAATCAGTACTCAGGCCTGCTAGTGAAGGCAGGGGGCTGGACTCAATGACTTTTCAGGGTCACTTCCAGCTCTGAGATAGGTATATTTCCATATATTTCTTTTTTTAACTCCACATGTGGATGCGGAACTGACCAGCCCAGGCAGTCTGGCCATTGACCAGTGTCACTGCCCTAAGCTCCCATGTTTGGCAAAGCCAAATCTTGGGAAATGGGGCGGGGAGGGTACAAAGTAGAAGCCAGAGAATAGGGTTGGGGTGGGAGGGAAAGAGACTCCAGATTTTGAGGTGTGGGGAGAGGGGGCTGGGTGGTGGAAATAAAACAGTGGGATGGGGTGAAGGGAAGGGGGAGTGAGGAAGTGAAGCATGAAGAAAGAGGGATCCAAGATACAGGGTGGGGGAAAGGAGAGAGCCCCCACTGGTGCTTCCTTGAGACCCTACTCACAAGCAGGTTTGTCCCCCTTGCCTTTGTAGCGCTAGGAAAAGCTACTCTGATGTCAGTACAAGGCAGTCGGGACACTGACATGAGCAGTGCCCAGCTGGAGAGCTCACATGCACTGCTCATCCTCAGGGTGCAGGTGGAAGTGGGCATGAGGGAAGAGAGGAGCACAACTTGCATTTTTCAGCCCTGGATAACCCCATCTCTCCCACCACACTCCTGGGGCAATCCTGGGGTGTCTGGTAGCTGGAGAGAAATGGCAGTTGTTTCATTTCAGTTAGTGTTGTAGGGGCTGATGACCTTGCTTCTGTTCTTTGCTGAATGAAGCAAGGCCCTACTATCAACGCAATGGCACTTCCATCTGCTGTCTCTTCTGTGATTTGAATGACCCAATGCCGGCCTTCAGCCAGCATGGAAGAGGAAAGGTGGAAGATTTGAGTGCATGGGAACAGGAGCTGACTGGGGGAGAAAAAGAGTAGATTAGGACAAAACCTTGGTAAGCCGGGGGTGAAAGAAGAGGAGAGAAACTGAGAGTTGGAGTAGAGGATTGAGCTGGAGGGAGACTGGGACTTGTTGGGTGAGGAGACTGGGGCTGGGTAGGCAAAGCGAATGGCGATGAAGAGCCAGTTGTGGGGAACAGACAGGTTGGAGGGGACAAGACAGAGGGATCAAGCTTGGAGGAACTAGCAAAATGTTCTCTGCTCAGTAGAGCAGATACTCCCCTCCAGAGCCTGAAATGGAATCCAAGACTCCTCCGTCCCACCATTCCTCCAGTCAGCAAATACCTGAGACTAGTGGCTAACTGTCTCATCCCCCTCTAGTGCAGTCCACAGAGGACAACCTGCTATTCTTCTACTTCACTTCATTAGCTCTGCAGAGGTCTGTGCAGTTGATCTAAAGGTTCCAAGCCTGCTAATGAGCCATATTGGTGTCAATATGGTGGACTGTGGTTCCCCCCCCCGCCCCCAGTTTGCTTTTTTAAAACCTGGGAAACTACCTACAAAACTATGTAAGAATATTAAGGTTGCAAAATCAAGCTCTCAAAAGGTAGGAAATACCAGAATTAAGGCTGTACAACCTTCAATTCTGCCCCTTGTGCATACGCATTTGTCAAAATTATCAAGGCTAGGACCTGTATAAGGTATAACTCCTCCCCACCTATGCCAATCTATATAGCTAATCCTCATTAAATACATCTTCCCAGTCATTGTAACTGACTTTCATGGGACTTGTATCAGGCCCTGAGTGGAAACAGCTTGGAATCTTGTCCAACGCCTTGCTGTGCGTATAGAAAGCATGGACCAAATCAGCAGAGCCACTCACAACTTTCCAATGTCCATTTTATTCTTCATTCTATAAAATGTATAAGTGCAGAAATGTATTACAGGTTATTGACAATACTGATTATTAATCACCTTTGCATTGCTATGTGGGTTAATAGCAAAGCCCTTTATGTGTCAAAGTGATTGAATTTAGTCTCCTCTTTAACTGGATGGAATTTTTGACACAAACGCTTATATAAATTGTTAGTATTATTGCTACTTTTTAAATTCCTGAGATAAAAAAGCTGAGAAAGTGTTTTCTCTCCCACTTAGTTATAAACGTCCTCCAATCAACAGCGTGTGTTCATCAGCCACAAAGCTATTGGGTGCATTGCAAACGCTGTGTCCACTTAAACTGACATCCGCACGCAAGGAAATTTTCTGTAACAGAAAACAATGAGATAGGAAAGAAAAAATAACATAACGTAGCAAAGCTCCACTATTTACTCTGTTCTTTCCCCAGAGTAGCTTCTACAGACAAGGCCAAGCACTCTGAAATGCATATCACTCCAAAAACTACTTGCCTGCTAAGAAAGCAAAATATTAATAACTCAAATAGCCCTGAGATACCCATGAGGAAATAATATGGCATTGTCCAAACTTCTCTCACGACTGTTCAGGGTGGGAAAATCTTCACAGCTCAGGAAGGAGATAATCGTCTGATGTATGGGTGACTGCAGGTGCAGATAGAGGTTGCTTGAGATAGGGTGGCAAAACAGTTTTCATTCTAATTCCGTTTTCAGTTACCAAGAATTTTCTGAAACATTCCTCTCCTGTGCTATTTCCCATGTTATTCTCTGAGCTATGATAGCTCTGCAGCACTTGTAGGATATGAAAGTAGTGAAAGCTAATTCTGATCCCTCAGTAGATATACCTTAGGGACACAGCACAAAGAAAATCTAGGGAGTAAGATGGGACCTTGCTGCTCTTTCAGGGTAGAATCTCAAAACAACCAAAAGAAAGGTGTAGTGTTGTAACTAGGCTGGTGGGGCTGAGTTTACCAGCTCTGACATTTGATGAATGATAAGTTTATTTCATGAGTCTCAGGCTATAAAGCATTGGACACAAACTTCACTTTACCTGAAAATCACGGATGTAGGTGAGGAAAAAGCTGAGGAAGGAGAAAGCCAGAGACCATTCTGAGATTGTGCTGATGATGTGAACTATGTAGCCCTGTATTGAAGAGAAAATAGATCTATGTAATGAGGCTGTTTTTTCAGTCTCCAGTGGCAGAAGGCTTATATTTTGGCATTTCAAAGGATGTTCTCCTAGATCTGTCAGGATTTTCCCATTACCTCTATCTAACTCTTTCATAAGAGAATGAAGTAAGCTGATTTTACCTGGTGTCTGGGAGGGAAAGGGTGACGTATTCTTTCCCCAGAAGGGTGCAGAGACGTCATGTGCAGATGGCTGACCACTTCTAACTTTCTGTTTTTTGGAAGTCATGTACCTTGTACACATTGTTTCTAATGTATATTGGGGGCTAGAGTGTTGCTTTACTACATAATGGCCTCTAAAGGTCAACTAACAAAGTACAGCTACAACACATGTACCTTTAACTTGCCCACTTTCCTCTCTTCTTCCTTCTTTCATCTCCTGCTCTCTTCCTCTCTCTCCATTCTTCCTATTAATCTCTCATACCCACTTCAGTAACCCACCAAACAGCAATGAACACGCAGGCTTCATCTTCAACGCAAAATGCTACCATGTTAAAATGTGACTGAAGAGTCTTGTTTGCTCACCACAAAGTTATGATCAGAATTGTCAGCCAAGACAAGGCAGGTCATGTACAGCATAGTGGCTGCTAGTCATTAAACCTGTACCTGGCGGGCTGGTTTGTTTACCTGCCGTGTCCGCAGGTTCGGCCGACTGCAGCTCCCACTGGCCGCGGTTTGCTGTCTCAGGCCAAAGGAGGCTGCGGGAAGTGGCACAGGCCGAGGGATATGCTGGCCACCGCTTCCCGCCGAACCTGTGGACGCGGCAGATAAATGAACCGGCCCAGCCCACCAGGGTGATTACCCTGGCAAGCTGTGTGCCAAAGGTTGCCGATCCCTGAGTTACAAAGTCTGCATTAGCCTTCATACCTGGAACACTTTTTCCAATGCTAAATGCACACAACTTCCTTTATGGAACTGTCCTACCTTTTCCTCCCTGCTCTCAAAATCCGACTTACTTTCTCCTGTGGGTTCCAGTGCAGCTTCTGTACTAGGTCAGTTCCATACAGGCCACTGTACAAAAGAACTGAAGAAACAAACACTAAAGAAACAAGGTAAGGAAGATGCAAGATGCTAAATGGCAAATTTGGAAAGAATGTTCAAGTTAAAGTCTAGACTAAGTTTCACCCTGTGGCAAGGTATCTGCATAAATGGGATGGGCATCTGGGCTCTGAAATGCATTTACAATAATGAACAGTAACCTTGAGGTGAAACTGAAAGCTACTCTTTGCAACAAAAGCATAATTTCTTAC
The DNA here is from genome assembly GCF_013100865.1 of Trachemys scripta elegans. Lineage (NCBI taxonomy): Eukaryota > Metazoa > Chordata > Testudines > Emydidae > Trachemys > Trachemys scripta. The sequence goes on along the minus strand of NC_048301.1, from coordinate 131,493,284 downwards.
CCCATAACTAGGGCCCTACCAAATTCATGGTCCATTCTGGCTTAGTCAATTTCACGTTTTCAGATGTTTACATCTGAAATTTCATGGTGGTGTAACTGTGGGGGTCCTGACCCAAAAGGGGGTCATGGGGCAGTTACAAAGCTGTTGAAGGGAGTCCCGGGATTGCCATCCTCACTTCTGTGCTGCCTTCAGAGCTGGGCTCTGAAGGCAGCAGCCGTGGAGCTTACAGCAGCTGGAGGAGGCTCCAGGAGGTGGAGGCAAGTGTGATCTCCCCTATCCTGCTGGGAATGCCTCAGCCATGGGCTCCTAGCGGCTAGTCCAGGCCAGTGGCAGATTAATGCATGGGCCCATGCCCAGGGGCCCCTGGGAAAAGTGGGCACCCTGAGCCCCGGTGGGAGCTGTGGGGGAAGAAGCCCCAAGTCTGACTCCCGACCGGGCTGGGGAGGGACAGGACTTGCTCTTCCCCTGCACGGCTGCTCTTGGGCAGAGATCAGATGCACCTCCAGGTACCTTCCCTGGCTGCAGGAAGCTCCGGGTCTGTGCTGCCTCTGGAGATGGGTCTGATCTCCCCACCGATAACTGAGATTCTTAGTCAATTAATTCCTTCAGTCCTTAAAAAAATAATTAATGGAGGGGGAACAGTGAATCAGTGGAAATTGTGGTGGTGGGGAATCACATGGCTGATGTTTGGATGACCGCATGGCACAAGTGGAAAGGGGCAGATTCATGGATTCTAAGACCAGAAAGGACAACTGTGATTAAGTCTGACTTCATGTATAACACAGACTACAGGACTATCTTGAACTGATTCCTGTTTGAACTAGCACGGATCTTTCAGAAAAACATCACATCTTGATTGAAAAACTTCCAGTGATGGAGAATCCAGCACAATCCTTAGGAAGTTGGTCCAATGGCTAACGCCCTTGTTGTTAACTTGTTTCTTACTTCTAGTCTGAATTTGTCCCGCTTCAATTTGCAGCCACTGGATCTTGTTATATCTTTGTCTCCTAGGCTAGGCCTACACTTGGGGGGGTGTCGACCTAAGATACACAACTTCAGCTATACGAATAGCGTAGCTGAAGTCGGCGTATCTTAGGTCGATTTACCTGGCCGTGAGGACGGCGGCAAGTCTACCACTGCCACTCGCCCGTTGACTCCGCTTCTGCCTCTCGCAGCGGTGGAGTTCCGGAGTTGACGGCAGAGCGATCGGGGATTGATTTTTATCGCATCTACACTAGACGTGATAAATCTATCCCCGATAGATCGATCACTACCAGCTGGCAGGTAGTGTAGACATACCCCTAGACTGAAGAGCCCTCTTATCAGTTTGTTCTTCCCCATGCAATTATTTAAACTATAATCAAGTCATCATCCTTTTGTTAAGCTAAACAGCTTGAGCTCCTTGAGCCTAGCACTAAAAGCATTGTTTCCAATACTTTCATCTTTTTCGTGGCTCTCTTCTGAATCCTCTCCAATTAATCAACATCCTTCTTGAACTGTGGACACCAACCCTGGACACAGTATTGCACTACAAAAGTGATTTTTTCCTCCCTTGGTATTCACTCCTTCTTGTCAACTGAGAATAGCCCACTTCCACCTTAATTGAATTGACTCATTAGCACTGACCCCCCACTTGGTAAGGCAACTCCCAGCTTTTCATACGCTGTGTATTTATACCTTTCTACTGTATTTTCCACTCCATGCACCTGATGAAGTGGATTTTAGCCCACGAAAGCTTATGCCCAAATAAATTTGTTAGTCTCTAAGGTGCCACAAGGACTCCTCGTTAGTATTGCAGTAGTGCTTGCAACAAAGCCATTTACAGAGGTAGTAAAACTTCCCTACTCAATATTCTCTTTTATACATCCAAAGATCTCATGAGCCTTTTTGGCTACAACACTGCACCCAGAACTCATGTTCAGCTGATTGCCCAGGTGTCTTTTAGTCAATGCTTCCCATGACAGATGCCCCTATGCTGTATGGCCCATCTTCTGTGTTCTAGATGTATGACTTTCTATGGAGTTCTGTTAACACAAGCTGTCTGCTTGCAATCAGTTTACAAAGCAGTCCAGACAGCTCTATATCCATGACCTGTCCTCTTCATTATTTACCACTCTCCCCAATCTTCATCTGCAAACTTTATCAATAATTTTGTTTTCTTCCAAGTCATTAACTAAAAATATTAAATAATGTAGGGCTCTGAACTAATCCCTGGAGGACACCAGTTGATACACACCTGCTCAATGATGATTCCCCATTTATAATTAAATTTTGAGACCTGCCAGTTTTTAATCTGTTTAATGTGAGCCATGTTGATTTTGTACTCTTGTAGTTTCTTATCAAAATGTAGTGCACTACCCTGTCAAGTCAAAGTACATTACAACAACTTCAGCTCCTTTAAAACTCTTGAGTGCAAGTTAACCACACCAGCTAATTTTTAACATGTCTATCTTTAGTAGCTGCTCTCTAACATCCTCTTTAATCACAATTGGAATGGAGAGTATTTCATCATAAGTCTTACTTGCATCTGAAGAAGTGAGGTTCTTACCCACGAAAGCTTATGCTCCCAATACTTCTGTTAGTCTTAAAGGTGCCACAGGACCCTCTGTTGCTCATCACCATATGATATATTTATATCATCTGGCTTTTTCCCAAATACAGAACAGAAATATTTATTGAACACTTTTACCTTTTCAGTTTCTTTTTGACAGGTCAACCATGTCCAGCTAGTAATGGACCAATACCATTGTTAGGAACAAAAGGAATCCTACACTTAAGGATAATAAGATGTTTAACACTGCTGGCCATAGGATTACTCCTTTTGCTTCCCTTACCAATTTCCCACAATTCATATTAATATAATTCAGAAGCTGTCAACTTGCCCTTTCTTCCATTTTGTGGGTGGGTGAGTTTTATTTGAAATAATTACTTTCACTTCCCATATATACTAGATTGGCTGGTGGTTTTGGGGTTGTTGGTTTTTTAAACTAGTGTGGCCTTTTCTGTAGCGTGGCTCTTTAGGTATCTAGTAAAATGTTCTTAAATAGTTCCCAATTATCCATTATTTTTGGTTTAAATCCTTTGTCAACTGGTTTGGCTCATACTTATTTTCAGCTTTGTGAAACTAGCCCTTTTTAAAACACCAAATGTATATAGAGTCCAAACCAGTATTCTATATTTGCCCATAACAAGTGATCAAGTCGTGATTACTTGTACCTAAGCTTCTGCTAATTTTTAGTTCTGTGATCAGTTCCTGTTTTTAGTCCTGTGATCTTGTGCATTCTGTACTAGTTTTACATTTTGAAATGGTTTTAAGATGTATCCTAACCTAGAGCACACTCCCATACTCTAAATGCAAGATGACAAAAGCATGGTTTATGCAGGGTTTGCTTATTTTTATTTAACTACTGATGCTCTCCCACTAAAAACACTGGTCTCTTTCATGCACTTCCCCTTCTCAGGCCTTAGTGCTTTGATACCACATTTCTTTGCCATCTTCAACTCTCTTAGAATGAAGAATCTACTTTGCAACCTCAGTAAGTGGTGAACCATCCCTTCTGCCTGCCTTGAACTAGTGTGACAGATTCGCAGGATTAACTTTTCTTTCTGATGTTAGACAAAACCCATGAGACTACAGAAGTAGAAAGCACAATGTAGATTGTACATCTATAGACTAGTATGTATTCTATGGTCACACGTTATTTAGCACTGACAATTATTTAGAAGAGACCCTACACATTTTTTTGCACATTTTTCACAAACTTACTCTATTTTATGATCTAGCTTATACTACTAGTGTTACTTGTATTTCACAACAAAGGATACTGCTTGCTATGCTTGATCCACACCAGAGTAACACAATCACTCGGATCCAAAAAAGTTTTGGCTGCATCGTGTAGGAAAGAATGGTCTGAACCAGTATGTAAATGGCTCCTATTCCAAACGTTAGACAGGCTCCAACTACGTGCATATAAAACAGAGTATATTTCTAGGTGGAAAGACAGATATAAATAAAATATAATATGAACATAAAATATACAGAACACAATTTAGCTTATTGCAGTGCTGATAGCTCCACTTTATAAAAGCTTTGCCTGCAGCTGCCACCACCTCTAACTGGGATCTCCTCACATCTTTCAAGTTAAGCAGTGCTGGGGCAGGGTCAGTACTTGGATCGGAGACCTTCAAAGGAAATCCACATATGGTTAGTAGCAATTCAGCAGCTGCCAACTCTCTGTCAGGACATGTTGTCATGGAGCAATTGGCTGCCGGAGGGCTAGTCTTTCAGATGAAACATAAAACTAAGGTCTTGGCCACTTGCGGTTATTAAAGTTCCTGTGATACTTTACTCAAGAGCAGAGATTTTAGTAAACTGGCCAGAACAGCAGGGCTTTTAGTTAGTTGCAATAATTAGGGCTATGTTAACAGTGAACGGACTTGAGCAAAATAGCACGAACTTCTTTTATTTTATTTTTTTAAAACAATCCTTGTTTTCAGTTATCGGGGTGTATGTGGGGGGTCATCACCATGGCAGAATAAAAGCTTTTACTGAGCTTTCATTGGCCACATACTTCTTATAATACTGTTGTCGCTAAGCATAAACCTCCTAAACAGCACATTATTTGACTTGGCAACATTCAGTGTTCTCAATTAAACTAGTTCGTCTGTCATCACTTCCCATCATTCAGACACACAAAATTCAATGTCAAGTCACAGATTCTCATCTAATAATGAAAAGATGACAATCTGACTCCTAGGATGGCTGTGTGAAATACAGCCTTAATGAGACTGGTCTGTAAAAAACTGAACAGTACTAACAAAAAGAAAGTGGAGGAATTATTGAGGAGGGTTTGAGGCAAGTAAAATGAGAATAGGCCCATCGGACAATGGAATAATATCACCATGAGAATAGTACCAGTAACCTGCACGTATACAGAGTCTTCCATCTGAGGATCAAAATATTTTTATGAAAACTGATCCTTCGTGACCTTTGTGGTAAGTATTCATATTTCCATTTTACAGATGAGTAAGCCAAGGCACAGAGTTCAAAGCCGACATTTTCAAAAAGGCCACTGATTTTTGGGTTCCCAACTTGAGACGCTCTGGGCCTGACTTTGAGCTGCTCAGCACTTGCAGCTCCATTTCAAGTCACTAGGAACTGCAGGTGCTCAGCACTTTTGTACATGATGCACAAAGTGTATCAAGCTGGACACAGAACTGTTGAGTCGCCTGTAGTCAGTAACCACTCTTGCAAACTTGGCTGCATGCTATTTGTCCAAGGAAGCCTGTAGTTTAATGACAAGAAACCATCAAGGTCTTATCACAAGATGTATTCAAAGAAAACTGGGATGCAACACTGAAACTGGATAAAGGAAGCCCTGCAATTATGCAGGTGAGGGCAGGGATCAGATGGCCTATTAACCCCGTCTATCCTAAAATCAGAGGTGAAAGTAAGTCAGTACGGTCTGGTATGGCATATCGGCAAGAGCCGGTACACAGCCAACCGTACCAGCAGGGGGCAGCTTCCCCAGGCCAGCAATTTAAAAGGGCCCTGGGCGGCCCGGCAGCAGCCAGAGCCCCTGGCCCTTTAAATCACGTCCGGAGCCCTGGAGTAGCAGTGGCGATTTCAAGGACCCGGGGATTTCAAGGCCCTGCCCCTTCTTCCTGAGGCCCCGCCCTGCTCAGGACTCCAGCCCAGTGTACCAGTAAGTCCCTTAAGTTACTTTCTCCCCTGAGTAAAATCTAAGTTTATGAACACAACAGGATCACACAATACAGGCTAAAACCTAGTGGTTCTACTCTGAAAAGTGACTCTGTAAAAATGGAATCATGGGGTTCTGTGTTTGTGTCTTAATTACTTTAGATAAAATTGGCTCGGTGTATGTCTTTCCTAACTGCCAGTTCTGCAAACTCAAACAAGCTGGAGTCTCTTGTACATCACCACCAGTAATAAAGGTTCTTCAGGTCAAAGCAGGTCCTCAGTGACACCAGTGCAACCCCACTGAATGCAACAGCATTGCACTGACTGGAATTTAGTAAACAATTTTTATGTAGGAGAAATAAATTTCCCCTTACTCCCTCATAGGTATGTTCACTCTTCAGTTCTAACAGGGGTTAAGAACAATAAAAGCTTCACATTAAAACCAGCAGTTGGTCCTTTGAATAAGAAAGGGTCATTTTTACTTATTTTAAAAGTAGAATAGAATCACACTTTAAGTGGAATACATATTTCAAAATTTAACAGTAACAAATTGTAAAACACTCTACTATTCTCAAAGAAACACAGGATTTTCCATAGAAAATCAGACTGTTGGTGCACTCAGACAAGTTTTTTGTCTTTAGTCAGTGACCAGTTCCTGATGCTCAGAAGGAAGGAAGGAAAAAAATGCACATGGCTGACTGTGCATGATAGATTCCTCCTCCCCCCACAAATCATCTTATATCCTAAAACATGAGACTGGCTTCCCCTTATTTTAGCTACGTAACTACAGATGAGATTAATGGTAATGAAATCATCCAGCCCCTTACAAAATCTGGCCACGTATTTAATCAAATGCCAATAAATTCCCAAGGCTGACCTGACTCTGTAGAAATCAGAATTTAAATTGCGTGCTGCTATACTGCCATCCAGTGGTCAAATATGTTTTTCTATATTGCCAATGTAGAGCTCAAGACTCGGCAGAAGCAGAGAAATTTTCTTTGGGCTTGTCTGTAAGGGAAAATTGAGCTGGATAGCTATAGCACAATAATTATTCAATTACTCTGCTATAGCTATGTGTGTTAATTACTCCTTGCAGACAAGCCTTTGGCCTCTCACATGCACCCATCTGGGCGGAGTTCTACGAGGCAGCAGCCACTGACACCCTCAACAGTTTCTGCATCGACCACTATCTGGGGTTCTCTGCTTGGTGTCCTCCTCCGGAACCCTTTTGCTCACCCTTCGATCTTACTCCACTTTCTGCCCCCCCTTGATTTATCCTCCATAATTAGTGGAATATAATTTCTTTTTTGGCTCCTTTTTTCTGTGGGATCCTCCTTGTTAGCATTGAGAGTCAAATATGCTAATAAGCAGAGCTGCCAAGTTCTGGTTTGTACCATGTGTCATTTTATGTATAGTATTTAATTAACTGACTTGCATCTAGGCCTAAATTTAGGCCTAGTCAAACAAACCATCCCTTGATCATTGGTGGGGTTAGGACATGGAGCTGAATAAAACTTGGCATCTCTAGCCAGAGTAGGTGAGTGGCCACAGGGAGGGAGGAGTAGCTAGATGGGTGCCTGCTGGGAGGTCAAGAAGTGCTGGGCCCGTGGAAGGATAGGAAGTGTTAAAGTTCCTGAGGGCAGCTGGGGACCGTGGGTGCTGGGGCTCCCAGTGGGCAGGGGCTATGTGCTATAGAGCATGTGGTACAACTGGATTTGGGGGAAGAGAGTAGGCTGGAGCCTGAGGCCAGTATCAAGCTCCTCACCTTGTGTTTCTGCTCCCAGCACATGCTCTAGCCACTTCCTGGCTTCTCACTTCTGGCCCTAATCCAACAGGGGAAGGAGGCACCTGGATCCTTGTTCAGCAGGCTCCCCAGCAGCCAAAAGGCTGCATAACTACAGATTAAATGCCAGCATCCTTTTGGCAGATCAGCTGGATGGATGAGACTCCAACTGAGATGTGGATATGCATGACATGGCTACCAAATGCATGACTGTTGCCATCAGTTGGGTGACACCTGGAAGCCCTGCATATGGCGTTTCTTGCTTGTGGTGTGAATATTTAAAAGGTTATCAATTTGAGAGAGGGAAAACTCTGAAAAGGAAGATAATATTGTAGAGAAAAATAGACATTTGAGAGACAGGAGAAGGACAGAGGTTACTAGTGCTTGTAATTCTTCCAAAAATGTCTGTCTGTTTTGAAAGAAAACACACAAAGGACCTGCTTTTCAGAGGTGGTGAGCACCCCCAGCTATAACTTAAGTCAGTGGGGGCTCAGCACCTCTGAAATCTGGTCCAAAATACTGAATTGTCCTTCCAGTATAACATCCAGAAAACTGCAGACAGAACACAAACCTGGAAGTTGGCAATAATGCAAAGTCCAAAGCAGCTTATTATTCCAAGCGTAAAGCCAGCCTTATTTAATCTGGCGATCTTGGGTTCTCCTGGACTCAGAGCATAAACTTGTTTATAGCGAACATACACAGTAGCAATACCTGTGAACAAACAATCCAAATGCAGTGAGGCTTGAGTAAACAAGGAGACTATTCTTGTCAACTGTAAGGTGATAAGAGACAGAGGTCATTGTTATTTAAAAGGCAAAAACTACATTAAGGTCTGGTCTACACTAATGACCGAAGTCAATCTAAGTTACGCGAGTTAAGTTACGTAAGTCATGTAACTTAAGTCGACGTAGCTTAGATCGACTTACAGTGGTGTCTACACTGCGCTATGTTGATGGGAGACACTCTCCTGTCGACACAGCTTCTGCCTCTCGAGGAGGTGGAGTACTGAAGTCAACAGGAGAGCACTCTGCCATCAACTTATCCTGTCTTCACCAGACCCAGTAAATCACAGCTGCTGCATCAATCGCAGCAGCGCCAATTTAGCCCCTAGTGAAGACAAGTCCTAAGAGAGCAAAGTGAGGAACTCAAGTCAGGAAATAAAGTGAAGTGACAGAAATGCAATTACCTTCTGATCAAGGCATGTAGCGTTTATGATCCCAGATAAGATTAAACTGATTTTTAAAGACACATGAGATTCCACTTCCCCGATGATGTCACTACTGGGCACAGTTAAGGTTACTGACTTGTCCTAAATGTGCATTTTCATACCTTAACTTGTCTTGATTTCTTTTAAGCTTAACCTTAACTATGAGTTTCCTGCACTAATAAATGCTTGGTTTGGGGATAATTACAACAATCCTATAATGCATTTCACCCTAAATAACTGATCTGTACTCTCAGCCTCACTCTCTTAATGTAGCTTTTGTCTGGGAATTATGGATAATTTAGTAATAATGAAACTAAGTAACTTAGTGTTCCTGTTTAATAATTTGTATTCCAGAAGTGTTTACAATGTGCTAGAGGTCATTTTATCTACTTACCTAAGAAAGTGGAAATATTTAACATAATCCCAAATAAGCATCTTTCAGGAGGTATTGTCCCTGTGTCACTGTAAGAAAAACAGTATATAAAACATGGTTCTCCATCATGTACTGTAAATTTCCACCAGAGAAATGCATCTTTATAAGAGGAGGGAAGGAAAGGAGAAACAGGGTCATGAAGCATTCAAAGCAGTTTCACCTATTTTGTTGTACACTACTTAAGCAATTTACTGTGCTAGTTTCTAGGGATGCAGAAGCCAACATGACTGCCTTTTTGTTATGGGCACAATGTTTTTAGAACAGGAACAATATGTACAATCCAACATAGCTATCCTGTTTGTTTATGTTAATTCTCCATAAAAAGTTAAAAGACAGTTAAGGCTGTAAAATGAAGCACTCTAAAGTCTGGAAAGGCCAAAGTTAAGGTTCCAATAGGACATATAGACAGGGGCAGCTCCAGGCACCAGCGGGGTGCGGCCTGCCAGTTGCTGTGAGGGCGGCAGGCAGGCAGCTTTCGGTAGCATGCCTGCGGAAGGTCCGCCGGTGCCACGCCTTCGGCGGCAATTCGGTGGCAAGGATGCCGAAGGCACGGCACCGGCAGACCTCCCGCAGGCATGCCGCCGAATCCGTGTGACCAGCGGACCGTGCACAGGCTCACCGCTGAAAGCCGCTTGCCTGCTGTGCTTGGGGCGGCAAAAAACACAGAGCCGCCCCTGCATATAGATTACAATACAGGTTTTAATTACATGATCACGCATTTTCAAAGGACACTTGCATCATTTAATGTGCAGGCTGGACTGTATACTGTGAATGTGGGAGCTGTTTATTATTTTTTATCTTTAACTGTTCACCATGTGGTCCCATATGTTATTCACTGCACACAATCAAACATCTGCCTGATTCACTATAAACAAGGCAGACTTGCAGAGTTAAATTTTTACACCTGTAAATGAGGGTCAAGATGTTCAAAAGTGACTAATCGGTTGGGAGCCTCAATTTTTGGGTACCCAACTTGAAATACTTTAACGGGGCCTGACTTTCTAAAGTGGGTGCTCAGCACTTTCTGAAAAAAGGACCCCTTTAAAGTGTCTCAAATTCGGCTCTCAAAATCTCTGGAAAATCTTGCCTGATATTTCTGTATCTCCATTACACCACGGTGGAACTCTGAGTAAATCTATCAGGAGATCAAAAAGGCAGCAGCACTAATCATAACAAAGGCAAAGATTGGGTATCAAGGCTCCAGGCAGGCTGGTCTCGCAAACTCTAAGGGTGAAGCTGCCATACCCACATAAGTAAGAAGTAATGTTAGAAAGGAGAGTTTTAAAGAGATTAAACAATTAGTGAAAAGTTCTTACTGCTAATTTAACTTGTAAAGACCCAGTGCAAAGGCCAGCATGAGGCCTTGGACCTGTTTAGGAATTAAGGACCAAAGTAGGAATTAAGTGGCACATAGGCTTGGGGCTGGCTTTCCGCATGGGGTGAATGTCATCTTATGTGACTAACAACGTTTTAATACTCTTAACAGCAGCTAAAAATTGTGTGTGTGAGGATTTAAAACAAACAAACAAAAAAACAGAATCAGAAGGTAACACTGAAATCCTGGCCTAAGTGAGAGTAAACCACATGATACAGAAGGGCAATAAACTAAAGAATATGAGAGATTAGATATAAATATACATTCTGGAATTCATGGAAAGCTAATTCTCCCTAGGTTTCATGCTGGAAAGATAGATTTTTTTTTTTTTTTTTTTTGTAATTTGCACAAAGCATGATACCTTTTTTGATAAGGGCAGTTACAACTCATCTCTAGCAGCTCAATAGTCAATGGATCAATTTGTGAAGGCTGCCAGTCCTTCCACCAAATGGAGGAGAAATTAGAGAGGGAAGATGATGGTAGGTCCAGCCACCTGAAGGAGAACAGCAGCAGAGGCACATGCAGACCCTTAGTACTTCCAGAGAGATGTTAAATTCTGTGACTGTGGTTGGTTAGCAGAACTAAGAATTACCCATGGCTGTCTATAACACTGCATCAGCAACTGATTTTAGTTTAAAAAAACATGTTAAAACCAAAGAGGAAAACGTCCAGGTTTCAAATGAAAAAGCCATATTGTCATAGAACACAGGTTTCCAATCTCAAGATTGCATATGTAACCACCCTGCCCTTACCATACGGCTAGAAAGGAGGGTGTGTCTGGATGAATCCAAGTACAGAAAAGGCTGAGAATTGGCCTCATAGAACAAGAACTCTGGATTCAGATACTTATTCTATGGCTCTATGCCTCCAGTTATCCAACATCTCTAGTGATCACTAAAACACCCTATGATATCGTAATGACATTAACACAGGCCATGAAAACCTTAAAATGTAAATGTTTGTGTTTGTCCAAAAAATTAAACTAAATTAAATTAACAAGACATGTATTGATGTTTGTTTTTTAAAAAAATATCATCTTAGTTTAATGTTAGAACTGCTAATCCCAAAACTATACATTTTAAACTACAATTTTTAAAATTTTAGGGGAAACATTTGCATATAAAGGAAAGGCCAGTTCTGGCATGAATACTGTGGTATAGTTAACAGTGCAACAGTTAGAGTTTTACTGACCTGATGTATGGCACCAAAGGGTCAATATGACGTAGAAGGACTGCGGTAACATATGAAAATATGAAAGAAGCGGCTGACCAAACAACCAAAGCCGAAGGCAAGAAACAGAGGCCTTGCTGAAACCACCACATTGCAGCACTGTTTCACAAGTCCAAATGGTGTGAAGAATCAAATATGCAAAAGATCTTTGGTTTTGTCTCAGTGGTTTTCTCTTCTTGAAGCCAAAGAGTGAATTGTGTTAACATGCAGTCTCCATGCGCCTCCTGTTATAAACAGCCATAGTAAGAGAAGACAAATTGGATTTAGTATCACTGTCATTGAAAGCACAACAGGAGGCTTTCAGGAAGTCACTGCTCTCTCAACACAGAAGTAACTTTAATGTGAAAAGCAGAAATTTCTTTTGGAAACTTTCATACTGCAACTCACAGAAGAAAACTGGAGAAGAAACTCACGGATGTCATTTTACTGCCTTAACATTTGTCTGCTTCCACAGCTGTGTCAGGAGAGCCACTGTGTTGTGATTCTTTCTCTTCGACTCTATTTGTGCATAAAACCTCTTCAAGGTTAAGCCCCAGGGATCAGAGAGGATAGTGAGTGCAGTGAGTACAGATATGCCTCAGTGACAGTTTTACCAAAGAAAGGAAATTGAAGGTTCTACAACTGCTATTAACAACAAACTGGGCATATTTACAAAGTGACCTGAAAACACAGAAATATTAGTAACTCTTGCACCTATCGAGCAGCTTCCATCTGAGGCTCTCAAGACACTGTACCACCTCAAATTTAAGTCAATTAAATATGTGCATAGATTTATTTTGGCAAGAGCTGGCTGCTGCCATCCAGGACCTCCAGAGACAACCACCACCTAATCCACCTGCAGAGAAAGTTCCACTTACACACCTAGTTAGTGAAGTGGATCATGCTGTGTTTATACACCTATCCAGTTTTGAAAATCCGAGCCTCAGAGCAAGATTACCCTTCATACAGAGCTAGATGTACAGGCACAATGTGTAGCTGTGTCACCCCCACAAGAGCACAGGGAAGGAATTGTAATTCCTCCCTTGCTGCTGGGGGGGGAGAAATAGTTTGCTACCGGCTCCAAGCAGGAAGCTAAAAATAGAGCCCAGTTCTACAAAATCATGGTCTTGTGCTTTAACCACAAGGCCAGCCTTACATTTGAGAAACAAAGGTCACAGAAACTGGTTAAGCCTAGTAGATGTAAGGGTCCAAAGAGATGAAAGATTGGAGACTGTAAACAGAGCAAGGGACAGAGCAAAGAAGACAAGAAGTGAGCAATGAGGAGAGAGTGGTGATCAGAGAGAGTCAAAGACAGAACCCTCAGAAAAGAGCAGAGCCAGATGATGAATAAGGCAGTGCGGAGTTAGTTCAGAGCTGGATAGAAAATACAACATTGAAACTAACCAGAATGAGGGTGGTCAGCTGCAGTGACAGGAATAGAGAGCCAGACATCAAAGTACATGAAGAGAGACTGAGCGAGCCAGAGTGGTAGAGGATCCCATGGAGGGGGAGGGAGAGACTAGATAGAAAGGAACAGGTGATATGGGAGAAGAGAATCTGAAAGTGAAGAGAAGGCTCCTCCTCTTCAGCCAGTGGATGCGGAAATGGGAGAAGGAGAAACTAGATTCCAAGAAGAGAGCAGAAGCCAAGTCAAAGAGGGAGAGATGGGTCTCAGAGTGAGGAAGTGGGAGATAAAGTGTGAGGTCTCATCCCTGAGTTACCTCTGAGCCTGCTTGAGTGTAATGAGTCATCAGTTACCTACAGGGTTCAGCCAATCCACAGGCGAGATCCCGCCAGGTGATCCCAAGGCAGGTACATAGGCTCCTGGGAAGCAGCCTCTCTAGTCTGCTCAATGTCACTGCTTGGCTGGGAACACTGCCCTTACTGCTGCTCCTGCTCTAGTGTGTACCTGTGGCTGTTTTCCACCTAGCCCGCCCCGGTTCCAGCGTGCATCTGCTCCTATCTCAGCTGTGAACTCTGACAGAGATAATAGACTGACAGGCAGTGGAGTAGTAGGAGGAAGGAGAATGGGGATGGCAGGTGAAGAGTCCAAAGGGCAAGCATAAAGGCAGGAAACAGAGCAGGAATAGGAGAGGAAGGATATGAAGAGAAGAAAAGATATGGTCCAGAGCTGACAACCTCCTCCATGACCCAGAGGGTTGGAGAATTTATTCTATCCAGGTTACCCTTCTGTTATGAACTGATCCAACCCCTATAAGACAGGCCAGACATACATCTTCATCTTACCCACTCTTTGCATATTGCCCTGAAACCCCAGTGTATCCCATGTCCGTCAGTGGTGTCTTTATTCTGCCCTTTCCCCACGGAGGGGTGTAGGATTTGTGTGGAGGCCAGCTTGACAGCACATGGCTGCCAGGTATCCCTCCCTCAACTGCTTCCCTGAGGTTGGTCACTAATTTAAGTACTCTTGGTCCTCTGCCCACTCAGTCTGGGTCTTACATGCTACACCAGCACCAATCCTCTGTCCACCACTTGCTGATAAATTTGGGGACCCCTTCAAGTATGGGGTGTAGAGTCTAAGCATACTAGTCGGTTGCCATTAATCAGGCTCTGGAACCCTCTTGATGTGTGACAGAAACCTACTTTGTACTTGATAAAACCTGAAGAAGGGGTGTGGGTTACATCATACAACAAAAAGGCAGATGTATTTTGCTACGATGCATGTTAGTCTCTAGCATGGAGATGGAAGGTGGATGGGGATACAGAGGCAGAATGAAGGTTTGGTGGGAATCTGAAGTGCACATGTACTAACTTTCTGCCCCTTAATATATCATTTTCAAGCTATTAATAAAATAACACTAGCACTTTCGTGAACTTCCATTATAGGACTGCTGTCGAAAGTCTTAAAAGAGCAACACTCCAATCCAGAAATTACAGAACCTGAACTACCAAAAATGAAAATCAACCTTCTGTTGGTGGCATCTGCCTCAGATGATGAAAATGAACGTGAGTCAGTCCGCACCGCTTTGGATCATTATCGAGCAGAATCTGTCATCAGCATGGAAACATGTCCTCTGGACAGTTAGGTTAGGTTAAAAAACCTATAAAAAAACAAAAACAGTAAAAACAATTCAACATTTGTAAGTTCAACTTTCATGATTAAGAGATTGCACTACAGTACTTGTATGGGGTAAACTGAAAAATACTATTTCTTTTGTCTTTTTTACAGTGCGAATATTTGTACTAAAAAATAACATAAAGTGAGCTTTACCTTGTATTCGGATTTGTAACTGAAATCAATATATTTGAAAATGTAGAAAACATCCAAAAATATTTAAATAAATGATATTCTATTATTAACAGTGCGATTAAAACTGTGATTAATTGTGGTGTTTTTTTTTAATCTCGCAATTAATTTTTTTAATCGTTTGACAGCCCTAATTGGAAGTGTTAGCAGACCCCATAAAGAAAAGTGTTAATATAACAAGATGTCAGATAAGTGGTTTAGGCTTATAGATTTTAAGGTCAGAAGGGGCCATTAATCATCTAGTCTGACCCCCTGCATCACACAAGCTATAGAATTTCACCAGTAATTCAATGCTGCCAACTGTTCTGATTTTATTGAGGATTTTCTTAAAGCTGCTCCCGCAAAAGTCATGTGAATACACTAGAATCTCAGCTTTCATTTTTTAAAATTAAAGTAATTGTCTGCCTTTGTGGAAAAAACCTTGAAAACAAGAGCTTTAAAGACTCAAATACCAAAAATAAGAAGAACCCAAGATCCACTACTTTAAAAAGTCTTTGGCTTAAAAGTCACAACTCAACATGTTTAAGTGTTGTACTTGCTTGGTTAGAAATATAGTGATAACTTTCAAATCAGTGGCAAATAAGCATAAAGTCTACACACATGTTCTTATGAGAAATTAAAGAAAGTCATAAGTAAAATTTGAGCTTTATTAAGATAGTTTGAGCATACCAAAAATACTAATGTACACATCCACATAAAAGATAAGGCAGAAATAAGACTATACAACTCTGTCTGAGAAATAGCTTGTGAGATACAATACTGAACTCTTGTTCAGAAATGTAACTGTCTCCAAAGGAAAAGAATCCTGTTAAATGTAAGGTACTTCAATTTAGTTACCAACTTTAGCGAGCAGAGAATTTGTCATAAAGTTAGTTATCATATACTGGACTATTACGGCAACTAAATTAGTAGAAGTATACAAAAAATGACAAACATACAAAATTATGTAAATCTAGCTAAAGATATAGAAAAGATATAACATATTGTAGTATTTGAGAAACACGATGATGTAATCAACTATATCACAGTGCAATGCTCACAAAGAGGCACTGAACATACAGCCTTAACTTTGGAATTTCCTGCCTTTGAGTGCTTAACTGTGCAACATCAGTTTGACTAATGTATTTATTTAATCTATACATAAGGTCACTATAATATTAAGATGTAGCACAAGGTCAGACTTTCTGAAGAATAGTAAGGATGTACATGAAAGAATACAAGTGACAGTCCATATAATTGTGCTTTTGTGAACATCCAATGCCAGGACTTTTTGTACAAAATTAATTCACACTAGCAACTTCTTGTGCTTAGAAAAGCCTTCTATATTTTGTCCACCAAGCACCCATTCTCAACTCTTTCAAATTTCTCTTTAAAACTCACTTCTAAGAATTCTTCTACTCTCCTCATAGCCAATCTCTTCATACTCCCTCACCCAGACAGCTGCCCTGTGTCCTGCCTTTTTTTTTTTTTTTAAATTGTCTAATTAAGGACTGTGCAGTTGGAGCTATGTGGGCAGATGCCTGTGTATAGGTAGGCCTTGCACAGTGTAAGCAGAGAAAGGAGTGCGTCTTCACTTTATCTGTAAAGTGTGCTGTACATTTATGGTATTGTATAAATGATTAACAATTTACTCTATGAAGATGTCCTATGGCCTTCTATGTAAAGAATTATGTAAACAAATACTTTAACTCCCTTGTTACATCATAAAAATCCTCCTTTGCCAACTGGTCTAGATAGTCACAAATGTAGGTGTTTTTTTTCCTGATGTATTTAAGTATTTTTAAATAGTTATCTCAATCTCTGGCTCTTTATATCCATTTTCTTAAGGAGTTTTTTTTTTAGCCTTCTGTTGGATAGAATATTAAAGCACTTAATTACCTATAATTACACTTGATAAATAATGCAAGAGGGAGAGAGAAATGATCAGGACTAGGCAAGGGCTAGTAAGGATGCTTTTAAATGAAATCTGAAAAAAAGACAGAACTGGAGAGGAGAGAACTCCCACAGCTGCAGGGGTAAAACTGTGGAGTGAAGGGGGCAGAGATGAGGTGGGGGGAAATCAATAGGCTGGAGCAAGTCAATGAAGAGCTTAAAAACCTGAAAATTCCTTTGAGGATAGGTATGATGTGGTTTTGTTTCTTTGAATGTGTGCGGTGTGCAGGAACATTCTGCACATGATTAAGTAGAGAGATCTAGGACTTTATGAGGCTATGGAAAAGGGATTTTGTAATAATAAAGATGAGAGGCTGTCAAGGCATGGATGAGTTAGAGTTAAAATGGTTGCTAAGATGGCCTGTATTGCAGAGTAAGCAGAAATCCCAACAGCAGCTATGAAAGAAGGAAAATTCCGAGGTAAGGATGATGTCCAGGAATACAGGAGTTAAATGAAAGATACTGTGTGACCCTCTCAGGAAGGGATAGGAGATGAACGAGAATGAACTGTATCTGAGATTATTTCCATCCCTGAGACATTGTGTTGAAGCAAGCAGGCACACAGGTGCACATTACTTTGTCAAGACAAGCCCAAAGAACGGATAGGGAGGAGTCATTAAATGTGTCAAAAGGGTTCATCTGAATATTGTATTGTCTCAGGGTAAAAGCTAAAGGTAAAGCTAAGGTGACTAAAAAGGAGGAGGCGGGTTGGAAAGCCCAGATAAACAAGGAGTAATACACACCACAAAGTAAGAGTATTGGTGCACAGAAAGAACCCCCTGGCAGTTAGTCTTATCTGAGCCAGGCTGAAGTGAAGATTTTAAAAGGTGGCTGGGCAGTGGTGGAGCTTTAGAAAGGAGATCCCAAAGGAAAAAGCATCAGTTAAGTAAGCAGGAAGGGTGAGGAGAGATGGAAGGGGTTGGATAACATCAGGACGGAGGGAATCAGTGGGGAAGGGTAACAGGAGGCATGAAAAGAGTCAGTGGACAGGGCAGGAAGAGGGGGTGGGGAGCTGGATCAGGACAATGGGAGGTGTAGGGATGAGATAGTACTGCAGGTCAGTGGTAAGAGGGGGTGGGGGGCTGGAGACATGGCAGTGGGAGGTGTGAGGGGAAGAGACAGGAGGAGGTGGGGCAGGAGTCAGTGGAGGATGCATGGCCAGGCCAGGGAGGCTGTATGTCCGGCGAGAGAGGGAGGGCAGTGGGGGATGGGGTGAAGGGGGCAATTAGTGGGGTGGGGGGGTGGGGCACAGGGGCAGTGAGATCACAGGTACAGAGCGATGGGGTGAGGGGGGCAAGGCAGTAGGGGAATCAGTGTTGGGGGTGAGTGGGGGGGTAGGATCAGGGCAGTGTAGGGGGATAGGAGAGGGGGGCAGGGCAGTGAGCAGGGCAGAGTGGACTCAGACCCGGCTCTAGGGTGGCCAGATGTCCCGATTTTATAGGGACAGTCCCGATTTGGGGGCTTTTTCTTATATGGGCTCCTATTACCCCCGCCCCCGTTCGGATTTTTCACACTTGCCCTCTGGTCTCCCTGCCCGGCTCGGTGGCTGACAGACCCGGGGGGAGCGCGCGCACTCTCTCTGCTCCGGACCCCTCCGCGGGTGCCTTACCTCGGGCTCTCCTGGCTCATCCCCATGGCCTCTCCACACCAGGCAGCGCGCGCACGGCAGGGACAAGGGTGAGTGAGCCCAGGGCCCGCGCGTGCCACACGCCCAGCCCCGCGCGCTCCCGAGCCGGGCTCCCACACCCACCTCTCAGCGCGCGCTCCCGATCCCCCTCCCCCCCCCCCAGTCCCCGGCTCATTTACGGCAGCCGCAAAAGGGACGTAAAAGTGCCGCCCGTGGTTGTGCGGAGGGAGGCTGAGGTAAATGCCGGGTCCTCCGACGGAGCCTGAGGGGCCAAGCCGCGAACTCCGCGGGACCTTGGCCTCCGTGTGACCGGCTCCTCCGGGGAGGCGGCGGCGCCGCCGCCGCGTCTCTCTCTCTCTCTCTCTCTCTCCGGGTGTTTGGCCCCGGGCTCCCTGGTGTGTGCGGGGTCCTGGCTCTAGCCCCGAGGGGTCCCTGTCTTCCGGGCGGGCGGCCTGAGAGTGCCGCGGCGGGGCAGAGAGCCGGGGGGCCGTGTTGGGAGTGGGGTAGGGGTGTTTCTGTCTGGTCGTGTAGCTTCCGGCGGAGCAAGTTCTGGAGCTTCCCTGTGTGCGGGGCGATTTGCTGTCCCGACTCATCCACCCCCTCCCGCTGAGCGGGGCCAGGGCTTGGGCTTCCCTAAAACATCCCTGGGACCAGCCACTGGCAGGAAACCTTGCAAAATTCCCTCCGGTTTCTCAGAAAATCGGTGTCCTGGAAAGCAAATGTAGCTGAAAGTCCTGCACGCTCTATGGGTTACTCAGCGACCTAGGGGTTTGTGGTAGCTTAGAAAAGTCAGTTGTTTTTAAATGTCGTCTTATGTAATTCTTCTGTTTCTCTTCTTCCCCTCCCCCCCCCACCCCCCAAAATGCAACCTTCTTTCTTCTGGAGTCCTAGTATTTGATATTCTAGTCTCTCCAAATGTAATCCATGAATACACTAGCTGGAGGTTTCTCCTAGAATAAGCAGCAGTGAACTAATGAACAGTGTTGATGCTTATGTGAGTTTTAGGCTGTAGAGTTAACACAGGTAGGTGCCGTCAGAAGAGACCATTCTGCTTCAAATTGCATTCCAGTTTCTACTGCAACTGGAAAAGCTGGAACCATATTGGAGGCTTAAATTAAATATTGGAAGTGTACAGTGATTTATGGAAAACTTAATTCTATCCATTCCCTGTAGTTATACTCCCCTCCTCCTACCTGAATTCGTTTAATTCTGTGACTTGACACCATGCCCTTCTCACAGGAGGAGAGCTGAGTGTACAACATAGTGTTTGGATAGGGTTTTATTTTGTTTTTAAATGTACATGCTACACTCTATATTAGGCAATTTTGAAGAAGTGGGACTTGCACTTGGATTGGAAGATAGTTAGGTTTGTGATGGTCTTTGGTTTCTGATGCAGATCAGTGGTGTATATTTCTACTGGCGCTAGAAACAAGGCCAAGGGCAGCAGTATATTTGCCAAGAGAGGCAACAAGGGGTGAAAGCTAGTGCTACTTGTGGCTATAATCTTTTTATGTGCTCATATGTTCATTAGTAGCTGAACTGAGATGACACTTCCATTCCCCTCAAAAATTCCTCTCTGCAAATGCCTCTGAACACTGTCTTAGGACACATTTGGTTTGCAACTGGCCTGGGCTGTCAAATGTCAGACTTATAATTGCGTTACGCTTAGAGGTTGAATGCTACTAAGTTATGCACATATTCTTTCTCTTAAATATGTCTGAATTCCTTTATGTTCCAGGTAGATCAGAATCTTAAGACTTCACAACTATAACCTGCCAAATAAAAATTCCAAGGCTAACCAATCCATGAGTGGGCATCGATCCTCAAGGAAGCGATGTGGAGAGTCACGCTTAGAATCCCCTATGGATTGTGGTCATGTTCCTGCTACAGTGTGTGTGTTACGCAAGTTGGTTCAGTTGCCAACGCCGCCATTGTCAAAACACCAGCTAAAGCGGTTAGAAGAACACAAATATCAGAGTGCTGGACAGTCCTTGCTTGAGCCACTAATGCAAGGTTACTGGGAATGGCTAGTTGGAAGAATTCCAGCCTGGATTGCCCCAAATCTGATCACCATTATTGGACTGTTAATAAACATATGTACAACAGTAATATTAGTGTATTATTGTCCAACAGCTGCGGAGCAGGTAAGAGATGGGCTTTTAACTATGACACACTTCATATTTAATGTGAGTAGCATGGAGCCAACATTATTGTGGCTGTGTTCTTGTGTTTGGGGTTGTGTTGCACTGAGTGATCCACCATTGTTATTTTGAGCTGTTCTGTGGACACACATGCTTTGTGTGGGGTTTTTTTTTTCTTCTTTTCTTAGAGGTTTTCCTACTTACATTTCCTACACACATGCTTATAAGTGGATTTCCATTTTGGCACTTCATGAAGAAAACAGTTGTGTTCTGCTGCTCGCTAGTTACACTGGGGCAAGTGGAAGTGATGTCAAGGGCCAACATGCACTAATGTTGTTTGTCTGGCCCTGCCCAAACACTATGTGAAACATTCAGTCAAGGAATATGTAATATCACAATAGAATGGGAAGGGAGCTCAATCTGTTCTAGTAGCAATTGTGCGGGGGCTGCTGCAGGCAGAGGGGAATTGGTTTGCATCCTCACAAAAAGCTGCTGAGTTCCTATGGAAGCCTTAAGAAAAGGAAGCTGGAGCATCCTGTCCTGGCATTGCATGTATAGTTACCACCTGTTTGTTTTGTGTGTGTGTTTTTTTTTTTTTTTTTTTTTTTTTTTTTTTTTTTTTTTTTTTTTTTACTACTTGTGGTTGGACTGTGGTCACCTGAAGCTCAGTGTAGACTAGAGTTTCTTGTTGTTGTGTTGTAATTCAAACTGAGTTGATAGGTAGGTCTGATGCTTCTTGGTGCACGCAGGGCTGTGAGTCACCTCATTACTACCTGCCTCCAGCATGAGGAAGTCTTGCCTGTGCTAGCTGGGTGATAGCTCCCTAACATAACGAGCCTGTCAGCCACTCAAGCACTCTCCCATGGGCTACACCATCCTTGGCTTTGCCTTGCAGATTGACAATAGATGCACTGCAGCCCCTGACTCCCTTTGAAGTGTTACCATGTGGTATCCAACCTTGATCACCCAGTATACCACAGGTTTTTTTTTTTTTTTTTTTTTTTTTTTAAACCATAGACTATGGCTCCTGTATTATGTGTAGGGGGGGATAGCTCAGTGGTTTGAGCATTGGCCTGCTAAACCTAGGGTTGTGAGTTCAATCCTTGAGAGGGCTGCTTAGGGATCTGGGACAAAAATCAGTACTTGGTCCTGCTAGTGAAGGCAGGGGGCTGGACTCAATGAGCTTTTAGGGTCCCTTCCAGTTCTGAGATATACACTTGAGTTCAATTATAAAATAAAAATTTATTAAAGAATAGATTCAATTAAAAACAACAAGCCAGTGTGAGAGATGGGAACAAGGGTGGTTTTATAGGTCATCAGAACATGCATTCTGGAGCCTAAACTTAACTAACAAGTTATGCTTATATCTTAAGCTTACCTCACTCAAAGTTCTTTCCAGCATTTTCAGCCACGCGTGCCTGACAATCCTTTTTTCATTAAGCAAACTTTGCAGTCAGTTTACTTCCTCAGTGAGGGATGCCATGGTGTCTTTCTGCATACCCATGTATACCAGAACAGGCCTTTTAATATCCACCTGAAAATAGGTTGGTTTGAAAAACACAAAAAACCCACCATTATAAATGCTGGAGGCAAAGTGGGGTTTGGGGTGGAGGCTGACAGCTTGCGACCTCCCATGTAATAACCTTGTGACCCCCCCCAACCCCTGAGGGGTCCCAACCCCCAGTTTGAGAACCCCTGGTCTAAGAAGACAAATGCTTAAAGTTCTGGCATCTGCCTGCATCCCTTCTTGCTATTATCACCAGTGGAGGCATACTCTTTGGAAATAAGTCTAGTGTGTTTGTGTTAAGGTAGTGAATGCTGCTTTAACTTTGTTCCCCTTATGTATTTCAGCGGTCTAGTTACATGATCACATACTCCTCAAATAATACAACACATTATAAAACTTGTTCTACACTATTAACTGCAATCTGTTGTAGTACAATATAATACATACTCCTGGGGGAATTCTGCACCACAGCATGTGTGCAGAATTCATGTCCCCCACAGATTTCTCTGCTTCCCTGCAGAAAAATGACTTTGATAGGGATGCAAAGGGAAGCTGCAAGAGCAGTCCTACACTACTCCCGAGCAGTGCAGGTACATCATTTCAGGCGTCAGGAGCAGCTGGTGGAGAGGTAAATCACTGCAGGGCTGGGGACACTCCAGTCAGTGGCTCCTATCTTGAGCCAGGGTCAGCTGCTAGTCTGGCTGGGCTGGAGGCAGGAGAGGACGGGACTTTCTCAGCCTTAGCCATTCCTTGCAGGAGAAATGTTAGACCCACCAACCAACCTCCCCCAGCTGCAGGGAGCTCAGCATCTTCCCCTGCTTCCTGCCCCCATCGCTTCTCGGGTGGGGGGAAGGGGCACCGTGTGGGGAGCTGCTCCCCCATGCATCTGGACCTCCCATACCCAGACACCCCTGCCAAGCCTCCATCTGGTACATCCAGAACCCCCCTTGCCCTCCATATCTGAACCTCAGCCCCTGCATCTGGAGCCCCCCTGCCTCTGGACCCTCACTCCTGCACCCAGACCACCCCCAACTGAGCTCCCTGCTCTCAGACCACCCACCCTAATGCCCCACCCCCTGAGCCCACACATCCAGACCCCCCATGACACTGACACCCCCTCCCATGAGCTGCACCCATACCCCACCCGATCAGACTCCCCCTCAGCACCCAGACCCCCTCTGCTGAGCCCCAACCACCTTCACCTGGAAGCCTCTGCAGAGTCCCATTGCTGCTGCACCGGGGACCCCCCTCCCATGAGCCCTTGTGCATTCAGATCCCCCCCACATCTAGGACCCCCCCCCCCCACTGAGCTGCCTGCACCCAGACTGTTCCACACAGAATCTTCTCACCCCACATCTGGATTTTCCCCTCTACACTTGGATCCTGCCTGGTTGAGCCTGTGGCACAAAGGGACAGGGCTCAAGAGTGTTTCTGGGGCAGGCCCAGGCCTTGTGCTGTGTCAGGGTCAGGTGCAGCCTCACGGCTGAGTCCGTGTCCTGGGGCGGGGGGATCTTCCACCTTTGTGCAGCCACTGGCCTATGCACCCCACTGCCATGCTGGTGCTTCTGCATTTATTTATTGACAAAACTTTTTTTTCATAGATTCATAACTTGCACAGTTTTAAAACATTGTATGCAGAATTTTTAATTTTTTGGTGCAGAATGCCCTCAGGAGTAGACAGTGTACTGTGTGTAACAAAGGTCATGAAAGAGACAAGGTGGGTGGGGTAATATCTTTCATTGGACCAACTTCTGTTGGACGGAGAGCGAGAGAAGCTTTTGAGCTACACAGAGTTCTTCCTTAGGTCCGGGAAAGGTATTCAGGGTGTCAGATCTTGTTTTTTAGCTCTGACAGTTTTTAGCATAAGTAGTTAGCATGTATTCTAAGGGACAATTCAGGGTGAAGTTAATGAAAGTCACTTGTATGAAAATACACACTAAAACATGCTTAGACAACATATGTAATACTGAATAATGATAGTGAAAAGTACAAGCTGGCAGAGAGGGGTTTACAATTAAAATAACTTTCAATACCTCTGTCCTAAGTGTATCTTGGTAATTTTTACTGTAAATACCTTAATGCTAATTATTTTAACTGGATATAGAAAAACACACATGGATCTATTTAGGAAAAATCTCAATTTTTAGTTTGCACTTTTCCATTTAGAAATAATGTTAGGTGTTTAAAAAGGTACATTCTTATGTGAAATTCAAATAACATACAATACTTGGATGAAGTAACCTTTGACTGTTATCACCACAGTATGAGTATCTACTGCAAGTCAATGTGACTTAGATGTTTTTGAAAATCTTACTGTAATCAAACAATATAAAGTTACTACAGCTCTAAAGTATATTTAGTTTAGTAGCAAACAGCTAGTGATATTCTACAATAACAAATTAGTGTTCAAAGGGTAACTGTCTCCAGTGGGGAAAACTGTCCTGTTTTGTGAAGTGCATGGGTACTGACAAAAATTATGAAAACGCATATCTTAGAGGAACTTGTATTAAAAAAACAAATTTATAAGTTGAAATTGAAAACAGTGTAAATGTATAGGTTGGTACTCTATTTTACTTCACTGTCATGCAGTTTTCTCCTACAATCTTAAAGACCTAAAACTACTGTAGTATGTGTGCACTCGGAGTAAAATAAAGTTTCACCCAGTAAACTGCAATGACTCTTAAAGTATTGGATCCATGTGATTTGCTATAGTGTGTAAAATTGGGCTATACCTGTATGCCTACCTTTTTGCAAAGAATTCTGAGAACCTTAGGGGAGGGGTGGGGGAACTCTAGTAAAAAACATCATTATTTATTATTTGCATAACTGGTATTGCAACTGACCTGGGTTTAGTTTTGAGCTTGACATGTAGGTCATGATCCTACCACTGTGAAGCTTATTGCAGGATTGGGGGCCTTATTTCATATGTACCAACATTCAGAGTAAAGGCTGTCCTGTGGGTGCATGCATAGCTAATTTAGGGCTTGTCTGCATGGCCCCAGAGTTCAGATTACAGAGGTGTGAACTGCAGCTCACACTAGTGTGCTATGCTGTAACTCTCCTGGGTAGACCCTGTGGGCATGAACCTGAACTAGGTACCTTTTATGCTCTGTGTGTGTGTGTATATCTCCTCAATATTTATTCCACTCTGTATGCATCCGAAGAAGTGGGCTGTAGTCCACGAAAGCTTATGCTCTAATAAATTTGTTAGTCTCTAAGGTGCCACAAGTACTCCTGTTCTTTTTGTGGATACAGACTAACACAGCTGCTACTCTGAAACCTAGGTACCTTTTAGTTAGCTTAGCCCTGTTTGAAAGAAGACTGTTAACATGAACTTGATACCTTTTAGTTTGCAACAGCAGTGTCCACATGAGGGAGTTGGAGTGCAGCATACCAGTGTGTTCTGCAGTTCACACCCCTGTAGTCCAAACTGGCAGGGGGAAGGTGTAGGCATAGCCCTAGTGGCATAGCAAGTATATGTATTTCATGGTGTATAGCAAATGAGACATGGCTCTGAAAGAGTCTTGTTTCATTTGTTACACATCTGTTTAGTGTGAATGTCAGCTTCACTGTGCTTCCATAAACTACTCATGGAAAATGGAACTACTTGTGCATCTCTCATACCCCCTTTTGTAAAGCACTTTGAGATCTACAGGTGAAAAAGTGCAAAGTATTACTGGTCCCGCTTTGCAGACATGAAAACTGAGACAAAGATAGGTTGAAGGATTTCCGTTGATGGCGCTAATAGCGACTTAGACTTTAACCACTGAACCAAAGGATTTGGATTTGATTCTTTGATCTAGCTAAGACTTGGCACCTGTTTTGTCATCTGTAAAACAGGGATTTTAATACTGAATAATGTACCCCACAGCCACATCTGGATTATTAAAGAGGAATGTTTATGGTGTTTTGAGTGACCACAGATTGGGAGAAAGCAGCGTTACTTAGAAACTGGAAGAGCTGTAGGGGTGAGAACATAGTTCCCTAGCCACTGAGATTTTCAAAACTTCACTATGTGAGTCTATCTGATCCTGGACATCTTCTCTCAGCACAACATGCTCGTGTGCTCCAGGATTTTCAAAGAATGGATACCATCCGCAACCTACTTTAAATTCTGATGTTTGAATGCTGAGAGTTAGATGCTCAGATCTGCAGAGGGCCACCCAGGAATCATAAAAGTGCCTAGAGACAACTTTGATTGTGCCCCATTATGCAAATATGTTACTATACAGTTATTGTTTCTCAAATGTAGACTGGTACTGTGTGGTTTTGTTTGTTTGTTTATTCTTCAGCCTTAGGCCAGGTCTACACTAACCCCCTAATTCGAACTAAGGTACGCAACTTCAGCTACGTGAATAACGTAGCTGAAGTTCGAAGTACCTTAGTTCGAACTTACCTTGGTCCACACTCGGCAGGCAGGCTCCCCCGTCGACTCCGCGGTACTCCTCTCGCCGAGCTGGAGTACCGCAGTCGACGGCGAGCACTTCCGGGTTCGACTTATCACGTCCAGACAAGACGCGATAAGTCGAACCCAGAAGTTCGATCGCTCGCCGCCGAACTACCGGGTAAGTGTAGCCAAGGCCTTAGATTAATATAAATACTGCACTTTCTTAATGTAGCTCTTCTTTTTTTTTTTTTTTTTTTTTTTAAATGTGGAATTTTTAGTTTCTTGCATCTCGCCGTTTTTCCCCTACCCCCAAGGATCAACTATCAAAAATGTATTCATGAATATTTGCAGTACCTGCAAATATAAAGTATTTTGGTAGGAGAATAAAGATCTGTTTAGGGCGTTTCAAATCTTTAATAACCTTTTACTGACCTTCACTTTTCTTTCCCTCACCTCCCCCCTTAGGCACCTCCGTGGGCATATCTTGCTTGTGCATGTGGCCTTTTCATTTACCAGTCTTTGGACGCTATTGATGGAAAACAAGCAAGAAGAACCAATAGTAGTACTCCTCTGGGAGAACTTTTTGACCATGGTTGTGATTCACTGTCCACAGGTATTGTCACTTGTAACTGGAAGATGATGGTTAAATAAATCTATTTATTATTAGGAAAATCTCTAAAATATAAACTAGAATATAGAAAGAAAAACCTTTGTCAGGCATGCTATTGAAGAGATGAGCAATTTGATGCTATTGTTACATTGCCAAATAAATCTTCTTTAGGTTGTAATTTTTTTTTTTTTTTAAGCAGAACTTAAATCTGACTAGTTTAGTGTTACACTGATACTGCTGAATCAGGGCCTAAATCCCCTCAAGGTACATAAGAATCTGTAAAGCTCTAAGCATGTAAGTGGTTCTGTTGACGTTATGGGGTCTACACATGTGGCTTGCTAATTTTGAGCCTAATTTAGTAACTTTACCTAGCTTATGTTTAGAATACAAAGAACACTTCTAATTTAGTTATCCTTTATTAAAACAATTTTAAAGTCCGATTTTGGGCCTAAACTATGACACTGGGAGTCCAAATTCAGCCCTGACTCTGCTCTGTTGAAAGCAGAGGTAACTTTAAACCTGTGTCTTCAATGAAAGATTCAGATTCTTTTTGTTTGGGTACTTAGATCACAGTTTATAAGACTCTAACATTTAAATTTTGATGGATGATCACTCTATTTTGACTTTGTAATTTTAGATGTATAGAATGCATAGTTTACTCCTGAGGGCATTCCGTGCCAAAAAAATTAAATTAAATTCTGTGCACAATATTTTATTTTAAAATAATGTAAATTTTATTTGTCAAATAAATGTGGAGGCTCCAGCATGGCATTGGTGAGCACTGGCTGTACAGAGGTGGGAGATCACTGTGCAGCTCTCCCTCCCTTTCTCTTCCTCCTCCTCCTCCTCTCCCCCCCCCCCTCTGCAGTACACGGATTCAATGGTGAGGCTGTACCCAACCCTGACACAGCGCAAGGACCGGGTCTGCCCCAGGAACACCCCAGGGCCCTGCCCCTCCATGCCAGGTGTGGACAGGCAGGCTCAGCAAGGCAGGATCCAAATGTAGAGGGGCTTAGTGTGGAGGGGATTCAGGTGTTGGTTGAGAGGATTCTGTGTGGGGCAATCTAGGTGTGGGTTCTGTGTGGGTCAGTGGGTGATCTGGGTCCAGGGTGGATCTGGATGCACAGTGGCTTGTTGGGGAGTGGGGAGGATTCTGGGTGCAACAGTTAGGGGACTCTGCAGTGGGGGGGTCAAGGTGGTTGTGGCTCATTGGGGGAGGCCAGTGTGGGGGAGTGGGGATCCAGGTGCAGCTGGTTTGGGTTTAGGGGGTGAGGATCCAGGTGCAGGTGGCTTATTTGGGTGCTCCAGGTGCATGGGGAGTGGGGCTCATTGGAGTGGTTCTGAGTGTGGGGGGAGTGAGGCTTGGTGGGAGGGTCTGGGTATGAGGGGGTCTGGATGCATGGGGATTGGGCAGATGGGGGAGCAGCTCCCTGTACAGGGATCCCTCCCTTGGCAGCTGAGGAGTGATGGGTGCAGGAAGTGTGTGTGGGAGTTCTCAGAGATTCCTGCAGCTGGGGGAGAAACCTGGGGTTGGGTCTGACCTGGCCCCGGATGCCATGCAGGGGAAGAGGAAGTCCTGTCTTCCCTAGCCTAGCCGGGACTAGCAGTTGAGCCTGGAGCAGAGTAGGAGCCACTAGCTGGGTCTTCCCCAATTCCACCCTCTGCCCCACAACGATTTACCTCTCTGTGGACTGCCCTGGGCACCAGGAACATACTTCTGGAGAGGGTTGCATGACCGGTCTTGTGGCTTCCCTTTGCTTCCCTGTCAGTCAGTTTTTCTGCAGGGAAGCAAAGAAATCTGCAGGGGACATAAATTCTGCACATGCGCAGTAGCGAAGAATTCCCCCAGGAGTAACAGTTGCCTTTTTTTGTCATTCTCACATGAGAAAACTTGGGAATTTCTTTTAATGAAACACGCAGTGAAAGAAAACGGCAAACTTGAACAAAAGTAAACAAAAACAAGGAAATTCCAAATTAAGAGCCTGATCCCATAAGTTGCTGAGAATCTCTTTTAAAGTGCTGTGCCCCCTCTCAGCTCCCATTGACTTCAGTAGGAATGGGTGCCCTCTACAATGGGTACCCTCTGCAAACTCTCTTAGCTGATGTTCTGCAATTCTGTTATGATATTTCAGGATTAAGATTATGCAGAGATATTGTAGTTCACAGTAATGTATAATCAGCAGCATCTCAGCAGTTACCCTGTGAGATGCTGAGCACCCTCAATGAACAGCAATAATAAAGTAATGAAACATTTGCATTAATTGAACTGTTTTTGTTTATTATGTGACCTGTAATCTTTGTTAAAAGTCTTTACTATATAATGTAGCGATTTACTGTAATCTCACAGTGCCGCTTTCTCTGGGTCCTTTGCTAGAATTCTGTCTCCTGTATGGCTTTGTAAAGATTTCTTTGTACATGCTTGTTTACTTTTGTCTGATTTCTTCTGCAGTCTTTGTGGTTTTGGGAACTTGTATTGCTGTGCAGCTGGGGACGAATCCTGACTGGATGTTCTTTTGTTGTTTTGCTGGGACGTTCATGTTTTATTGTGCACACTGGCAGACGTATGTCTCTGGAACATTGCGCTTTGGAATGTAAGTAACTCAGCTGAAAGTAAAACTGTAAACAGTGAAGTCAGTTTTCTGTTCAATATATGTCCTGTACTAAGATTCTTAAATTAGTAAAAGTGTGTGTGTGTACATATGAATACATATACGTATATTCACACACTTTTTTATAACCTGTGTTGACTACTATATATTGGAGTCTCTACATACAAAAATAACATTAAATAATTTTTGAGCCTCTTGTTATCAGGAGAAGAAAAACTTCTGCCCTCTGAAATAATTGCTAACAATTTCTGATGTGAATTAAACACAAAATAATATCTAATTAGATAGATGGCAACGTGATTTCAGTTATGCAGTCATTCCTGTGTGTCTGGGAAAAATCAACCACCACATTTGCACAGCAGTTCATTTTTGCAAGATGTGCATGTTTAATCCCTGAGCGCTGATCTTAAATAATAAGTTTTACTTAACTCTTAATAGAATGTGGTGAGATTTTTTGATGTGGAAAATTTAATATAAATTGACATTTTTGCCTACAATCTGAAGCCCTGACCCTGCATTGGGGTCTATGTTAACAGATCCCAAGTGCTTGTGAGAAGTCTCTGTCTCTGGGAGTGAAATTTTGGCCTTATTAAAATCAATTACAAAACTTCTGTTGATTTAAGGGGGGGCTAGTGCGGCAGGATTTCATCCAGAAGACTAGGCTATTAGGTTCTGATGGAAGATCAAGTCCCTAATCAATGGCTGTTGTGTAATCCTATTGGCTCTCATAGACTCATAGACTTTAAGGTCAGAAGGGACCATTATGATCATCTGGTCTGACCCCCCTGCATGCTGCAGGCCACAAAACCGTCCCTACCCTTTCCTTGACTCTGCTGATGAAGTCCCCAAATCCTGTGTCTTAGTGACTTCAATTGGCAGAGAACCCTCCTGCTAGAGATCCCTGCCCCATGCTGCGGAGGAAGGCGAAAAACCTCCAGGGCCTCAGCCAATCTACCCTGGAGGAAAATTCCTTCCCGACCCCAAATATGGCGATCAGTAAGACCCCGAGCATGTAGGCAAGAGTCTCCAGCCTGACCCTTGTTAGCCATTATACTGTTTACCTACCATTGCTTGGTATTCCTCAGCTAATATGTTTTACCATTAAACCATTCCCTCCATAAACTTGTCTAACTTAATCTTAAAACCAGACAGGTCCCTCACCCCCACCGTTTCCCTCGGAAGGCTGTTCCAATATTTCACCCCTCTGACGGTCAGAAACCTTCGTCTAATTTCAAGCCTAAACTTCCCCACGGCCAGTTTATATCCAGGCTCTATATCTACATATGTATGAAGTCAATCTGCCAAGTATATTTCAAATGAGGTTAAGCAGCCTATTGAAGGATGCCCTCTATGCTGAACAAGAATCATAATTTTATAACATTTATAGAAATTTTTGATATTCTATTAATTTGTGGTGGTTTCCAGCATTAAAGTACATGCAAGGTATAAACATTATTCATTAAATGGTCAGTCAACAGGTTTTTGGGTATTGCAAAATTTTATCAAACTAAAATAATCAAGTTCTGGACCTTTTGGCTGAAATAGCCCCTTAAGGAGAAATTTAATATTTATTGATCTCACCTGATAAGTCTCGTTGTTAGCTCATTGACTAGATTTCTGATAGAACCATATGAAACACCAGGATAGCCAGTATTCCATAAAAATCAAGGGTCAGACTCTAATCTCAGTCACATAAATCCAGAGCAACTTTAGCAACCTCATTGGCTTCTTTTGAGATTCATGTTGTAACGGATGGAAATTTGGTCCCAGTTCCTGGACTTATCCACATAAGACTTATGCCCATAATGTTAGGTCCTTCTTCTTTCAGAACACAATAAGGGCGCCACCCTGGGACGGCCAAGCACCTTCAGCTCCCATTGAAATCAGTGAGCATTGAGGACAATGGGCACCCTGCAGAGACCATCCCAAAGAGTCTGATATTTTTTTTTTTTTTTTTTTTTAATAAAGGCCTAAGCATGGCTTAAATGTTGAAAGTGCAAGTTATAATATATCTCAAACTATCTGATTTCCAGGTGCAGTCAGAGAAGTAGCCATGTAAATATTCTCATTTCCCCATATAAACTCTTAAGATCCCTTTCACTGGGATCAATGCACCAAAACTTGTCTCTAATTTTACAGATGCCATGTTTCAAAATCTAATTCTACAGGAACCTCACTGTTAAAATGAAAAATATCAGTATTTTTTGATAAATCAATATTTATAATACATCTTAAAGGTCACACAATTATATTATGTGCTCAGTATTACAAGTATTAGATCAGCATTTGTATAATGAACTCGTACTTTTAACCATTCCCACTGTCATAAGGCTAATAGGCTTACAACAAACTCATTAATGTCTTCCACAAAAACCTGAGAATGAATATTAGGAAAGAAGACCATAAACAGTGCTAAATATTAGCTTGTCTCTGAAGCTTTCTCTTTACTAATCTTTGCACTGTAAGACTTATTCTGCCTACCTCCTGAGACTTGCAGATATAGATGTTGGTAGCTCTCATTGACTGCTTCCCCTTGGATGACTTGGCACTTCTATTCTACAGTAACAAAGGCTATTTTTGTTGCGGCTTTAGTAGTAAAGAATTACTTTGTTACCTGACATGTTAACAGCCACAAAGTCAGTAGCTATTTTGGATTTAATTGGAAATTAAAAAGTTGAATATGAGAAGTATAGCTGAAGCTTTGGAGTAAATTTGATTTTATTTGTCAAACTACAAAATTAGTTCCCAAAAGGAAATGGCAATATAACTGGACCTGTGTACTGCATTCACTAGAAATATGACTTGATATTTTTATTCAAATACAGAACTCGTATTCAGAGGTTACATACATTGAAAATGGGCTATTCAGCTGTAAATGAAAGGTAATGGTAAATGGGAGTGTGATGAGTTGGGGAAGGTAGGCTACAAAATACTCCAGCAATCTGTTGTTACATCATTAATTGTTACAGTAGCTGTGAAAGAGGAAGTAAACAGAATAATGAAATAAAATGTGGAGACTTATAAACTGGTGAAGATATAAGGAAGATATAAACTGATCTACAGAGGTTAGAAATATGGGCAGGAAATAAAAGGAGATTGAATCTGGAAGAACACATCTGTATATGTCTGAAAGAAAGCAATCCCCCAGACAATACATAGGAAGGGCAGCAGAAAGCTGTGATGCTCTAAGAGACTTGAGGGTGATAGTTGATACCAAATTAGAAATGGCCTCTCAATACCATGGTAGACTGTATACAGAGAAGCATCAAAGAACAAGGAGTTGATGGGCACTTTCTATATGTTTTGCTGAGACTACATCCACAATATTGCAGTCAGTCGTGGACTCCACAATACCAGAAATTTTCTCTTGAGTCTGGACGTTGACTGAGAAATTTGGACCTTGAGGAAAAAAATAGACTACCTCTGGCATAGATCATCTGACCTGCTGGAATCTTCTGAAGGTATTATCACTGTAAGCCATGAGATAGATTTAGTAAACATAAGTATCTTTAAAAAACATTTGACAACTTTCCACATCAGAGCTTATTGGCTATGGAAGAGTTACAGAAAAGGAGATAAGACATTGTACTGGATAGAAAATTGGCATTAAGATCAGGAAGTATGCCCTAAGCATAGAGGGAAGTGCTACAAGTTGAAAATGTGATATGAGTGGAGTACCCCTGGGACCAGTTTTAGGAGTTGCATTCATTAAATGGCAGCAGCCCCTATATTTGTCTAACACTTCACTTTATAAAAACTATTCTGACTGTTTCTTGAAGAATCCTAACAGCTACATGGTTTGCAGAAAGGAACTTGAAGTTTGGCAGAGGATTGTCCTGAGGTCAGGAAGGTACCTTTTGCTGTTACAAGGAATATCTCTTCTAGTTTGTCTGAGTTAGAAGTTGTCAACAATTGCTACTTCCCATCTGTTTTTTCCTCAGAAGAGCTTCCTAGAGGTCTGTCAGGGTTCTATTAGTATTGTGCATGGATCTTTCTGTAGCATGCTACACACAGTTGAACCGCCTGATAGGGCACAGGCAGAAAGGGTGATCATTGTTGTCTTTCTCCTGCTGCTGCTTTCCATCTTTGTGACACCTTTGACAAGGTGTACTTTATCTGGGTACTAAGAGACCATGAGATAGTCACCACAAAAAGTGAGACTGATGATAAAGATTGTGAAAGGCACAGTATTAATATTAAGTGAGGCCTCATACCCCTTATGAGCTGAGTTGAACCTAAAATTCCAATATGACACACAGTTCCAGCTACACTGCCTCTCAGCAATAAAGTTCTAAATCTAAAAGTACTTGGCTATGTTGTCTGTAAAGTGTGTGTGTGTGCATGCAAAACTAGGAATACATAGAAATTTGGGCAGAAATGCTTCATTTAAAGAAGAGTTAAAATCTAGATGAAATATCTGGGGAAGAAAGCAAAAGCTTGGAATCTGACTCTCTGCAGCAGCTAACATCTGCTTAGAACAGACTTTTCCCCAACCCTGGTATACTCTGAAGTTTCTGAAGAACTGTCTGAGATCAGCAAATTCAGTTGCAGCATAAAGAGAAAAAGCACAAAGCATGTGCCACATCTAAATGAGTATCTCGTTTTGCTTGAGGTTCCATAAACCAGCCTTCATATCTAGGCTGAATTCAAACAAATCTACTGTGCATCAGCCTCATACAATACCAGGAATATCTTCAACTTGTACAAGACCTAGGATTGTAGACTATACTAAACTGAGCAAAGGTGTCCTGGAAAGTAATGTCTTACTGAAGCTTTTCTTTAGTTTCTATCTGCTGGCGAGGAACTGAGGAAGGCAAAGTAAGCCCTACAAACCCCAGATTGGTACAGAGACCTGTAAGAACAAGTTCCTTGAATGGAACTATTTTGTGCCAATAACCTAATTCTTCTGTGTGCCTCATGTATGGCTGCTGTCCAACCATAATAATTTTGTTAGCACAAGTTGAAATAAGATACCCCAAAATGCTAATTTTCTCCCCCCCCCAAAAAACGATCAAACACAATTAAAATTCAGTTCCCAATAGAAGTTGTATTAAAATATAGTCCATTATTAGCTCACAATTGTGGGTTTTTTATCTAACCTGGTCATTCTAGTTAAAAACCTGCATTTAGACAATATATCTGTGAACCAGCATAATCACTGGGACCAACAATGTTCTTAGCATTGCATGTTGTCTTTTGAGGGCTCCATTAGAATATTGTCATTTATAAAATTGCTGAGCAAAGAGGTAGATTACAAGTAAGAAAATATTGGCTTTCTTAATGTTTTCTTCACCTTCCTCTTAACGGTTAGAAGGAAAACAAATGAAATGTTAGGTTTCACCTGTTTAAAATGCGGGTTACAAATATTTAACAATTGTATTGCAATTGTTCTATTGCCTCTTTATTTTTCAATAAGTCTCTCCAACTACATCATAAACCATTTTTGTAAAATGCATATTTTTCACCCTTTATTTTTCACTAAATTACTTTGTTTTGGGGGATACAAAGTATATCCTTTGTTTGCTATGTTTCAGAGACTACTACAGTACTTATTGGCAGGATGTATAAATAAGTAAAAGCAAAAGTTCCCTAAAGGATCTTTCTAGCTGGAGATATCCCCCAAAACAAAGTAATTTGTCTTTTACTGTTTGACATTTAGACCTTAAAATAACAGGGAAATTAAAAAGCAGCAGAGTCCTGTGGCACCTTTAAGGCTAACAGATGTATTGGAGCATAAGCTTTCATGGGTGAATACCCACTTGGTCATATGCATGCGTCTGACAAAGTGGGTATTCACCCACAAAAGCTTATGCTCCAATACATCTGTTAGCCTTAAAGGTGCCACAGGACTCTGCTGCTTTTTAATTTCCCTGTTATTTTAAGGTCTAAATGTCAAACAGTAAAAGACAAATTACTTTGTTTTGGGGGATATCTCCAGCTAGAAAGATCCTTTAGGGAACTTTTGCTTTTACTTATTTATACATCCTGCCAATAAGTACTGTAGTAGTCTCTGAAACATAGCAAACAAAGGATATACTTTGTATCCCCCAAAACNTTCTTGAATCACATTTTAGACCTCATTTCTTATCTTTATTTTGTATATCTCAGGCATTATACCATAGTAAAGGTTGTATTTTTTTAAAATTAATTCATACATATTGTAGCAAACTTTACTTCCCCTGTATCAGAGGGGTAGCTGTGTTAGTCTGGATCTGTAAAAAGCAGCAGAGTCCTGTGGCACCTTTAAGGCTAACAGATGTATTGGAGCATAAGCTTTTGTGGGTGAATACCCACTTTGTCAGACGCATGCATATGACCAAGTGGGTATTCACCCATGAAAGCTTATGCTCCAATACATCTGTTAGCCTTAAAGGTGCCACAGGACTCTGCTGCTTTTTACAGATCCAGACTAACACAGCTACCCCTCTGATACAGGGGAAGTAAAGTTTGCTACAATATGTATGAATTAATTTTAAAAAAATACAACCTTTACTATGGTATAATGCCTGAGATATACAAAATAAAGATAAGAAATGAGGTCTAAAATGTGATTCAAGAATGGTCCCACTTAACGTTTTCAAAACCCATTTTGGTTTAAAAAACATTACATTTGCAATTTTCAAGTCCCTTATTTATTTATTTATTTTTTTAATACGTGTTCTGACAGCTTTTCTACCCAATTATCTTGTGAAAACTTCTTGTAGGATAACTCTAATTATAAAGGAAGATTTCACAACCTTAGATACACATTTATAAAATTACAGTGCAAAATTTGTAAACAACCCTAATTAGTTGACACAGATTTCCTTTTGCTGCACATTTCTTCCACTTTTGTACTGTATTTTGTAAGGGGAAATGCTGGCTGTCCCTTTTTAAATTAGAAAATGCATTTCCTATAACTGGAAATAGTGCTTAACTGTAATTCAGTTAATTATTAGAGCTGTTGATCAGTTAACTCAAAGCAGTTGTCATTAAATGCACTGTTAAACTATAGAACACCAATTTAAATTTATTAAATGTTTTTCTACATTTTCATATATATTCTATGTTGTAATTTAAATCAAAGTGTATATTTGATTATTTTTATTTCATGATGGAGATTACACTACAGTACTTAGGTAAATAGAAAAATACTATTTTTTTAAAGTACAAATATTTGTAATCAGAAATAAATATAAAGTAAGCACTGTACACTTTGTATTCTTTAATTGAAATCAATATATTTGAAAATGTAGAAAATTTCCAAAAATATTTAAATAAATGGTATTCTGTTATTAACAGTGCGATTATTTAAGTGCTTGACAGCCCTATTAATTATCTTTAGTTCTGTACAGTGCTGCTGTATTCATTCTATTCACACATCTCATTGCATTCATGTATATGAAAATGTTAAATTAGAATGAGCTGAAATGACACTTGTATACATTTAAATTCAACAGTCACATTCCTTGCACCTTAGACTTAATAGCCTTTTCTTTTTGCCTTTAAATTATGTTGGGTTCTTGTGCATTTTTCTCTTTAGTGCAGAGATTCAAGTAGCAAAGCGGTCTCGTGTCATATACGCCTAAATCCACAGCTCAGTGCTCAAACTCCGTAATCTACCCTGTGCACTTGGCAGCTGTGTGGGAAAGGGATTTCAGGACCATTTCCACTGTAACTGTCTGTTTTCTAGTGCTCATAGCTTCCAAACCATTCACATTTGCTTGGTTCTCTTGAAAGGTGAATCTTTGAGAAGTTTGAGCTAAATCTCCCTCAATTATGAAGTATAAATAAAATTACTGTTTCTCTACTGTAGAAAAGGGAAAAACAAACCACACTTTTGACCATAACTACAGCAAAAATGACCAGAGTTTGAAACTTGGTGGGGACATAATCTTCGTGGAGGAGCAGGGTCTTTTCTTGATTTTGTTTTAGCAAACATAGTAGAATTTAAACTGCATATT
The DNA here is from genome assembly GCF_013100865.1 of Trachemys scripta elegans. Classification (NCBI taxonomy): domain Eukaryota; kingdom Metazoa; phylum Chordata; order Testudines; family Emydidae; genus Trachemys; species Trachemys scripta. The sequence goes on along the minus strand of NC_048301.1, from coordinate 131,455,552 downwards.
AAACATACAGTGAAAACATTAAGACAACGGCATGTGCTGCACAGGCATGTGGGGCTAGTCTGCTGTACAATCATTGGTTCGGTATGCTTATAACCTCCACTAGGAAAACCACAAGATCTTAGAAGCTTCAAATGCCGATCTCTTTCTTTAAAAACTAAACACAAAGTATAAGAAATTATGTCCTGGTACTGCACCTGCATAGGTACGTGCTTAATTTTAATTAGGTGAGTGGCCCAATGGAATCCCTCTAAGTAAAGTTACAGCTAAACAATATTTGATTAAAAATCTGATGGTAAGGTTGCATACAGTCAGAGTCAGAAAATATAAAAGTCAAGGTTCCAAGAATAACATGTAATTTTCTCTTCCCACTTCCCTTAACTGTGGCAATATACTTACTGTTTCTCATTATACATACACCATAAAATAGCAGTTTTCACGCTGAAACCCTAGTGCATCACATCTAAAATTGAAAAGCATCTGGTGCACCATATTCATAAATTCAATCAATGCAGTTACAGTGGATTCTTATTCTAATACTGTACTTTTAAATTTAATTTAAATTTAAACTGAGTGCAGCTTACATACCACCGTTACATACTGCTCAATTTGTGAATAGCTGATGTAAAATATAGTGGATCTGTTACTACTTGACCTTTAATTTTTGAAGTTTTTGGCTTTGTGATTCTATTTTTAATCAGTCTTAACTAAAAATATCTTTTAGTTTTATTACAGGTACTGTATTCTCTAACCGCCTCTGTGGGGAATATGTTCAGCTTCTCTTGCTATCTCTCTGCTTCACCATGCCACAGCTTATTACTCTTCTCACTCTTTCTGGCAGAAATACAAACTTATATTTAATAAAGATCAGCACACTGGTAACAGTTCTGTTACCACTGGACAGGTGTCCATCTCGTATTTGGCTCACTTGTTGGCAATCTCTGGCAAGAAACAGAGGACTGGAATGAGTATAGAGACAGACCTCCCTGCTCACTGGAGGCAGCTAGCTGTGGGTTTAGCCATACTGGCCAGGCTGCTGTGAGGAAGCTTGCACTACCAATGCCCACATATTTGTTCAGTGGAAAACTTATGGTGCTACTGCATGTGAATATTTTAATAAAAGTTCAGCATTGTCTGAACTAAGATCATAGGGTTGGATACAAGCGGTCCTGAATTCTAATTCTGGTGCTCTAACTTTGTTGGCTTTGAGCAAGCCATGTTACCTTTGTTTCTCAGTTTGTCTACACAAACGTTTAGTTTGCAGCAAGCAGGGGTGTGAACCTACCCCACACTAGTCTGCCACGCACTGACTGTCCATGTGGATGCTGGTTATGCACATTAACACTTTATTAACGTGCTATGATCTAGTCCTCTTTGAAATGGGACTAGATCAAAGTGCATTAATTAATGGACTATTAATGTGCCTCAGCAGTGTCCACATGGACAGTTAGTCCGTGGCAGACTAGTGCGGGGTAGATTCACATCCCAGTGCGCCAAAAACTAAATGTTCGTATAGATAAGTCTTGGGTGTCCCCATCCATAAAGTGGAGATTATAGTATTTGCCCATCTGACTCACAGGGGCATTGAGGACTAATTAGGTAATGTTCATACAGTGCTTTGACATATAAAGTACTATATATGTGCTTCCAAGCCATCATCTTTCACGGTTATTAAAGCTAAACTCACCTCCCACCCCCAAACCTCCAAAAATCTTAGTTGTAACTATTGTAATGTTTTAAAGGGGAAACCTTTCTAGATTAAAAGTGCATATTTGATACTCTTTAGCAGTTACTGAAAATCTGTTCTAATGGGGCTACTTCAATGAAAATCTCAGTATTTTGAAATGTTTTTCCCTCACACGTGGATTTGATGTTACAGAGTCCCTGCTTTGTATTATAGTATCCCATCTTTTCACAGGAATGGTGGGGCCCTGGTTCTGGAACTATACAGTAACCGCTAGAATTAATACTACCCAATGAACAATGGCATAGATTCTGTAGAGCTAACACCTTTTGTCATGCACAGAGTAACTTGGAAAATGAGAAGTGTCTTTCTAATGATATTTCACAGACAACTGCTTTATTAAAAGACAAAATTTCTGTAGTGTATGAAAGGGCAGTAAAAAATCCACTCTGATTGGAAATGAGGTTTTGAGAGTGTTTCACTGTTTACTTAAAACCACAAATAACTTTCTTTTTAAACAAAGTTCCCCTCTCCTCCCCCCCGCCCATTGGTTATTCTAAAACTTACAGTGCTGGCTTTAACTTTGCATATAAAGATAGCCATAATGGTGAAAGCACCTCTTTACACAAGGGTCTGGATTAGTTTGGTTGGAACCGCCTTTTGAAAGTTGTTGTTTTTGTTAAATGCTTTCCCACCAGAAAATAGAATTGTTTGGGTGGTTAATAGAATCATATGCCAGATAAGGTTATATCTTGGCCATCTAGGACAAACCCTTGCTTCAAGCTCAGGAAAGGTCATGTATCGCTTTTTCGTTTAAAGAAATTTGGTGACTATACCATAACTTCATCATTAGCAGTTTCACTGTCTAATTGACCTTTTTGTTTCAAAATGCTTTTCCTAATAATTAATCTAAATGTATCCTTTTTTCATCTTTAGCTTGTTATCCCTTGGGATCCAGACAAATACTTCCTTCCCCTCTTCTGTACTTGTGCCCCTCTCAAGAACTTGCATCAGTTTCCCCCCGCCCCTTTCTTTGAACCCTCCCTTTTTGTTAGTTTTGCTCTTGAAGGACATTACATCAGATTGTCAGACATTACATGCACTATTTTGAGGGGTTTTCCAATCTAAGATGAAGGGCTGATTAGGGATGTGACAAATCTAGCATTTCGGTGACTAGGAAACGGTTTGCTTTAGTATTTGCAAAGTCCAAGTATGCATAGTAGTGAGAGGGAGGCTGTCTGGCTGGCAGGAGGGTGTGATTAGGGCACCAGCTAGAATGTGGGACAAGTGAGTAGAGGTAAGCAGTGTCTGAATCAGGGAACAGCTCTGTCAACAGACAAGATTCTTTGCATTGGGAAGAGGTGACAGGAGAGAGTCAGTGGTAATGGGAAAGCCAGTGTTCGGGAGAAGGAGAGCAGGTGGTAGTCACTTCCCCAAGCAAGGATGCCTGTGAGTTAGGGGGAGCTGTGCCAGTGGGAAAGCCACAGACATTGTACCCTGGGAAATCCTCCTCCTCCTCTTTCCTCCTTTCAAGAATGCACTGCACTCTATAGCTAAAATGGTTAGCAGCACAAAGCTAATGCTATTTCAGTCTTCACATTTCATGTGACATTTCAATTATCATGTTTGCTGTAACTGAGATTCCAGATAAGCTCTCAAGTAACGTAGTGACAAGTATGGTGTGCAAACCTAGATGAATAGATAGATGCCTGTAGTTGAACATGAACTGACTACAAATAGTTTCAGTGCTACGTGGAAACAATGTGATCGTTGAAAAGAAACTGCAGTGAGGGAGTTCCTGAATGTGTCCAAAAAAAAAAAAAAAAAGAGAGAGAGAGAGAAATAGGAAGGCAGAGACACCATTGGGTCTCTGTTCTATATAGTGAAGGGAAATGGGAATAGCTAATTATTAAAGCAATGTTTTAAAAGGGACGAGCATAAATCTTGTGCTATGGATCTGTGTGAATGCTGGGAGAATGGGTAATAGGCTGGAAAAGCAAGTGTTTCACATCTATTAAAATAATTTTGATTTACTTTGCATCACATAACAGTAGAGCGCATTCAAACAGAAATAGCCCATAAGTACATGTTAAAATAAATGTTAGAAAAATAGGGTGTGGTGGAGGAGGGAGTATTTTCCAGACTAGCTAACAAGGAAAGAGGAGTTACTTAATGAAACAGGTGTCAGCTACATCAGTATTGAAAGAAATCGTAATAATGGGAGATTTTCAACTGCTGTATTATTTATTAGATAACTGACTTTTATAAAGTCAGGGTCTTAAACTTTATGAGATAATTATTTAATTCTAAAAAGTGGAGGAAGTAGCAAGGAAATTTGCAATCCCAGAAATTTGGGAGCTGGTGACAAAAAAGCTGAAGCTAGACAAATTCAGACTAGAAATAAGGCTCAAATTTTTCACAGTGAAGGTAGTTAACCATTAGAACAACTTACCTGGGGATATGATTCTCCATCACTGACAGAACAAGGAGTAATGGTCTCAAGTTGCAGTGGGGAAGGTTTAGGTTGGATATTAGGAGCGTGGTGAAGCACTGGAATGGGTTACCTAGGAAGGTGGTGGAATCTCCTTCCTTAGAGGTTTTTAAGGTCAGGCTTGACAAAGCCCTGGCTGGGATGATTTAGTTGGAAATTTTGTCCTGCTTTGAACAGAGGGTTGGACTAGATGACCTCCTGAGGTCCCTTCCACCCCTGATAGTCTATGATTCTAAGTCTTTAAGTCAAGAGTGTATATCTTTCTAAAAGATCTGGTGTAACTCAAACAGAAGTTATGGGCTTGATGGAGAGATTACTGGGTGAACTTCCTTAACTGGTGGTATACAGGATGTACAACTACATGATGATCATGGTCTTCTGGCCTTAAAATCTATGAATCTTTGATTAAAGGTATCATTTTTATGGAGCAAAATGGCAAATTTCAGTGAGCAACTTTAGATTTCATATTAAAATGGCCAGTATTGACCAAACAATGTTTTATAGGTGCTGTAACCACTTTAGTAGAAGCTTGAAGAGAGAGAGAGAATTTCTACTACTTTTTTGGCTTGTGAGAACATAAGAATGGCCATACTGGGTCAGACCAATGGTCCAATTAGCCCAGTATTCTGTCTTCTGACAGTGGCCAGTGCCAAGTGCTTCAGAAGGAATGAATAGAACAGGCAATCGTTGAGTGATACATCCCCTGTTGTCCACTCAATAAAACAACATAAACATTCTAGTATCTTGCATCTGAAGAAGTGAGGTTCTTACCCAAGAAAGCTTATGCTCCCAATACTTCTGTTAGTCTTAAAGGTGCCACAGGACCCTCTGTTGCTATAAACATTCTAGTACTTCTACCCTAAGAGGTGTTTTCTTTGTCCAATTAAATGTATTGTGCTGTAGCATGCTGCATAAATGGAAACTGGTATTATACTCCTGTGTTTATCATTTAGTTTTGTGGCATAAGATCTTTCTACAATAGGGGACTTTTTTTTTTCAAAAATTCCTGCTCTGGTTCAGCTCCAATTGTGTTAATGTTGGGAGCCATTATTGTAGCTGGGCCACTGGTTGCCTATGGCATATTAAGTAACATGTCAATTAGACCTGCTCTGAGCATGGTTAGATGTTATGACTTTTAAATACCTTCTTGTTGACAGTATATGAAGGATTGGAAAAAATTACTCAGGAAATGGTAGTACAACAAGCAATGGCTTCAAGCAAAGGAAGGAAAAGTTTAATCAAAATATTAGTGCATCCTGGTAACAGCATTATATACACTTGAAGAGAAGGCATTCTCTGTAAAAGCTCCTGTTCTCGTTACTTAAAGCAGGACTCAAGGCTGAAAATTCTCACATTTGTCTCTTGGAAGGTGAATTGTCTTCAGTTCAAAGGTGAACTGAGGAAATGATTTGTTGTGGAGGTCATAAACCCTGAAAGGATTTGAAGGACATTCTAAGCTTTATGTAAACATCTCTGGACTTCTAACCTCCATGTAAACTCTGGGGAAGTTTAGAAACCACAATATGAACTTGGACTGGGTCAAAGATGCCTTGCCAGCCTTCCATCCCAAACATATGTACAATGTCCCTAGCATCATTTCTGAAACATACAATCCCACCATACATGTATGAATTAATGGACTTATGTCATGGAGAGTTTCTAAGCTGTACAGGGACTCGTATGCTATTAGCAAAACCAGCTGCATTAAAGGAAGTTAAGGAGTGCACTAGCATAGGACTGAGGACTTCATAGTCCAGTTCTGAATCAGCTGGGCTGAACGGTTATGAAATGTGCCAGTGTAGTTTTGAGGTAATTTGGGGGCAAATCTAGCAATCAGGAATCCAAAGAAGGTTAATGAAGACAGGTATAATCTAATTTAATGGAATATATGCTTCCATATGACAGGGGGACTATTGTTTTATTCTTGATAAATTAAAAAAACAAAAAAAACCCTAAGCAACTTTCTTGAGAAGAAAACGTAGAGTTAAATGTGCAAGTAAGAATTAATAACTGCTAGGGAAAATACTTCAAAGAGCATTGAAATTTTTAACAAACAATGAAATGCTAGATAATTCAGTCAAGTTAAAATAAAAAAAGTTGAAAATTACAGAAATGCAGAGTTAAGAATGTTCAAACCACCTCATTTCCACAGGCTGCTCTTTTCCCTGTTCACTTGATCTCTTAAACATTTTACACCTTGTTAGCTCCAACCTCAGGGGCTTCTGACCAAACTATCTTACCCCCTATAAAAAGAACAGGAGTACTTGTGGCACCTTAGAGACTAACAAATGTATTAGAGCATAAGCTTTCGTGGGCTACAGCCCACTTCTTCAGATGCATATAGAATGGAACATATATTGAGGAGATATATATATACACACATACAGAGAGCATGAACAGGTGGGAGTTGTCTTACCAACTCTGAGAGGCCAATTAAGTGAGTGAAATAGAACTTTTGAAGTGATAATCAAGATAGCCCAGTACAGACAGTTTGATAAGAAGTGTGAGAATACTTACAAGGGGAGATGGCTCAGCCATTCCCAGTCCTTATTCAATCCTAAATTGATTGTATCTAGTTTGCATATCAATTCCAGCTCAGCAGTCTCTTGTTGGAGTCTGTTTTTGAAGTTTTTCTGTTGTAAGATAGCCACCCGCAGGTCTGTCATTGAATGACCAGACAGGTTAAAGTGTTCTCCCACTGGTTTTTGAGTATTATGATTCCTGATGTCAGATTTGTGTCCATTAATTCTCTTGTGTAGAGATTGTCCGGTTTGGCCCATGTACATGGCAGAGGGGCATTGCTGGCCCCTATACTTTGGCAGTTTGCTTGTAGACTTGAAGTCTGCAACTGCAATGTTTCGCCATCGTTTATGTGGCAGGCTTACATAGGGGAACCCAAATACATATTTAGGTGATTGAAGCTGTAGGGAATTTGACTTCTGTAGATAATAAAATGTTTAAATGGTCAGAGAGGACCTGCAACTTGATTTAAAGGTTCTGATGGTATGCAGCAGGGTTCAGGGCAGTGCATATAAATCCTGGTAGAAATCTGGGGGAGCATGTGACCCTATGTCCCTGTCCCCCCGCATCTCCTCTGTAAATGGTAGTTAAATTTCCAGCAGCTGTCATGAGGGAAGATGGTATGAAGGCTTGGTGATATATGAAGAGTGAGAAGAGAGAGATGGTTTTGTAAGTGAAGAGTGAATTGGTGTATTGTCTGTGCTCATGCACATGGCTTTGGTAAATACAATACAGTACACTGTCATGCAGGTATTGGCTCACTGCCAATGTTGGGATGTGTATTGTATAGGCATATGGTAATTTAGTGAGTTTAGGCAGAGGATGAGCAATGAAAAAAAGTTTTATCGTAACAGAATTTACTTGCTTTCTAGTGTTTGTTCATTTAACTGAAATACTCTTTGTAAAATATTTTCCTCATTTACAATTTTCAGTTTAATAATGTATTTTTTCTGTGGGAATTTAGTATTACTTCTAGTTTGTTTTATTTATGAGACTCAGTGTGTTTATATAGAGATACACAAATAAGAAATAAAAGAACAGGAGTCCTTGTGGCACCTTAGAAACTAACACATTTATTTGGGCATAAGCTTTCATGGGCTAAAACCCACTTCATCGGATGCATGGAGTGGAGAATACAGTAGGAAGATAGATATAGATATATACAGAGAACATGAAAAAATGGGTGTTGTCATACCAACTATAACGAGACTAATCAATTAAGGTGGGCTATTATGAACAGGAGAAAAAAAACTTCTGTAGTGATAATCAGGATGGCCCATTTCCAACAGTTGACAAGAAGGTGTGAGTAACAGTAGGGGAAGAATTAGCATGGGGCAATAGTTTTTACTTTGTGTAACGACCCATCAACTCCCAGTCTTTATTCAAGCCTAATTTAATGGTGTCCAGTTTGCAAATTAATTCCAATTCTGCAGTTTCTTGTTGGAGTCTATTTTTGTTGGAGAATTGCAACTTTTAGGTCTGTAATTGAGTGACCAGGGAGGTTGAAGTGTTCTCCGACTGGTTTGGCCAATGTACATGGCAGAGGGGCATTGCTGGCACATGATGGCATATATCACATTGGTAGCTGTGCAGGTGAATGAGCCTCTGTGATTAGGTTCTATGATGGTGTCTGGACAGAGTTGGCAACGGGCTTTGTTGCAAGGATAGGTTCCTGGGTTAGTGTTTTTGTTGTGTAGTGTGTGGTTGCTGGTGAGTATTTGCTTCAGGTTGGAGGGCTGTCTGTAAGTGAGGACTGGCCTGTTTCCCAAGATCTGTGAGAGTAAGGGATCATCCTTCAGGATAGGTTGTAGATCCTTGATGATGGGTTGGAGAGGTTTTAGTTGGGGACTGAAGGTGACGACTAGTGGCGTTCTGTTACTTTCTTTGTTGAACCTGCCCTAGAGTCACCTACTCCAGGACAGGCCCAACTGTTGGAAATGGGCCATCCTGATTATCACTACAAAAGTTTTTTTTCTCCTGCTGCTAATAGCCCACCCTAATTGATTAGTCTCCTTGCTACAATGGTAGATGCTCTGTAATGTCTTTGTTTAGTTAGTCACAGCTAAGCTCCTTAAGTTAGTGCAGAATTAATGTTTTCTGTTGTCCTTTTGCAATGTCCGTTTGCTACAAATCAGTATATTTTTCTTTCAGTCTTATGGTTTAAATGACTTTTTTTTCAAGCTTCAAATTTAACACTTTGCCTAGCCTTTTTTTTCCTTTCTAATTTACAACAATATTAAAAGAAGGCTTCCTAGACCCAAAGTGTATCTTCTTCATTGGCAAGGAGGTAGAGTGGATGATTTAAAGTATCTCTTCCATCTCTAACTAATTCTATGATTCTGTTATGGTTTTGTCTTACTTAGATTGTAAGCTGTTCAGGGTAGGGTCTGTGTTTATATAGTGCCTCACATGATGCGGGCTGACCTTCTTTGGGGCCTCTGGGCGTTCCTGCAGTATAAATATTAATAAAGAATGGCAAGGAGATAGTTGGCCTGTGTTTCTGGAGAGCCTAAAAAAGTGTGATTCTCCAGTTTATTCTGGGTAATTAAAATTTGAATGCCTATATGAAAAGAAGTACACTGTACTAGTTGAATCAGTTGCCTTTAATGGAACTAATCTGATTTACATAAGATGAGGCTCTGGCTCAGTTATAGAAAACCGTTGTGGTTTCAGAGTAGCAGCCGTGTTAGTCTGTATCCGCAAAAAGAACAGGAGTACTTGTGGCACCTTTAGAGACTAACAAATTTATTTCAGCATAAGCTTTCCATTCTATGCATCCAATGAAGTGGGCTGTAGCCCATGAAAGCTTATGCTCAATTAAATTTGTTAGTCTCTAAGGTGCCACAGGTACTCCTGTTCATTGTGGTTTTGGGTCTTGTCTTGGGGTAATCTCACAAAAGAAAAAATATTTATTTTTTGTTTTCATTTCATATTTATCAGAGATCTGCTGTTTGTGCATTTTTCCTCTTCCTTATCCGGTGAAAAAATATTTCTGCTGAGCTGATACGACTCCACTAAATCAGGAAGCACCAGGCAAAAGAACTGTCAGTCTTGTGGAAGAGTGGCCAAAAATGATTGGGGTGCTGAAATATCCCAATCAAGAAGCTTTCTGCTGAGCCCTCTTATTTTGGCTTTAGTACTTGTGCTGTTGGATTTCTTTTTTTTGGTTTTGTTTTTGTCATTACATTTAATGAAATAAGAAAACAGCACAAGAAAAACTAAAATCAGACTCTGAAATGTGATGGGCCTCCTTTTTTCTGCTAGGCCTGCCTGTCCTGCTCTGTGGTTCCCATCCATAGGGTCAGGCCCTCTGGACCAGAGCAGATCATCTGTCTGTCTGACCGATAGTTTGATTTTTATATAAGATGGAGGCAGAAAAGACCTTCTGGGTCCAAAGGTTCTCCTCTTTTTCTCTTGTGACCCTAACTTCCAAATCCCACTTTTTTTTTTCTCTCTCATCTTTGTGGTGTTTGTGTATTTAAGCCAAAAAATCTCCATAGGTTGTAATGCAATAAATGTGATATGTTTTTAATATTTATTGTGCTTTTTAAGACACTTATGTTTGGTGCATATAAACTTCTATTTCTTTGAATTAAAAATATAAATTATACTTACTTAAAATGCCATGAATTGCATATTACCCAATGCTTTATAGTTCATTAATCTAATTACTAAAAAACAGCTTATGTTTGGGAAGTTTCCTTTGCAGACAGAAGGGCCAAAAATATATTTTTTTAAATTAAAGCTTATATTGCATAGAAATATTGGTAACTCCCAGTAAAGTGTTTGCAAAAACAACTTAAGAATCATGGATATAGTCCATCTTCCCCAGAGGCCAGTGCAGTATTGTTCTTAACAGTACAGCTTTTTAGTGCTTTAATCAATCTAGATTTAAACTGGTCAATCAGGCTTCTGCCCCTGCCCATGTTTTTCTTGCTCCATTCTACTGGTATATGCCCAGTTCTCCCAGATTTTTCAAAAATAATTCAGTGGTTCAAGGAAGTTTATTGCTCCTTAATAATAATAATTAGAACTTTTTATCTTGAAAGTGCTTTACAAACTTTGGTTACCCTTTAACCACATAGGATCAATATTATCTAGGCAGCTGATATATGTTAAAATTTTCCAAGTAATCCTTGATAAAAAGTAGATAAACACCTAAATTTTACAAGGTCTTCATTATGGTTTTTCCTAATTAACCAATCCATTTTTTCTTGGTAAGGACAAACTTTAAAAAGCAGTTTAGCAACGCAGCTACTTCAGACTTATAATAAACACTGGTAATAACTCACTTAAGATTGTATAAGAATTCAAGAGCCTTCACTTCTTCCCATTCATACTTCTACTCCCGTGGTGTGTGAAATAGATTGACTCCCACTCATCGCATTAGTGCTCAGGTACTTTTGGAAGGAGATCCGATATTCAAGCATTCTGAGTTTCTCCTCTAGGTAGATGAAGGAAGGAATACAGTGTTTCTTCTTCCCATCCACCCACCTTCTGTTCCCATTTCCCATGTGTTGTTCTCCTTCGTTGTCCTAGCTTCAAGAATGTTTGTTAGGTAGATCCCTGTTTTTAAGGTCAAAGGGACCATTATGATCATCTAGTCTCACCTTCTGCGTAACAGGCCTGAGAATTTCATACAATAATTCCTGCCTCAAACCCATAGTTTCTGATTGAACTACAGCATATCTTTTAGAAAGACATTCAATCTTTAAATAAAAGATTTCAGGTGACAGAGAATCCACCATATCCATAGTAAGTTGTTCCAATCATTAGTTACCCCAACTATTAAGACTTTTGCAACTTTATTGCCTGGCTGAATTTGTCTAGTTCCATCTTCCAGCAACTTGGTCTTATTATAACTTTGTCTACTAGATTAATGAGCCACCTACTTTCAGAAATCTCCTCTCCATGTAGGAACTTATGATACTGGTCAAGTCACTTCTTAACCTTCTTTTTGATAAATTACATAGATTGCACTTCTTAAGTCTCTTGCTGTAAGGCAGGTTTTCCAGACCTTGAATCATTCTTGTAGCTCTTCTTTGAACACTTTCCAGATTTTCAACATCCTTTTTGAACAGTGGACACCAAAACTGAACATAGTATTTCAGTAGCGGTCTCATGAATGCTGTACATAGAGATAATAATGTCACCTCCCTACTCCTACTCTATATTCGCCTGCTTATGCATCCACGGATTGAGTTAGCTCTCAGCCACTACATTGAATTGGGAGATTATATTCAGTTGGTTTAAACTATAACCTCGAAGTCCTTTTCAGAGTCATTGCATTCCAAAATTCCTCCATCTTGTAAGTGTGATCTACATTCTTTGTTTCTAGATGTATGACCTTGCATTTGATGGTATTAAAATACACCTCTACCCCGATATAATGCTGTCCTTGGGAGCCAAAAAATCTTACCGTGTTATAGGTGAAACCGCGTTATATCGAACTTGCTTTGATCTGCCGGAGCGCGCAGCCCCACCCCCCCAGAGCACTGTTTTACCACATTATATCCGAATTCATGTTATATCGAGTCGTGTTATATTGGGGTAGAGGTGTAGTTCAAATGATTCCAGCTTACCAGGCAATCTAGATCACTGTCTAGATCTGAACCTGTCCTTAGAATTATTTACCACTCCATTGATTTTTGTTTCATCTGCAACTTCATCAACTATGATTTTATACTTTCTTTCAGATCATTGATAAATATATTGAATAGCATTAGATCCCTGCAAAACCACACTAGAAACACCCACAGAAGATGATGATTTCCAAATCCTTCCCATTCATCTAGTCAAATGAGCATATTGATTGAGAGGAAGCAGCTCCTAAGCATTTTCTTGGCTTGGGCAGTCAGTATAGAAATATGTTCAGGCACATGGTAGCTCACTGTTCTTGTACAGCCCAAATGTTTGCAGCTGTGCAAGATGCTTCTAAAACATGTTAGACGCTTCATCTGTTTGGATGAGGGCTGAGGTTTCAGATCTTCAGGTGACTCTCAACCTTTTTTGCTAATATCTTTCTGCAAACTGGCTCTGATTGCCCAACAGGATTAATCACGTTGAAGTCAGCCTATAAAATGACCCACATGGTTACTACTCTCACACTGGCATAATAGATATAATGGAAAGACATATTACAGAGTAAAGGGAATTATACTTGTTGGAGTCTTCTCCTCTTCCTCTCTGCCAGCTTCGCTTCACATAGACTCATAGACTTTAAGGTCAGAAGGGACCATTGGGATCATCTAGTCTGATCTCCCGCATGATGCAGGCCACAAAAGCTGACCCACCCCCTTTCCCTTAACTCAGCTGTTGAAGTCCCCAAATCCTGTGATTTTAAAGACTTCAAGTCGCAGAGAATCCTCCAGCTAGCGACCCCCGCCCCATGCTGCAGAGGAAGGTGAAAAACCTCCAGGGCCTCTGCCAATCTACCCTGGAGGAAAATTCCTTCCCGACCCCAAATATGGCGATCAGTAGAACCCCGAGCATGCAGGCAAGATTCTCCAGCCAGACCCTCATTGACCATTGATACTATTGACCAGCAATGGCACGTTGTTGACCAATTAAGTAAAATCACGTTATCCCATCAAACCATTCCCTCCATAAACTTATCTAGCTTAATCTTAAAGCCAGAGAGGTCTTTCGCCCCCACTGTTTCCCTCGGAAGACTGTTCCAAAATTTCACCCCTCTGATGGTTAGAAACCTTCGTCTAATTGCAAGCCTAAACTTCCCCACAGCCAGTTTATATCCATTCGTTCTCGTGTCCACATTAGTACTGAGCTGAAATAATTCCTCTTCCTCCCTGGTATTTATCCCTCTGATATATTTAAAGAGAGCAATCATATCCCCACTCAGCCTTCTTTTGGTTAGGGTAAACAAACCGAGCTCCTCGAGTCTCCTTTCATACGACAGGTTTTCCATTCCTCTGATCATCCTAGTGGCCCTTCTCTGTACCCGTTCCAGTTTGAATTCATCCTTTTTAAACATGGGAGACCAGAACTGCACACAGTACTCCAAATGAGGTCTCACCAGTGCCTTGTATAATTGAAGCAGCACCTCCTTATCCCTACTAGATATACCTCGTCTAATGCATCCCAAGACCGCATTAGCTTTTTTCACGGCCACGTCACATTGCCGACTCACAGTCATCCTGCGGTCAACCAGGACTCCGAGGTCCTTCTCCTCCGTTACTTCCAACCGATGCGTCCCCAGCTTATAACTAAAATTCTTGTTAGTCATCCCTAAATGCATCACCTTACACTTTTCACTATTAAATTTCATCCTATTACTCTTATTCCAATTTACAAGGTCATCCAAGTCTCCCTGCAGGATATCCCGATCCTTCTCCGAATTGGCAATACCTCCCAACTTTGTGTCATCCGCAAACTTTATCAGCCCACTCCTACGTTTGGTTCCGAGGTCAGTAATAAATAGATTAAATAAAATAGGACCCAAAACAGAACCCTGAGGAACTCCGCTGGTGACCTCCCTCCAACCTGACAGTTCCCCTTTCAGTATCACCTGCTGCAGTCTCCCCTTTAACCAGTTCTTTATCCACCTCTGGATTTTCATATCAATCCCCATCTTTTCCAATTTAACCAATAATTCCTCGTGCAGTACCGTATCAAACGCTTTACTGAAATCGAGGTATATTAGATCCACTGCATTTCCCTTATCTAAAAAGTCTGTTTCCTTCTCAAAGAAGGAGATCAGGTTGGTTTGGCACGATCTTCCTTTCGTAAAACCATGTTGTAATTTGTCGCAATTGCCATTGACCTCAAGGTCCTTAACCACTTTCTCCTTCAAAATTTTTTCCAAGACCTTACATACCACAGATGTTAAACTAACAGGCCTGTAGTTACCCGGGTAACTTTTTTTCCCTTTCTTGAAAATAGATACTACATTAGCTATTCTCCAGTCCAACAGTACCACCCCCGAGTTTATAGATTCATTAAAAATTTTTACTAACGGGCTTGCAATTTCCCGTGCCAGTTCCTTCAATATTCTCGGATGAAGATCATCCGGTCCGCCCGATTTAGTCCCGTTAAGCTGTTCAAGTTTGGCTTCTACCTCGGATACGGTAATGTCAATTCCCCCTCCATTATTCCCCTCTGTCACGCTGCCACTATTCCTAAGCCCTTCATTAGCCTCATTAAAGACCGAGGCAAAATATTCGTTTAGATATTGTGCCATGCCTAGATTATCCTTAATCTCCACTCCATCTACAGTCTTCAGCGGTCGTCTTCTTCTTTGTTTTCTTCCTATTTATTTGGCTATAAAACCTCTTACTATTGGTTTTAATTCCCCTCGCAAGGTCCAACTCTACACGGCTTTTGGCCTTTCTCACTCCATCTCTACATGCTCTGACCTCAATAAGGTAGGTTTCCTTGCTGATCCCTCCCCTCTTCCACTCTTTGTATGCTTTGTTTTTTCTTAATCACCCCTTTGAGACGCTCGCTCATCCAGCTCGGTCTAACTCTCTTGCCTACTAACCGTTTTCCCTTCCTCGGGATACAGGCCTCCGACAGCTCCTGTAACTTCAACTTGAAATAATCCCACCTTCAGATCCATAAATAAGTTAGCCCAATCCACTTCCCTAACCAGTCCCCTTAATTTATTAAAATTAGCCTTTTTGAAATTGTAAACCCTAGTCTCCGATTTAATTCTGTTAATCCTTCCATTTAGTGTAAACCGAATTAGCTCATGATCACTCGAGCCAAGGTTGTCCCCTACAACCATTTCCTCAACGAGGTCCTCACTACTCACCAAAACCAAATCTAAAATGGCATCCCCCCTCGTCGGTTCGGCTACTACTTGATGAAGGAATTCATCAGCTAGCACGTCTAGGAACATCTGAGCCCTATTATTGTTACTAGCATTTGTACCCCAGTCTATATCCGGGAAGTTGAAGTCTCCCATGATTACACAGTTCCTATTAGTATTTTCTTCCCTAAAAACATTAAATAGTTCTCTGTCCATATCCAGGCTAGATCCTGGCGGTCTATAGCACACCCCAAGCACTATCCCAGGGGAGGCTCTAGTAGTTTTTACCCAGTGTGAGTATTGCCCAGACAGACTCCGTCTTATCCATTCCATCAGTTATTATTTCTTTGCAGTTTACCTCATTATTGACATACAATGCTACTCCCCCACCTTTACCTTTGTTCCAGTCGTTCCTAAACAGCACATACCCTTCCATACCTGTACTCCAGTCATGACTACTGTTCCACCACGTTTCGGTTATTCCTACGATATCTGGTTTCATTTCTCGGACCAGGAGCTCCAATTCCTCCGTTTTGTTACCTAGGCTTCTCGCATTGGTATATAAACATCTTAATGTATGCCGTTTAGCCTCTCTTCCATTAGTTATGCAATTTGGTACGGACCCCGTACTGTCAATCCCCCCCCTCCTTCTTATGTCCAATCCCTCCCCCCTAGCTATATCTGTTCTTATCTCATCACCCTCCTTTTCAATGTTGGAATCTGGCGTGGAGATTAACTGGACGTCTCCCAACCGTCTTCCCCCAAATGCCTAGTTTAAAGCTCTTTTGATAAGATGAGCCAGCCTCCCTCCCAGAAGTCTATTTCCTTCCCTACTCAGGTGAAGTCCATCCCGTTAGAACAGTTGTCTGTCCCCAAAAGCCTCCCAGTGGCCATACATCCCAAAGCCCTCCTTATAGCACCACTCTCTTAGCCAGCTATTTATCCTCACAATCCTGTCAGCCCTTTGCTGCCCTTCTCTAGGAACAGGCAGAATCCCACTAAAGATGATCTGAGCCTCGATCTCCTTGAGCGTCTTCCCTAGTCTGGCATAATCTCCCTTGATTCTCTCTAATGAGAACCTAGCCGTGTCATTTGTTCCTACATGAAGGATGATCAAGGGGTTCTTACCTGCTCCTTTTAGGATCCTTTTCATCCGCAGGTCCACATCCCGTATCTTAGCGCCCGGTAGACCGCACACCCTTCTGTTCTCTGGGTCCGCCCTGGTCACAGGCCTGTCTAACCTCCTCAGTAAGGAGTCCCCAATCACGTAAACCTGCCTTTGCCTGGTGACAGTGCGATCTACTAATCTATCCCCTGTTCCCTCTAGTCGCAACCCTTGTCCGTTCCTATTTTCCCTTATACTCCCCCTTGTGCCATTCTGTATCCTCCCGGGGCCCAGATTTGGTGCTGTCTCCATCAACTCCTCCCCTCTCTCTATTGGACTAGCTGCTCTTCTCTTGTTACTCACCCTCCCACCTTCAGTTACCACCTGCTGCCCCCCCCCTCCTCGTTATCCAAACACCCATCTTAGGAAGTTGTTCGGGAAGTCTCTTTGACTGATGGGAAAGAAGTGGACCTATACCGTAGAGACGTTAGTGTTTTTGCATTCTGCTTCCTGGTAGCTGGAATCAACAGCTCAGAGTTAGGGGTTTTATATTAAAATGTGAGAGATGACTACATTAAATACACAACTACTGGTAAGTAAATTCACCCTATCTCTTTCCCATATTATCAGGGAAGGTCTAAGTATGAGCCTAGTCCTATATGTTTTAGCAGTTCTGTGTATTTCTAAATTTTAAAATAGGACAACATGAGAGCCTATTGAATGCCTTTTTGGCATTTGTGGTGAGGATTAGAGAAGATTGCTTGTTCACTGTATTAAATACGCTGTTTACTTAACAACCTTGTATTGTGTCGGTGACGCTGCACTTAGTTCCCCTCCATTTTTATTTTGTAATTCTATACTTCTGGCCCTTCCCCTTCCAAAAGGCTACTTCATATATCAAGCAAAAAAAGCTGTATGATGTGCACCCAACTCCATCCAAGACTGAGTGGATCATCTTTGCCACCTGCTTAATCTCCTGAGTCTGCTTCTGAATCTAATTCCCCCTTATTGAAAACACCGCACACCAGGTCAGCTGTTCAGATTCTTTTCATCCTGATTCATTCCATTTGTCATTAAACATGTTTGTATCAAAAGTAACTGTATAGTCACATCCTAACTAAAGAACCTCTTGTTCATATCAATTTGTTTCTAAGATAAAGAAATTTTGTTTGGGTTGGGAGGGAGTTATTTCAAATAAGAGGATCTATTGCAGAACTAGGT
Source organism: Trachemys scripta elegans (assembly GCF_013100865.1). Classification (NCBI taxonomy): domain Eukaryota; kingdom Metazoa; phylum Chordata; order Testudines; family Emydidae; genus Trachemys; species Trachemys scripta. Next base: position 131,437,767 of record NC_048301.1, on the reverse strand, counting down.
CAGAGATCCAATAGAGAGGAGGGGGAGTGGTACACAGGAGTCTAATATTCAATATATTCAGGTCCACAGATACAGATTTAATATTTTCAGTAGCTAGTTTAAAAATATGGAGTCCGTTCTTCTCTGATACATTATCAATGACATTTGTGTGTGTAAGTGCATTGGCTGATCTTGGAGTCCTTTTTTAGGCATTTTACAATTCAAACTAAGATACGTTGTAAATATTTGGTCAGATCTCTATAGTCTGATTGCACAGTCTTCCCGTATGAGACAGCATGTACTAATTCATGTTGTATGCCATGAAAATCACAGTATTCCCTTATCAGAGGGTTAGCCGTGTTAGTCTGGATCTGTAAAAAGCAACAATGAGTCCTGTGGCACCTTAAAGACTAACAGATGTATTATGCTCCAATACTCCAGTATTCCCTTAGAAACCTCATAAGTGTATTCACGTTATATACCATAGCAGACCCCATTTTCTTTCTAAATTTTTTTTGACCTAGTTCTTTTTCTGTAATTTCATTTTCTGGCATTGATTTCTGTGCCCCTGTTTTTTCTCTCTTGCTAACAGCGAGACTTATGCAGGATCCTTAAAGCAAATTCTTAACTTCCTTCAGTGCAGTCTTTTCTATAAGGCTCTCCTTCCTGCATCTCCTCTGAGGACAGTTGCCACACTGAGAACTAGAAAGGGTTTCCTATTCTTGCTGCATTGTAGTCTTTAGCAATACGTTAATTTGTACAGTTTGCATTTGCACAAGCTCCATGGGGTTTTATGTTGCTTGTATATTTTAGCTGCAAGTTTAATATTTTTCAAAACAATATAATTTACAAGATGGCAGAGGAAGGAATATAAAGGGGGATTTCCTTCCCTCCCCCCCCCCCTGCAATTAACACACACATTTTTATTTATTTATTTTATTTGGTGGGCAAGGTTAAACCTTTGTATTTGTTTCTGCAACTAGTTATGGTCAATTTAAATAAGTAAATGAGTTCCAACTATTCCTTTTGACAAGATGGGTTTTTATTAAGCAGTGAAATTAATCAAATAGTCACATTACAGCATGGATTTTACTTAAAGCTCAAAAATATATTTGCGTAATAAATTATTGATGCCTTTTCAATTTTTCCCCAGTATTGAGAGTCCTTTCTATTGTGCATGATAGAGGAGACCTGCTGAGTTTGCAAATAATTGACTTGAAATTGCTTCAAATAATTCTGCTTTTTTGGCTTTTTTTGTACCTAATCAGAATTGATGTGACTGAAGTGCAAATCTTCATAATAATCATGCATTTACTGGCCGTGATTGGAGGACCATCTTTTTGGCAATCAATGGTAATTTTGCTCATATTGTATATTAAGTTTAATGTATATTTCTGATTATTCTGCTTCTTGTCTTGTTTTTTCTAATCTGGTCTACATCTGGAAGAGCACCATATTTAGAACAGTATCAGTTTCCTTTGGGAGGGAAAGATCTCCTTTTCCCGTAAGATTAAAAGATGTGCGTTCTTGAAGAACGTGAATGATTTCATATCTAACAAATGGCAGTGATGGTGCATTCTGGTTTTACCAGCATCACATGAAAAACAGTCAGTCATTCTTTTGCATGCTGTACCATCATTCATGTAGAATGTCCACCTGCACCTCTGGGTGAACTAAGTAATTTTCTATTGGTAAACGTAAGTCTGTAAAGTAATTTTGGATCAATTTGACATAGATATCAACAAAATATAACCATTTTAGATCAGAAAGAGAAGAATACTTTATCAAATTGAAATTACAGGGGAATTTTTGGAATGTAGCATGTAATTGCCCATAATCGCAATTGGTCAGAACTCGGGTGTTAACACTCTCTCCCTTATGAAAATGGCCTTAAGATTTTTAATGACTGTGGCCCCAATCCTGTAAGCTGATCTGCATGGTTGGATCTAGGCATCCATACAGATCCCAGTTGATTTTACTGAGGCTCAGTGTGGGTATAAGGTACTGCCTATTTGGATCAGCTTGCTGGATTGAGGCCTAAGGGTGCTCAGCAACTCAGTTTTATATCAGCACCATCTAAAACCATCCTGGAGTGCTGGTGCAGAATTGACTCTGAGAAATGTGCTACATAATGAATTGCCAGCATTACCTTCTGAAGCATGATTTCCCTGAAGGTTTTCCATTCAGGTGCTGACCAGGCCTGACCTTGCTTAACTTCGAAGAGCTAATGTGGTCTGAGGTGGTCTGAAAAAAATTCTCATTAATTTTAGAAAAAAGCATCAAAATGTTCAAAAAATAATTCGCGGTGATTCTTTTAGGGTGAAATACGTTGCATTGTAGCACAATTATTCTGTTACAGCCAAATAGATCCTGAAATGTACGCTGCTATATACAGAATGCCCAAAATAAGGGCCTGACTCAGTTAAAGATCTGTCAGGCTTCTGCCAAAACATGTATTTGATTTCAGAGCTTGTAGACAAACGTCATATAAGAAATACCACCTAAAGGATGTGATTGAACTCTTGTGAATTCATGTAAACAGAACTACTTCTCAAAAGTGTATTGTCTTGTCTTGTCTGTAGCATCTATTTGAGCATGATGTCTGGCTGCCAATAAAACAAAAACACTTCTGTACTATAAAATAACTACTCGCTTTCTGTTTCCAATTGTTGTTAAAAACTATTTTGCTGCAATAGCTATTTCTGGTACAATTCAGTGTGAAGAAAACTTGCTTGTATTATTGCTTAGAGCTTGGAAAGTCTTCCCTTTATTATTTAACACATTTCATCCTCTCAAGCAATTTTTGCTACAGCAAATAGCTATTAATATAGCAGATTTCAGGAGGTGTAAAGGTTTGTCTCACTAGCTGCAAAAAGATGAAAGCATTTTGAAATCCAATATTTCTATTAGATTTATGGATGCATTTCTTCAGAAGACAAAAACTTTTCCCAGTATTGCCATGGAAATTATGACTTTCCCTGATATTTCATTCAACCTGCCCTGATATTTCTGTCAACCTGTGTTTTATTTTGTCATGTATTTAATTTTTGACAGAGAAAAAAACATTGTTCACCTCTCACAGAGGGATTTTGGTTTTATTTCTGTTTGAAAGACCTCTTTTATGTAATGAAAATACCTCAGCTGTATACTCAAACATTCCACTTTTCCCTCTAATAATTAGAAAGCAGGAAAATTCTGAGATGGTTAAGTGTCTATGCTGTCATCCATTATTGCTTTTATTGGCCTTTTGTACAGTAAAATATGCAGTATACTCTGTCCTTCTCTCTGTCTACGAAGTTTCTCTTTAAATCTGGCTAAAGCACCACTGCATTCTTGTTAGACTCCTGGAATCCAGTGTTTTCTGAGACGTGGTGAGTATTACTGCAGGTGAGATTCCCATTTGGCAGGTTTCAGTGGAGTAGTGAGGTTAGGTGGTGCTCTTAATAGATTATTCTTTGGATTTTTTTCATGTTATACTGGAAGTGAAATAAAATGCAACAATTGCTTTCATTACTTAGTAAAAAATATTCTTTGGCTGAGTGTGCTGGGTATAGATTTCATGTAATGTAAGGTAGGTCTGGTTTTGAGCTCAATAACGTGTTATTCCTGGAACAGGAATAATAGATAGAAAGTATATGTATTTCTGAATTAAGGGTGGAATTTGACCCCTGTGCTCCAGGCCAGCACTGAGCACTACTCAAGTCCCACCTAAATTGTCAAAATAAAGACTTCAGGGGTGCATTAGCCTTGGACTGGTCCTCTGCGCAAGGGTCAATTTCACCCTCATAGTGTAAAGTGGTGGAGAGGTGTGAACATGAGCCTGTGAACCCAGAATTCAAATCCCAGCCTTGACAGCCACTCACTCTGTGACATTGGGTAAATTACTTGAGCCTTACTTATCTGTTTCCTTATCAGTAAAATCAGGATAATACCTCACATGGGCACTTTTTGGATTAATTAATTAGGGTAATATTTATGAAATGTATAAGTGCTATGCATTATTTTTAATTCATGTAGTAAGTGGAGTTTGCCATACGTAAGAGAAGAGCTGAAGACAATGTAGAGAGGCAGTCAAGAAATTTGTCTAATGCTTTACTAGGCAAAAAGATACTCTCAAGTAACACTGCTCTACAGCCAAAATGCTTCTGAAATAAATGTAGTCAAACTTTACTAATTCTGAATCACTGAGAACGAAAATGATGGTTAAAATAGTTGATTGGCTCTAATTTTCAAGATATGCTGTTGGGTCAGTATATATGACCCTTGACTTGGGAATGGCGGAGGATAAGTGAGTTATAAAGGGAAGGGATCTCAATTTAAACCTGAAATGACTAAAATACATTTTTGATTGGATCTATGAATAAATCTGACTGGGTTTGGACAGTACTTGCTTTTTAGGCAAAACAATGAATGATGCAATCTGAAGCCGGTATTGCGTCATACATGATATGAATTGCATCATGTTATTTCTAGAAGTCATGGATGATGCAATCATAACGAAGCTTACATCACTCAGCTGAACAAATTGCCCTATATCAGCTCTAGAAATCATACAGTGTCGTGCTCTCTTATTTGTCAGTGTTTGATTTTGCAAAGGGACACACTTCTCTTTAGCCAAAGTGAGCAGAGATGCCTCGTACTTGTGTGAACAGTGCAGATAACTTCTGCTATGTTTGTGGTGAAGTGACTTTTGCATCACAAAAGCGCAGTATAACCACTATGGTTAAGAAAGCCTATCACCTTTATTTTGGTGCAAAATTGGAGATCAGGACAAGAGGTGGGCCCCACACATATGCTGCAACACTTGTGCAACAAATCTTCGCCAGTGGTTGAACAGGAAAAGGAAATCTATGCCTTTTGCAGTGCCAATGATTTGGAGAGAGCCAACAGATCATACCA